>NC_028647.1:6101831-6308174 GCF_001406875.1 Solanum pennellii
ATGGCTACGACGGTCCGTCACGCTTTCCGTTACAGCTGAAATTTCAAATTGATTAATTGTTAAATTTCTTAATTTTGTGTTCTTTCTTGATGGAACAGATTTGTTTACTAGAGGAATTGATATACAAGCAGTTAACATTGTTTGCGTTAGTTTGCGTGCATCATGGTTATTGTATAACACCAAATATTTAATATTGTTTCTTATGAAGTTTGAACCCTAATGCAATATCTTATTTGTGTAGGGAAATGGAGGTGATCAAATTTGAAGTGGATGATGAAGAGTTTTTGAACTATTGTAAAAGTTTAAATACATATTTGATTTATTGTGTACACATTTAGAATATTGATGTATAAGTATGGGTATGTACACAACACATACTATCTTTTGGTTGTACATGAAATATTTCTCGAAGTTTATTTGAAATATATAGCTTCAATTTAATGATTAATTAGTTCATTTTGTGTTTTAGGTCACTTGTATGTATGTAAATATATTATATATATTTGTGCTACATGTAGGCTTATAAATGTTGAAGTTACACTTTGTAAGTGTTGCTCTAGGTAGATAAAAAGTTACACTTTGAAAGTGTTGCAATAGATGACCAATAAAAGGCAACACTTTTTAAGTGTGACCAATAAATCTGAAAAGGCAACGCTTTTAAGTGTAGTCTAACAAAAAATAGTTGTTGCTAATACACATCTTCAAAGCGTGCCCTTATACCTATTTGTCGACGCTTTATAAGTGTTGCCAAAGATGGCAACATTTAAAAAGTGTTGCCTAATGTCAAAGGTTACGTTTCTTTTGGGCAGCCCCTAAAAAGTGTTGCTGAATGTCCAAAAGTGTAGCCTTTTATCAGAGGCCACACTTTTTGCTAGTTTAGGCTACACTTACGTGGTGTTGCTGTAGGCCGAAAATGGTGTAGTGTTCATGAGGTCTTAGATAAGGTCAGGTTGATTAGGGACAGGTTGGATACTGCATACAGTCAGCAGAATCTTATGCAAATAACAGGAAGCGGCCCTTAGAGTTCGATGTTGGTGGCCAAGTATACTTGATGATATCTCCCATGAAAGGGGTGATAAGGTTTGGCAGGAAGGGGAAGTTGGGTCTGAGGTACGTCGGGCTATACGAGATTCTACGTGTGGGTGAGGTGGCCTATGAGTTGGCGTTGCTTGCGGATCTAGATTCTGTTTATCCAGTCTTTCATGTATCTATGTTAAAGAGGTGCCTTGGTGATCCAGCATCGATTCTGCCTGTTGAAGGTTTGGGGGTTGATGAAAACTTGTCCTATAAGGAGGTTCCTGTTGAGATTTTGGCCCAGTAGATAAACCGACTGAGAAACAAAAAGGTTGCCACAGTGAAGGTATTATGGAGGAACCATTTTGTTGAGGGTGCTACGTGGGAGGCCGAGGCCGATATGAGATCCCGATATCCTCATATTTTCAGCTCTTGAGGTTAGACTCCTTACTCTTAAGTCTAAGTTTCCTTTTCTCCTCTATTTTTGTTGATATTGCTTGACTGTGTAAAGTACATATGTTATGATATGACTGGCATTGGACGATATAATTAGAAGTGTCATCCAGGGACTAATGTTTTTAAGGGGGGGGGGGATAATGTAACAACCTGAAAATGACTATGCTAAGTAATGCTTAAACGTACCTAGAATGCCTGGATTAGACCGAGTTCACACGGCTTGTTGCGTGTAGAACAATACCTCAGAACATATGCACTAGCCAAGACAACCAACTTGGTGATTTAGTTGAGCTAGGGAAGGTTCGAACCAACCATGTTAAATGTCCGAATTTTAAGAGATTTATCCGGATGAGTTTTTACCTGACTTGATAGGGCTAATCTTAGGTTTGGAGTGTATAGGGGTAAAATGGTATTTTCCATGATAGGAATAGTATTGTAATTAGCCTAAGTATCTAATTAATTAATTAATTAATTTAAAGATGAGGGCAATTCAGGTAGGGTTGGCCGAATTTTACCCTTTTTCGCAAGTTAAGCTTCACCCGGATTTGATCCTTCATCGAAGTAATGTTAAATCTATTAATTTTATTAATTAGCTGATTTAAGTAAGGGAATAATTAGTAATTTCCCCTAAGCCTTTAAAAAATCAGATGTTATTAATTTATGAGGAGTCCTAGTTTGACTAATTCCAAAACTAAATCTCCTAATTCTAAGCTACCACTCATTCTATTGTCTCTCTCTATTTCTACCTCACTTGCAGTATTATTCTTGAGTAAAAGAAAAGAAAAGTGAAAAAAATAAAGTTCATCAATAAATTGAACGCTAAAACTCAAAATCAAAATAAGTTTCAAAACGAAAAGCAAAAACAAAATTCTCGACGGATTGTGCTTGTGATTTCGGTGGTGAGACGTCGTCTTGTGGAGGGGGGTTGGCAACACATAAGAACATTTTGAATGACTTCACGAATGAGTTTTCTTCCCTCTTGGTCCCTTTCCCAAGAGACCCTAAGGTTCAGTCTATTCACAATCGAAAACTAAGGTTGTCCCCGTTGCATGCCCCTGTCATTAGATCCTTTGAAAGATTCAAGTATGTGTCGGTATGACTTCGGGTAGATAATTTTTTGTCTGGTTGTGATTACGTGTTTGAATGTGTATTAAGAGTTATGTTGAAATGAAAGAGGTGCTACATAAATGTGAAGTTTGTTAACTCGTTTGTGCATGTGTGTGTCGTGAATTATACACGGTTTAAAGCTTGATATTGACATGTTAAAATGTTATAAATTATGTGTGTACGAATATGTTGAAAACGTGATGTTCATATAAGTTCAAAGTTGCTGAACTGAATGATAATTCCTGACTAAAAGTAACTATGAAAATGCACCTAAGGATCTCATTGAAAACTACTCGAAATGTCCTAATGTTTAACATGAAAGAGGGTGAGAAAATGGACTGCAAAAAGGTAATAAAATTTCTAGCTTTTTGGTAATTTGGTTTCGGCCAGCTTATTGTAAAACAAAATAGTTTTTTTTTACAAAAATATAATGCATGAGGTCTGTGGGGATTTAAACCAAGACCTCACCATATACAAGTTATAAAAAAATTTAATAATAAAATGAGGTATGTGGGGATCAAACCCACAACCTCTGGGCCGACTGAGAAAGTAAGGAGAAAATATAAATAAAAATAGGGTAAGTATGAATCACTTAGACGAATTTGAATGAAGCCTCATGGCTTGTGTGTGTGGAGTCATTAGTCCAGCATACGTTTATAACATAAGTGAACCTAATAATTTATGTGATGAATGATGTGACCCTAGAAGGGTTAAGTATGAGTGTGAAACACACTAAAAGGCCAAGTGCATTGGCATATGATGAAATGATCATTCACATAAAAAAAAGGGTGAGTAACTATGAAGGGAAAGTGTGCTAAGGCTAATGAATGTGGTGAAAATATGATAAGAGGCTAATGTGAAATATGAGAGCAATCTTAAATAAGCCTAAGTAAATGTTACCAAAACGTACTCACCTAAAAGAGTGTAAAATTAATGAAATGACCAGTCTCTATGAACACTCTAATGAAAGTATTGAAGTTAATATATACTTAATACTAATGATGAGATGATAAATCATCTAATGATCTATGATTACCTCATGCTAGAAGCCAGCTTCTATGATGTATGCGATAAATGTAATGGAACTTTATACTGAGCACTGATAGGCTAGCTATGAGTGGCGATTCCTTCTTTCGGGAAGGAAGAGGTTCATGTAATTCTCATGAGATAAGACTATCCGTCCAGATGGGTATGGGTCTCCTTATATCTCCTTGTCTTTGAACCTATGCAGCCAACATAGGGATCTAGCAGGGTTCAACTCCGTATATACACTAGCATGTTTTGGTTTCACTATGGCCGGTGATTTCACCTCTTTTAGGTGTGAGGTAGACACTGGATTTCATGATTCTCACATGATCTATGTCGGTTAAAGTTAAAGTTCCTAAAGAATGAATGAGGCCAGCCTCATGTCATGGATACAATAAAATGAACGATACAAAAGGTATTTGTGTAGGATAATTAAGAGGTGAACTAGACTTATATTTCGGTCATTCTTAGTCATTGCACAGAGAACCCAATGAGTGTCTTAAACTACATCCTAGGTATAGATGGTGTTTACACTAGCCTATGAAATGAAATGAAGTGTGCATGAATGAATGAAGCATAATCTGTGTTTGCTAAAGAAGGCTCCCTAGTTGAGGTCCCATATGTTGAGCCCTCATTTTAGGAAGTCTAATGTTAAGTCCATGGTTCCAGGGTCTCATGGCATACGAACGAATGAAATGAAATATGATATATGTTATATGCAATATGTTATGTACTATATGTAATATGTTATTGGTTGTGTGCAATATGATACATATGATGATGTATATTACTCTAATGGCATGACTTTCCTTATCTGATTTTGGCAAGTCCGCTGACTTGACTTTCCATAACACATATCGTTAGGAGAGAGATATTCTATATCATTCATGTCCATGCTGTGTGCTTGCATATACCCCTACTTACTACAAGTGTGTACTAATTCCATACATTTATCTTCTTTTAGGTGCAGGTGCAGATGGACATTAGAGCTTACGAGTCGACGCAGAAGTTATCCAGACGTGGAGCTTTCATCCAGATTTGGTAGGCCCTCATGCTTTCGAGGATGATTACTAATTTATTCTAGTGTAGATGTAGGCATGAGCTGGTAGAGTATGTTCCACTAGCGTTTCATTTGTATTTACTTTCAGACCATGTATTGGTGCAATTTTGGCAACTCTATGTTTATGACTATATCTTTCATTTGATTATATTGATTTAGATGGTTGTTGTGAAAGCCTATGAGTTTACGTATAAAGTATTATGCGAGATCAATGTTTTCCAATATACTGTTTCAGTAAACAGAAGTTAAAATTTTCCGCTAAAATTAACTTAAATGATGTAACGACGAGGTATGTTGGCTTCTCTGCGACCTCTGACCGATAAAAGATGACGGTATCCTCTGCGGTCTAGATTTCGGTCGTGACATATCCGATGAAGGAATAAGGGTTGATAACCAGAAGATAAAAGCTATGAAAAACTGGCCAAGACATACAACGCCTACAGAGATCTGTAGTTTTCTTAGATTGGCATGTTATTACTGAAGGTTTGTTGAAGGACTCTTTTCCATTCCTGCACCCTTAAGGAATATAAAACACAAGAAACCAAGTTTCACTAGAGTGATGAGTGTGAAAGAATCTTCCAAGAGCTGAAGAGTAAATTAACTTCTACACATGTATTGGTACTCCAAAAGGCACAGAAGGCTATGCAGTGTATTGTGATGCTTCTATAGGTGGCTTAGGATTCGTATTGATGCAACATGGTAAAGTTGTAGCTTATGGCTCAAGGGAACTGCAGCCACATGAGAAAAATTATCCAACCCATGATCTTGAGCTAGCAGCAGTTGTGTTTGCTTTGAAGATATGGTGCCACTACTTGTATGGACTTCATGTTGACATATATACTGATCACAAAAGCTTGGAATATATCTTTAAGAAAAAGCACTTAAATTTGAGGCAGCGAAGGTGGCTGGAGCTATTAAAATATTATGACATTGTCATCATATATCATCCCGGTAAAGCTAATGTAGTAGCTGATGCTTTAAGCCGTAAAATAATGGTAAGCACTTATGGTAAGTATGTCGAAAGACAAGGAATGACTAAGGATCTGTCCAACCAGCAAACTTGGGTGTTCGCCTTCTTGAATCTCAAGACGAAGGGGTTATCGTGAAAAATGCGGCAGAATCCTCATTAGTAGTCGAAGTGAAAGAGAAGAAGTACACTGATCCAATTATTTTACAACTTATGGAGAATGTACTATATTGTATGACAAAGGCATTTGAGCTTACGCAAGACGGAGTACTTTGATGTCAAAACAGATTGTGTGTACCTAATATAGATGAACTAAGAAAGAGGATCATGATGGAAGCACATCATTCAAGATACTCTTTTCATTCGGGGTCAACTAAAATGTATCTTGACTTGAAATAAATGTATTGGTGAAGGGAAATGACAAACATTGCAGAATTTGTGGCTAAGTGTCCAAACTGTCAACAAGTAAAAGTAGAACACCAAAACCCAAAGGTTACATGCAGCGTATAGAACTTCCAATTTGGAAATTGGACATGATCAACATGGATTTTTTCACTGGTTTGTCTCGCTTATTCAAGAAGTTTTACTCCATATGGGTAAAGGTTTATAGACTTACCAAAGCACCACACTTCTTGCCAGGGAAGACTACTTATACAACAGAAGAGTATGCGAGGTTGTACATTAAGAGATAGTTCATGGAGTGTCAATCGCTATAATCTGATAGAGGAGCTCAATTCAATGAAAATATTTGGAGGTTATTTCAAAAGAGTTTGGGAACACAATTGAATCTAAGTACAACCTTTCACCCACAAACGAATGGCCAGTCAAAACATACAATTCGAACACTTGAGGATATGCTGCGAGCTTGTATATTAGATTTCAATGGTAGCAGGGATGATTAACTACCACTTATTGAATTTTCTTATAACAATAGCTACCATTTAATCATTAAAGTGGCACCTGATGAAACTTTATATGGTCGAAAGTGTAGATCACCAATTGGCTGGTTCAAAATAGGTGAAACTTCTTTATTTTGTCCAGATCTTATTCATCAAGCTGTGAAGAAAGTAAAAGTGATACAGAAGCGGCTAGAAATAGCTCAAAGTTGACATAAATCATATGCGGATATTAGAAGGAGAGGACTAGAATTTTCTATAGGGGATTGGGTGTTCTTGAAGGTGTCTCCAATGAAAGGGGTAATGACGTTTGGTAAAAAGGGAAAGCTGAGTCCACGCTATATAGGGCCATATAAGATTATTTGAAAAGTAGGCTAAGTAGCATATGAGTTGGAGCTATCACAAGATCTTTCATCAGTTCATCCGGTGTTTCATGTCTCAATGCTTCGAAAATGCATAGGTTTCCCATCTCGTATTACTCCTATTGAAGATGTACAAGTTGTGGGAGATATCACTTATGAATAAGTACCCATTGCTATTCTGGATCAACAAGTTAGGAAGTGAATAAACAAAGAAGTAGCTTCTATAAAGTACTATGGAGAAACAAACAAGTAGAAGATGTTACACGGGAAGCGGAAGAAGCAATAAAATTGAAGTATCCTCACCTCTTTCACATTGGTGAGAACGATCAAAATGTTAGTGAAGGCATTGACAAGTAGGTATAAATCTATATGTTCAATGTGATTAATAGTAGTACCAACTTAGGCTTGAACTTGTTTAGGCATGACAACTTTGCTAACATTCTAGGACGAATGTTTCAAGTGGGGAAGGATGTAACGGCCTTTATAATGTATATGCTAGTTCTATTCATGTTATAATTGAAATAGACTTATAATGTAGGTGAGGGATCATGTTTCTTAAATGATTAGTGTTGGTTTCAACTAGCTCGGAAGGTGATGTAATGCATTGCACGTTTCAGCATGTGTATTGCAAGTTAACTCTGACGGAAAGTATTTAAGTAAATATAGTAAGGTTGTAATTGAGCTTAAATTTGAAAGTTAAGGGCTAAGTTGACTAAAGAAATTAACATTCAGAAATTCAAATAAAATAATTGAGCTGCTTGCTTGGCTTAATTAAGCTAGCAGCTGCATCAGCTACTTGAGCTATAATATAATTAAAGAATCAAGTTTGATGGACCAGATTTAGGCTTATTTTATGGGCTCACTTGAAGCCCAAACCTATCAAATGAAAATAAAAATGGAAGAAAGCCTAGCAGCCAAATATGTCAATTGGCCCATTATGGATAAAGAACATGTGAAACAAAGTAGGTGCATCACCTACTAAGACTTTTTACCATGTTATTGGGCATAGTGTGTACCACCTACTTGCATTAATCTGGACCAAGTTGAATAAATGAAAAATGGGAAAAATGGACAACCAGGGCCCAATAATCTTAAGTTAAAAAAGGCCCACGTTAAAGGCCAAGTGAGTGGGTCACCTACTTGACAATATATGGCCCAAAATTGGCCAAGAAAGTCGGCCATAGGACCTCTCTTTTAAAAGGATAAAGATCAAGTCTTTTTCTCCATTTTAAACTTGCAAAATTTTCAAATTCCTTAAGTTTATTTCTTGGTCTCTCTTAGTTTCAACAAGCACCCCTAAACACCTTAGGATTCTTGAGTATTGTTTCATTTTCAAGTAAATGTTTGAAGGAGAGTTTGAATTCTTGAAGTGCAAGTTTAGAGGATAAATTTCAAGAATGAGGGTAAGACTACAACCCATTTGTTTTCCTCTCTTTGAATACATGTTTGGAGTGAAGAATTTTGTATATATTTATCAAGAATCCATGGATTTGATAAATCCTTGAGTAAGTATTCTTCTATTGATAGTGGCTGCCTTATGAATATTGTTGTTGAGGGAAGATTGGGTATCTTGGGAGATGATGTATGAAGTTGAATTAATGTGTAGAGGAAGGGCGTGGTGGTTCACCATTTGTGTAAGGGTTGTATGTGCCTGTTTTCCGTAAAATATTTTAGCTACTATTTTTGAGGGCCTTAATGTGATTAGCTGCTGACGTTAAATTAATCATGACTTATGTTGTAAATTAGCACCCAAAACGGATGGTTGAATCGTGATAATTGTATTGGTCAGAAAATAAGGTATGTAAGGCTATTCGATTTCGTATTGCTTGGGATGAAATCTAACACTTATCATTAATATCAATGAAGTGAAACTCCTAAGTTCTATTCCTAGTAAAAGAAACAATAGCAGTGTATTGACTCCAAATAGCTAATTATATCCGTCCACTCACATCTTAACTACATATAACTACTTCATAATATGTTCACTACTCTATACTTGTGTAGTCGTTCCCCTTGTGCTGTTATAGAAATGGTATTTGCAAAAGAAAGTTTAGTCAATCCCTCTCCTAGTCAATTGAAGTCCATTGTATCATTAAGCTCTTAAAGTAATGTGTTGATGTTACTTAACTCCTTATGTCATTTTTACTTCCTCAAAGTACTATTTTTCATGTGTTCTACTACTGGTCCGTATTTCCATATCTCCAAGATTATTATTACCACCAAAACAACATCTCCAAAGTGTTATGATTATCCAAGAACAATCCCAAAAGAGTTCTGAACTAATAAACAACAATCTCAAAGATTAAAAAATCCAAGTGAAGAAATTTCTATAATTTTTGGTGGTAGCCCAGGGGCGAAAGCCTTGCATAGGTCGATCCCTGTCGATATAGATGGGTGGCAGCTCAGGGCAAAATCCTAGAAAGGATTGATCCCAAATTGTGTAATTCTAAGGACCGCATCCGAGGGGTTAATATGCCTAGCATGGGTCATCCTCTTCTACCATTGATTAGCTAGTCAAATGTATCACATGCCATAGAAAGATTATAACATACAGAAAAGTAAAGGAAAGAACGTAACTTACATGATCTCACAAGAGTAAATAAAGGTCGTCTTCTCTCCTAATTTATGCACTCATATATTTGTACTTGATTTCATTTGAGCCCTTGTGTTACATAAGATATTGCCTTACATATTCAGTACATTTTTTTGTACTAATGTCCCTCGTGGGGGACGCTGCATTTCATGTTGCAGGCACAGGTACTCCAGCTAGTAGACCTTCTTCATAGGATCACATAACACTCAGAAACTTTTGGTGAGATCCAGGTTGATTCGGAGCTTTACTATGTCATTGGTAAAAAAAAATTTGTATTGTATTATAGTTAAGGGTAAGACAGGGTCTATCCCGACCTACTCTAGGTCTTCTATCTTCTTAAAGGCTTTGTAGATGTATGTACATAGTTCACTTGTGCCTTAAGGAGTTGTGGCCTTGACGACCAAGTCTTGTTTATAACTTTTGAGTCTACTTATGTTGAATTGTATTATTGCGTCCTATGTGAACTCATCACGATTGTTATAGTTATATACATAGTAAGAATAGGTAAATTCTCCTGGGCCTTTAGGCCATCGGGTGCCTGTCCGTCTTAATGAGATTTGAGGTGTGACAAATTAGAGTTAGGGTGTAGGTTTTTTTTAGATTTTATGGTTCATGATTTAGCATTTGAGGTTTAAAATCTATGGTTTAATATTTGATGTTTGGGTTTTGGTATTTTCGGCTTAGGGTTTAGGGTTAGGGTAAGAATTAAGGTTAGGGTTAGAGTTAGGGTTAAGGTTTAGTTTTTTCTTTAGGTTTCTAGGTTTAGGCTTTAGGATTTGATGTTTAATATATATGATTTAGTGTTTAGTGTTTATGTTTTTGTATTTTATGATGGGGTTTTGGGTTAATGGTTTAGATTTAGGGTTAGGGTTAGGTTTTTTTTATGTTTCATTATTCAAGGTTTAGAATTTAAGGTTTAAAATTTATGGTTTAGTATTTAATGTTTGGGTTTTGGTATTTTGGGCTTAGGGTTTTGGGTTTATGGTTTAGGCTAGGGTTAGGGTTAGGGTTAGGACTTAACTTTTTCTTAGGTTTTAGGGTTTGTGGCTAAGGATTTGATATTTAAAATCTATGGTTTAGTGTTTCATATTTGTTCTCGTATTTTTGACTTAGGGTTTTCTTGGACTTAACATTTGAGGTTTACAATCTATGTTTTAGTATTTCATGTTTGAGTTGTGGTATTTTAGGCTTATTGTTTTGGGTTTATGGTTTGGGGGATAGAGTTAGGGTTAATGCAAGGGTTAGTGTAAGGGTTAGGGTTTTTGTTTTTTTTAGGTTTTTAAGTTTAGGGTTTAGAATTTTAGGTTAATATCAAAAGTTTAGTGTTTAATGCTTTGGTTTTCATATTTATGTATTGGGGTTTAGCATTTATGGTAGGGTTAAGATTAATGTTAGGGTTAGGGTTAGGGATACGGTTTAGGTTATTTTGGAGGTTTTAGGCTTTTGGGTTAATGAGTTAAGTTGTAATATCTATGTAATAGTGTTTAATTATAGGGTTATGGTATTTTGGGCTTTAGGTTTAGGGTTAGGGTTAAGGATAGGGTTAGGGTTATGGTTCGTTTTAGGAATATGGTTAGGGTTAGGGTTTTTTAGGTTTTATGTTTTTAGATTTATAATTTTTTGTTTAACATCTATGGTTTAGTGCTTAATGTTTTGGTTATTGTATTTTTCGCGTGGGGTTTCGCGTGAATGATTTAAGTTTAGGGTTAGGCTTAAGGTTAGGGTGAGGGTGAGGGTGAGGTTTTTTTTTAAAAGTTTTAGGCTATGTGGTTTAGGATTTGAGGTTTAAAATCTATGGTTTAGTGTTTGATATTTGGGTGTCGTATTTTGGACTAAGCATTTTTAGTTTGGACGTAGGGTTTAGGGTTAGGGTTAGGATAAGAGTTATGGTGTAGGTTTTTTTAGGTTTTATGGTTCAGGTTTAAGCATTTGATGTTTAAAATTTATGATTTAGTATATAATGTTTGGGTTTGGTATTTTTGTCGTAGGATTTTGGGTTTATGATTTAGGGTTAGGGCTAGGATTTAGGTTAGTGTTATAATTAGGGTAATGGTTAGGGTTAGGGTTTTGGGATTTTTTTAAGTTTTTGGATTTATGGTTTAGGATTCGAGGCATAATATCGATGGTTTAGTGTTTTATGTTTGGGTTTTGGTTAATGGGTTTGGGGTTTAGGGTTTATGGTAGGATTAGGGTTAGAGTAATGTTTCTGTTAGGGTTAGGGTTAGGGTTTAGGTTGTTTTTTAGGTTTTATAGTTTGGAGTTAAGGATTTGAGGCTTAGAATCTATGGTCTAGTGTTTAATGTCTATGTTTTCGTATTTTGGACTTAGGGTTTAGGGTTTAAGGTTTAGGATTAGGGTATGGGTTAATGTTAGTTTTAGGGTTAGGGTGTAGGTTTTTTTAGGTTTTATGGTTTATGACTTAGCATTTGGGGTTTTAAATCTATGGTTTAGTATTTAATGTTTGGGTTTTTGTTTATTTGGCTTAGGGTTTATGGTTAGGGTTAGGGTTAGGATTTTGGGTTTTTCAGGTTTTTTGGTTTAGGGTTTAGGATTTGAGGTTTAATATCTATGGTCTAATGTTTAATGTTTGGGTTTTGGTATTTTGGGATTTGGGTTTAGGGTTTATGGTAAGGTTAGGGTTAGGATTATTGTTAAGGTTGGGGTTTCAGTTTTTTTAGGTTTTAATGTTTGGGGTTATGGATTTGAGTTGTAATATCTATGGTTTATCGTTTAATTTAAGGGTTTTGGTATTTCTGGCTCAGAGTTTAGGGTTTAGGATTTAGGGTTAGGATTAAAAATAGGATTAGGGTTAGGGTTTATGTTAAGGATAGTGTAAGGGTTAAGTTTTAGGGTTTCTTTTACGTTTTAGGTTTTAGGGTTTAGAATTTTTTGGTTTAAATCTATGGTTTAGTGTTTAATCTTTGGGTTTTTGTATTTTGGGCATGGGGTTTTGGGTTAATGGTTTTGGGTTAGGGTTAGGGTTAGGGTTAGGGGTTTAGTTTTTTTTTTTTAGGTTTTAGTGTTTATGGTTTAGCATTTGAGGTTAAAAATCTACGGTTTAGGGTTTAATGTTTGGGTTTTCATATTTTGGACTTAGGGGTTTTTAGGGTTTAGGGTTTAGGGTTTAGCGTTAGTGTTAAGATTAGGGTTAGGTTGTAAGGTTTTTTTTAGGTTTTATGGTTCAGGGTTTAGCATTTAAGGTTTACAATTTATGATTTAGTATTTAATGTTAGGGTTTTCGTATTTTGGGCTTAGGGTTTTGGGTTTATTGTTTTGGTTAGGGTAAGGGTTAAGGTATGGGTTAGGATTAGGCTTAGGGCTTAAGTTTTTCTTAGGTTTTAGGGTTTGTGGCTAAGGATTTGATATTCAAAATCTATGATTTAGTGTTTCATATTTAGGTTCTGGTATTTTGGACTGAGGGTTTTTTTTGGGCTTAGGGTTTAGAGTTTAGGGTTAAGGATTAGGGTGTAGGGTTTTTTAGGTTTTATGGTTCTAGGTTTAACATTTGAGGTTTAAAATCTATAGTTTAGCATTTAATGTTTGCGTTTTGGTATTTTTGGATTAAGGTTTTGGGTTTATGGTTTGGGGTTAGGACTCAATCTTGTACTCAATAGTTTGGAGATGATTTACTAATGAAGTTGCTCAGGCTAATATGCCTTAACTCTTTCATTTTGTTGGGGTTACTACTTTGAGTAGAAGTACAATACAGGAATGAGAAAAGTATTGGGGAATCTCCTGGCCACTGAAAAAATGCCTTAATCACTTCCATGAGGTCCTGATTGATGATGTGCTAACATTTTTGGAAGAACTACCTACCATCCGGCCTTGCTGTATATAGAAGGTTCATGGAAAAGACCACCTCTTTTAATTCCACCATAAAAGGGTTGGAGATAAGTCTGTCATTCTCCTCTTGATTTACCATTCTAGGGATGCATACAAAGTTTAGTTCATTGATAGGGTTGTTTTCCCCTATAAACATTTGTTCAAAATACTCACAGGCGACCTTACCAATGTTTTCATCACCCTGAACCCATTCCCCATTTTCATGTATTCTGTGAATGAACAACTTTCTCCTTCTACCCCTAATCCAAGAGTAGAAGAATCTAGAGTTGGTACCTCCCTCCTTGAACCATTGCAACTGAGATTTTTGTTTCATAATGGAGTCCTCCAATTTAATATATCTAATATAGTTAGCATTCAGTTCATGGAAAGCCTCTTTGTTGGTGTCACAATTGTTTTGAATCATGTTTTCTTCAACTCCCTTAACCTCCTCTTCAAACTCTCTTACTTTTAGGAAAATGACATCAAATTCCCTCTTAGACCAAGTACTCAGAGTGTTAGAGAGTCTTTTCAATTTTCGGTGGAACCTCCACATGGAATTACCTGTAACCTCCCTCTCCCTACAAGATTTCACAGTCTCCATGAAGTTGGGGCTGTCCACCCAGCAGTTAAGGAATCTTAAATACTTAGTGTGACCCTCCTTTTTGTTGATTATTTCTAATAATAGATTGAAGTGATCTGAACCAGTAGAGGGTAGATGAGTAATACAGGTTTGGAGCATCAGTTCCAACCAATTATCATTCATAAGGCCTATGTCAAGCCTTTTCCAGATTCTTTAACCAAGTGTAATTTGGACAACTAAATCCAATATCCATCAGCCCACAAGCTTCAATAATGGCAATGAAGTCCAAGCTTTTTTGATGTTGTAAGGAATTCCCCCAAGCTTTTTCTCAGTAGTAGATATAACATTATAGTCCCCCAGTGAACACCAAAGGTTGTCCTCTTCCTCAGCTTGTTGGAGCATTTTATCCCATAGAGGCCATCATAGATGATGTTTACATTTGGCATAGACAAAATTAATGGTGAATTGATTTTGTAACTCATTGTGTTCAAAGTCACAGGTAATTTGCTGCTCATCTTGATCTCTAACATTTCAATCACCATTCCAGAAGAGCCAAATTTTACCATTACAGTTGGTCACTCCATTATCTATGGCTAGCTGGTTCTTGAAATTCATCACATTACCACTATCTGCAAAGGTCTCTAGAATAGAAATAATAGATAACTGGTGCATTTTCATGAGCATTTTGATTCTTTCCATAACTCCTTGAGTGTTAACTCTCTTCACATTTCATATGATTATACTAATTATTGGGAAACTCTAGATGAGAAAAGTCTAGTGTTTGGTCTGCCAGAAGTGACACTTTTTATATCCTGATTTTTGAATTGAAATTTTTCATGTTTCAACCTTCTTGGAGATAAACCTTAACTTTGAGTCACCTATTGAAGTTCCTCTTCCAAGGCCAGTCATTTTGAGGACTGAAAGATCTTATCAGAGCATCACTAGTCTCATCATAATCATCCGGATCCATTACAGATTGATTATCCCTGTCCATCTCATTTTCTGAGTTAACCACCTCATATTCATCAATAAGGGGGACAGTATTGACTTGATAGTACCCTTGTTCTTTATCTGGTGGTGCCCTTGGAGGTGGTGTCAAAATTTTTGCCTGAGCTGTGGTGCTATTCTGTCCCTATTGTTATCCACCTCTACTGAATTATTTCCTGTTTCCTCCTCCTATCCTGTTGGCTTTCTGGAACTGCATCCTGTTGCTTCGTTAACCTTCTTTTATATGCATCTCTTTTTTGCGTGCTAGATTTGTTTGTGCTCTTAGGGGTATTGGTTACATTTTTGTCCATATCCTTTTCATTTTTACCCCTGTTTCATCATCATCATCAAGACCAATGAACACATGTATAGGCCTAGGCTTTGTTAGATCAATTTGCATCTTAACTTTAGCCATCCCTGCCCTTGGTCTTTTGATGGAAGCTGTATCCAAATATAAACCTTTGCCTTCAGATTCCAATAACGGGATGAGAAAAGATTTTTTAAAACATTGCCAGGGTAGTCCAGGAAGAAGAATCCAAACTGGTATAATAGGAGTCTCTTCTTCAGGGCTACAAAATGTAGTCCAAGCTTGAATCCTCATGAGTTTACCCTCTATGGTCATTCTATTTTGTGTCGAAACAATGTTGTAGTCCATCTCATTTTGGAGATCAATGAATACATGTTGGGCATTGTAATGAGCAATGTTGACCCCCCCCCCCCATTAAGTTGAGTTTGTTGGATAAAGCTTTTTCTAATCAACTCCACTTTAGACATTGTAGTGCTAAATTTCCCAACCAATGTATATTTGCAATCCACTGTAAGGGTATGCATATAGTAATGCATATCAAATATTAAAGCTTGTTGACCCTGTTTTGTGGTCTGTCTAGGTTTTGGTTTTTAGCACTATATTAGGACTCTGAGCTTCATGAATTTCCCTAAATCTAGCAGCCAGAGTTTTTAACCACAGTATATGGGGGTGGTTCTGAAACCTGATCTTGCTTGTTAGCATTCTGAGCTTTAGTATTGTAAGCCTCAACTGGTTTAGAGATGCTAGAATTTTTGTTGTAGATTATTGCTGGGGGGGTTATTTTGTCAAAGTTACTAGATATTTTAGGAAACTCTCTATGAGAAGCATTAATATAACCACCCTTTCCCATTTTCAGCTTGCTGCACTAACCTCACCTTCGCATTCTCAAGAGTAGACTTTTTTTCCTTTTGAACCCCACTGTTACTAGTATTGTCACCACGATTCCTATCTGCCTGTTGCACCTCCTTGCTTTGGTCATTCCACCTCTGTTGAATAACGTGTTCCTGATTTCTTGCAACCTCTTCCATTTCCATAGTATGCGCACCTATTTGTGTTATTCCACCCTTGTGACTTTTAAACATCGTGTTACCACCTACTGAAACCTGAGATGGATTTTCTAAAGTCTATTATTTTCAGAGTTGTCTCTCATCGATCATGGTTACAGACTTCCCTTTCCCTACTGTTGGAGTTATTTCGATTGCTTTTTGTTCTTCCATTTCAGGTTGCTTATGTTGGTTAAACAAATGGTCTGCTCACATAGTAGACTGGTTATTATTCCCATTAGACTTTTGCTCTTTGAAACTTCCATTATCATCTTGTCTTTGACTTCTTTAATAGTAACCGGAGATTTTAGTCTCTATGTTATGACAATCGATTCCACCAGATATTGCGTTTAGGTGAACATCTTCTCCTTGAGAGAAAACCCTAATGCTCATCTCATTCATATTCTTCGAGGAAAGGTCCAATTTTAGTGTTGACTATCTCGACCTCCGTCTGCACCGACCCGAAAGTTCACCTCTTCTTTTCCATAACATTGCTGGGTAGAATTCCTTGTTTTAAAAGTATGTTGAAGCTCGTGTTGAGTAGATTCATTCCCAGTATGTTGAAGTTCTTGATTTAACCTAATAGACTCTAGGGAAATACTTTCAAATTCCTCTTCCATTGCACCTCGCGACTTCGCACTGCTCATCTATTTTTTTGAACTGCGAATTCGCTGAGTTATGTAACGAATAAAGGTGAGATTCATGTAGGATAGTATTCTTATTCACCCAACACCCCTGTTAGAACTATTCCGCCAGTCTGGCAAGTACTGTCGGTGGCTCACGCGCCAGGTGAGCAAGGCGGAACTAGTCGTTAAGGCTAGAGTTATCTTTTCTCTTTAGGAAGTGTTTGTCTAAGAGATAGAAATTAGAGATAGAACTAATTTTGTATGTTTGGTAATTTGGGCTTAAGGTTTTGGGTTTATGGTTTAGGGTTAGAGTTAGGGTTAGGGTTTTGGTTTTTTTCAGGTTTAGGCTTAGGGTTTAGGATTTGAGGTTTAATATCAACAATTTAGTGTTTAATGTTTTGGTTTTCGTATTTTAGGCTTGGGGTTTAGGGTTTATGGTAGGGTTAGGGTGAGAATTAATGTTAGGGTTAGGGTTAGGGTTAGGGTTTAGGTTGGGTTTAAGGTTTTAGGGTTTTGAGTTAATGATTTGAGTTATAATATCTATGGATTAGTGTTTAATGTTAGGGTTTTCATATTTTGGGCTGTAGGTTAAGAGTTAGGGTTAAGAATAGGGTTAGGGATAGGGTTCATGTTAGGGATAAGGTTAGGGTTAGGGTTTAGTGTTCTTTTAAAATGTATGGTTTAGTTCTTAATGTTAAGGTTAAGATATTTTGGGCGTGGGGTTTCCGGTGAATGGTTTAGGGCTAGGGTTAGGGTTAAAGTTATTTTACATTTTAGGGTATGTGGTTTAGAATTTGAGGTTTAAAATCTATGGTTTAGTGTTTGATGTTTGGGTGTCGTATTTTGGACTTAGGGTTTTTACTTTTTTTTTAAGTTTAATAACCCATGGAGGGGTAGGGGCTGAGCAACACCCCCAGGCTTTATCATTAATAACAAAAAAAATACAAGGAGGGGGGCATAAACCTTACCTCCTACCTAAGATGGTTCGGAGTAAACTTTCCAAAGGAAGTCAACTCTTCCCCTTACATTAAAGATGAAATCAAAATACTAAGCACCTAAGGAGAGGACTCCTCTCAATACAAAGTATCTAGAAAACATAAACTAGGGAGACTCTCCCTTTACAAGAAAGCCTATAAACTAACTAACCTATTCAAAGTAGCTATAGTTTTAATCATAGCTAAGTTGAAAAAATATAAGGATAATTAAGGAGGTTCCTTAATCCTTTTGGTCTTCTTCCTTCTAAAGCTAGGCATCTCCAACATATCACGATGATAGTATGATTTTGCTTCCTTAGGCATTTGTTGGCTGTTGAAGTAAACCTGTGGAGTAGTAGTCTTCTGGCTGTGTTTTGATAGGGCATCAGCCACCTAATTAGCTTCTCTGAATACATGTAAGCATTTGAAGTTCTGGGTTTGAGAAATGAGGTTTTGTAGCCTTCCAAACTGTGTGATAATGCTTCATTGAGGGGACAGCCTTCTTTAAGATCCAATGCACAACCAATTGGGATTCAAGTTCCAATATTATATTCCTATATCCAAGTTTGAGAGCCCAAGTCAATCCAAAGATGGCTGCCTCTATTTCAGCCTTGTTGTTTGTCCCATCTCCAAGTTGTGTTGTGAATGCCATCACCAACCTGGCATTTTTATCTCTCAAGATACAACCATCCCCCAGCCTGCCTGGATTAGTGATTGCAGTTCCATCAGTGTTTACTTTGATCCACTGATCTTTAGGTCTAATCCATGTCACCATGTTCACCTTGATGTCATGCACACATCTCTCACTCACTTGGAGTAAATCTGTCCATTTTGCCGGCCATTTAACTTGTGGGAAAGCAGTGCTAAGCATCTTGTAATTGTCCTTGTATATGGCATATTTGACCTTGCTTATGTTGGTTGTTTTGCCTCCAAACTTGGCTGCACATCTGTTCTTCCAAAGGTTCCAGTAAATGAATATAGGTGTGGCTTGAAGGAGCATTTTGTGGGCTGCATTTTTTTGCCTGGCAGTTCACCATTGCTGGATCAGCACCTGCAGAGAAAACTAGTCTGGCTGCATGCCTGCAGAGCCTGCAAAAATTCTCCAGACTTTGGCTGCAAAATTTCCTTTGTTGAAAATATGTTCTATGCAATCCAATCCTGACCTGTCGAAACAGCAAACACAATTTGATGGCTCAATGCCAAAATTAGTGAGCTTATCGTTAGTAGGGAGTTTACCCCTAAGGGCTCTCCATAATAAGAAGAAAGATTTAAATGGAATGTTCTTATGCCATAAAAGAGAGTTGAAGTGATTCTTAGCCCTTTTTTCCCTAATATCTTCCCAAGCTGATGATCAGCTGAAGCCTCCATGGGTGTTGAGTTTCCACACTGCATGATCTCGTAGGTGCTGGAGAGGGGAAATTTCTGTATCTAGGATGTTGGAGAGCTGACTGGCTGGTGCCTGCTCCAACAGTCTGCTCCTGCTCCATCTCCCTTCCTCACAAAAATCTGCAACTTGGAGTTGTTTAATCTTTTGTTGTTGGTGGTGAATTGTGCTAATGGTCCAGTGCCTAACCAATTATCCCACCAAAAGGAACAGTTTCCAGCATGAAGTTTCCATTGGATGTGTTGCTCAACTTGTGGCCTGTTCATCGACATGTATTTCAAAGTTAATGACTCTCAAATGTCCCATTTTTTGCTAACTGGATTGGACCTTTGGCAGTACTTTGCCTTCAAGAAATCACCCCACAGTGTTTGCTTGGTTCTAAAAATCCACCATTGTTTGAATTGGAATGCCTTGCAAATATCTTTTAAGTTCCTCATGCCCACTCCTCCCTCATAATAAGGGAAGCTTAGGTTCTTCCAAGAAGCCCAATGGTATTTCTTCCAATCACTATTGCACCCCCAGAAAAAATCAGCCATAAGCATTTGGATTTGCTTAAGTATAGTAGTTGGGGGAGTTACTGCAGAAAGTAGGTGGATTGGAAGAGCTTCTAGCACATGTTTTGTAAGTATTGCCTTGCCCCCGTAGCTAAGTTGTTTGGTTTGCCACCCTGTAATCCTGCCAACAACTTTATTAACAAGATCAGAAAAATTAATATTCCTAGGAATACTAACGAATAGAGGGCATCCTACGTAAGTAATAGGACCTTGTTTTTGTTTAAAAGCTGTAAGTCTCTTTAAGTTCATCTATAGTAGGCATATTGGTAAGCTGAGTATTTTGGTCTTGACTAATCATCCTTGGAATACATTCCAAACTATGCTCATTAACACGCTTTTCATCACCACTAAATATTTCCTTGAAGTGTTCACAAGCGACTTGAGCAATGTTGTCATCACCTTGTATCTATACTCCATTTTCATTGACGACTTTATGAATAAATAACTTCCTTCTTCTTCCCCTTATCACAGAATGGAAGTACTTAGATATAGTATCACCCTCCTCCTTAAACCATTAAAATAGTGTTTTTTGTTTCAAAATAGTGACTTCCAACTTGAGGAACTTGATGTACTTAGCATTAATCTCATGGAGGATACTTCTATTTGAGTCACTTTGTTAAGTGATGTAGTTTTATTCAGCATTGTGCACTTGTTCCCATACATCCTAGCATTTTGGAAAATATCACTTAATTTATTCTTAGACCAACCACTAAGAGTGTTTGACAGTATTTTCATTTTTTGGTGAAATCTCCACATACCATTACCTTCCACTTCCTTCTCCCAACAAGTTTTGACAGTTTCCATGATGTTAGGGTTGTCTATCAAACAGCTGGGAAATCTGAAGTAGTTGATGTGATCAGTAGTTGAGGAAGTCATTTCCATAAGAAGGGGGCAGTGATCAGATCCAGTACATGACAAGTGAGTTATAGTGGTTTGAGGAATCTTTTCCATCAAAGAATCATTAACCATCGCTCTGTCAAGTCTCTTCCAGATTCTGTGATAATACCACTCTTGTTGGACCAACTAAATTTCTGACCACTAAAACCTATGTCGAAGAGGCCACAAGCTTCAATAACATTAGTAAACTCAATATTTTTCCTCATGTTATAAGACAACCCTCCAATTTTTTCCTCGACAGAAGTTATAACGTTGAAATCACCAACAACACACCAAGGATTATCATTCAAGGTAGATTGTTGTATCATTTTGTCCCAAAGAGCTCTTCTGAGGTGATATTTGCATTTAGCATAGACAAATGTACTAGCAAATTGATATTGTAATTCATTGTGTTTCATGTTGCAAGTGATTTGTTGTTCATCTTCATCAAGAATATTACAGTCAATATCACTGCTCCAGAAAAACCCAAATCTTACAATTACAATTACTACTAGCATTTTCCACGTTTAATTGCACTTTGAAGATTTGAACATGCACACTATAAAAGAAAGGTTCCAAAATGGCAATAACAAATAAATGGTGGAGCTTCCTAAGCATTTTGAGTCTCTCCAACACCCCTTGGGTGTTTATCCCTCTCACATTCCAAAAAGAGCCTAGTGTTGTTCCGCCAGCAGTGACTGTATTTGCATCCTGCTTCTTGAATTGAAATTTTTCATGATGGAAACCCCTTGGAGATAAACATTAGCTTTGTGTTACCTGCTGGATATCTTCCTCAAAAGTCTAATCATTATGAGGACTAAAGGCCTTAATAAGGGCCTCACTAGTCTCCTCATCCTCATCAACCTCTTCGAAGGAGTGATTATCCCCATCTATTTCATCCTCTGAATTATCTACAATATATTCATCTAAAGTAGGCACTGTATTAAGTTTACACTTTTGTTGTCTCATATCAGGAGGATATGCTGTAGGAGGGGTCATGTACTGAGCTTGTAAGGGAAGAATATCAAATCCATGGTTATCATCAACCATAATAAATTTGTTACAAGATTCTTCCCTTCCATCATGTTCCTGTTCACTATCCCTGTCTTTCTGCCTGTTCTGCCTCCTTTTTGCAGCATCTTTTTTTTGTTTACTAGGCTTATTCTTACTCTTAGGTGTGCTGTCAGTAGCAAGTGTATCACTCTGTTTCCCTTGATCTTTTTCATTCCTTTTTTCAGCTTGTTGTTTCTCTTTATTTTCCTTGGCAGTTTGTTTGCTGGTGTCTCTGTTTTGCACCTGTTGTTGAAGTTGTTGTTGTTTCCCTTGTTGATGTTTGTTTTGAGCACTATTAGAGGCTGTATGGTTTGTACTAAGGTCAAATTACATAACCTCATGCATAACATGAGGAAAATTCCCCCCTTTGGTGGCCCCATCCTGCAAGTTAGTGGCTATCTCCTGACACCCCCATCCATACCTCCAGAAACTTCTTTAGTATAACCATCATCAACATTAATAATATTGGGGGTTCTGGGGTTTGGGAGCATTGAGTCAACACCTGAGGTCTTGTGTTTGTGATCAGCAGCAGCCTGCTGATTCTGCACTCCAAGGTTAGAAATTTTTTTTATGAGTTGGGATACTAGTCATACCAGCTGTTTCTTGTTCCCGTTGTCGGTTGTTCCTGCTTCTTTGTGTTTGTGGTGAAACTGGTTTCCACACTGACTTGGAGTTATTATTTTCCTGGTTTTTGTGCTATTTTTTCCTTTGAGTCTGCCACTACTCTTCCTGTAATTCTAGCTGCTGGTCTGGTTCATTCTGGCTGTAGGTTTCTTTCTCTTGTTGATGGCTTGTAAGTTGTTTCCTTGGCAGAGTTTGGTTTACCTCTCTGTTTTGCTGATTTTGTGTCCTTCCAACAGTCTCATTTGTAATTTTTTCCTGTTCCTGGGAATTTTTATTTCCAGCCTGCTCTTTACTCTTATTTCCAGCCTCCATTTCCTTTATTTTCTTGAGCTCATCATCCCTTCTTTTAGTTGTACATTATTCATCCATGTGGCCTTGATGTTTACAATACAAACAGTAGTTTGGAATCCCTTCATATTCCACCTTTAACCATCGTCGTTTGTTGGGATCAGAGTTCTTGAATCCCAGCCAAACATAATTGGGCCTAGTTTTAGTAAGATCCACTTGAACTTTTACCCTCAAGGTGCTCCATCTAGTTCTTTGGGAAGATGGTGAGTCTAGAAATAATACCTTCCCAATAGACTCCAAAATAGTCGTTAAGAGAGCTTTTTTATAACAATGCCATGGTATGCCAGGGATGGCCACACAAATAGGAACAATAAAGGTTTCCTCTTCCGGGGTAAAATCAGGGGTCCATCCTTGTATTCTTATTACTTGCCCTTCAATATTCATTCTAAGTTTTGTCCAAACTGTTTGGTAGTCAAACTCATTATCAAGGTCTATATAAACATGTCTAGCATTGAAGTGAGTTATCATTACACTTCCTGTTAGTTGAGTTTGTAAAATAAAGCTTATTCTCACCAATTCCATTTTTGGCATCGTATTGGTAAACGTCCCCACAAGAGTGTATTTACAAACCGCAGCCAATTTCACATAATAGTCATCCTCTTCAAGAAGAAAAACTGGAAATCCTTGTCTAGTCCAATGTATAGGATCATTTCAAACAATAGGGATTTCATTCTTAGACTGATTGTATTTCAACCTTGCAGCAAATGATTGCACCACAGTATATGGTGCAGGTTCAGAACTTCTGTCATTTTTAGCATTGTTGTTAGCATTCTGAACTTGTTGTTGAGAGTTATGATTTCTAGCAGTTGTCTGAATAAGATTAATACCCTGCTTATTAACTCTATAAGGTTGAGAATTAGGCTCATACCTAGTGTAGTTGTTTGATATATTAGGGAAGTTGTTGTTGTACTTCACAGTTGCCTGATTCGATGAGTTGACTGCTCTTCGGATTTTTGTGTTTTTTGATTGTTCATTCTGTTTCTCAACACTACCTTGCACCTGTTTTGAGCCCTGCTTACTACTTCCATTATTCCTTTGATCTCCTACTCCATGCTGCAATTCTTTGGATGGCTAATCCTGTTTTTAGCTTGTGTGTGCTTGCTTGTGCAGCTGTCCATTCCCATTCTCCTCTCCTTGATCATCTAGTTGAGATGTGGTTTTCACAATACCTGTATTAAACGAAGGAGTTATAGAGGATGAATTACAAACTATACCAAAGGAAAATTTTGATGAGTTTGTATCATTTGTTGAGGTTTCTGTTTGCATTTGCATCATCATATTGTTTCTGTTCTTGCCCTGCTGCACCATCGAATTTTCCTCTAGTTGTGTTTTGTTTTAATTTCAGATTGTTGTTGCTTTGATTTACTTGGAAGACTCAACATTGGTGTTTTGCTTGGCCTTTCGATCAGACACAGAGCTCTCCCCTTTGCTTTCGTGTTTTTCCTGATGTAATATGGAATTTGGATCAAAGAAAGTTGTTGAATTGTTGTTATTGTTGTTTGTACCTTTGAGTTGGTTGGACATAGCTATTAGTTGAATTTACTTAGCCTGAGAAACAGACTCGTTCGACAAGGTTCCATGAATTCCGACGATTCGAGCTCTTCAACCACCGAAGTTTTCCCCGTCATCGATTCCACCATTCATTTCACCAAAAATTTGTGTCAGATGGACCTCATCACTGGGGAAACAAACCCTACTGGTCAATTCTTTTTGAATTTTGCTGGAAGTCGATCGAATTTGAGATTTTGACTCTGGCGACGCAGTCGCTATTCCTTCAACCTCCGCCTCTCGATTCTGGTCGATTACAAAGGTCGAAGCTGATTTTTGGGTATGTAGTAGATCGTGATGTGGCAAATTCATTTCCATCATTCTTTCTTCTCGATTCCCCCCAGAAATTCCTTATGAAATATTTTCAAGTTCTCTGTCGAGCTCTTCTTCCTGCGCAGTGTTCATCGCATTTTTGAACTACGATTTAGAAGAGTTCTGAGGTTGATCGAGGAGCGTGCTACCATGGGGTTTGATGCCAATGTCCATGCGCTCAAGTTGGCTTTGGTCCGGCGGTGCTTGGCTTACCACTGTCAAGACACGCGCCTGCGCAGCGGCGCGCATAGGCGACTGTACAGTATCCGTAGGAGAGAGTTTCTGCGAAGAGAGAGAAAATGTAGATAGAGAAAAATCAAGGAAAGGAGGCGCGATAGGGTGGTTTTACTTTGGACTTAGGGTTTAATGTTTAGGGTTTAGCGTTAGGGTTTTGATAAGAGTTACGATGTAGGTTTTTTAATAGGTTTTATGGTTGAGGGTTTAGCATTTGAGGTTTAAAATCTACAGTTTAGTATTTAATGTTTGGGTTTTTGTATTTTTGGCTTAGGGTTTTGGGGTTATGGTTTAGGGTTAGGGCTAGGGTTAAGGTTAGGGTTAGTGTTAGTGTTAGGGTTAGGGTTTTCTTCTGTTTTTGGGTTTAGGGTTTAGGATTTAAGGCTTAATATCAATGGTTATAGTGTTTAATATTTGGGTTTTTGTATTTTTGTCTTAGGGTTTAGGGTTTATGTTAGGGTTAGGGTTAGGGCTAATGTTAGGGATAGCGTTAGGGTTAGGTTTTTTTTTTTTTAGGTTTTAGAGTTTGAGGTTAAGGATTTGAGTTTTAATATCTATTGTTTAGTGTGTAATTTTAGTGCTTTTGGTATTTTGGGCTTCGGGTTTTGGGTTTAGAGTTTAGGGTTAAGGTTAAGGATTGGGTTAGGGTTAGGGTTAGGGTTAGGGATAGGTTTAGGGATAGGGATTAGGGTTTTTTTAGGTTTTTTATTTTTGCGTATCAGATTTTTTGTTTAAAATCACCGGTTTAGTATTTAATGTTTGGGTTTTTGTATTTTGGGCTTGGGGTTTAGGGTTAATGGTTTAGTGTTAAGGTTAGGGTTTGGGTTTGGGTTTGGGTTAGAGTTTAGTTTTTTTAAGGTTTTAGGGTTTGTGGTTTAGGATTTGAGGTTTAAAATCTATGGTTCCGTGACCGCATTTTTATATTTTGGACTTAGAGTTTTTAATTAAACTTAGGGTTTAGGGTTTAAGGTTTAGGATTAGGGTCTGGTTTGGGTTAGGGTTAGGGTATAGGTTTTTTTTAGGTTTTATGGTTAACGATTTAGCATTTGAGGTTTAAAATATATGGTTTAGTATTTAATGTTTGGGTTTTGGTATTTTCAGCTTAGGGTTTAGGGTTAGGGTTAGGTTTTTGGGATTTTTAGGTTTCTGGCTTTAGGGTTTAGGATTTCAGGTTAAATATAAAAGGTTTAATGTTTAATGTTTGGGTTTTTGTATTCTCGGCTTGGGTTTTAGGGTTTATGGTAGGGTTAGGGTTAAGGTTAACGTTAGGGTTAGGGTTTGTTATTTTTTAGGTCTTAATGTTTAGGGTTATGGATTTAAGTTGTAATATCTGCGGTTTATTATTTAATTTAAGTTTTTTTGTATTTTGGGCTTAGGGTTTAGGGTTTAGTATTTAGGGCTATGATTGAGGATAGGGTTAGGGTTAGGGTTAGGGTTTATGTTACGGATAGGATAAAGTTTAAAATTTAGGTCTTTTTTATGTTTTAGGTTTTTTCGTTTAGGGTTTTTCTTTACATCTATCATTTATTGTTTAATCTTTGGGGTTTTGTATTTTGGGCATGGGGTTTCGGGTTAATGGGTTTGGGTTAGGGTTAGGGTTTATTTTTTTAGGTTTTCGCGTTTGTGGTTTAGGATTTTAGATTTAAAATCTATGGTTTAGTGTTAGTGTTAGGGTTAGGGTTAAGGGTTTAGGGTTAAGGGTTAGGGTGTAGTTTTAACTTTTGAGGTTTAAAATATATGGCTTAGTATTTAATGTCTGGGTTTTTGTATTTTGTGCTTAGGGTTTCAGGTTTATGGTGTAGGTTAGGGTTAGGATAAAGTTAGTATTAGGATTATGGTTAATGTTAGTGTTAGGGATAGGTTTTGGGTGTTTTTAGGTTTTTGGGTTTTTGTGTTTAGGGTTTAGGGTTTAGGATTTGAGGCATTATATCAATGTTTTAGTGTTTAAGGTTGTGTTTTGGTATTTTTGGATTGGGGTTTAGGGTTTATGGTAGAGTTAGGGTTAGGGTTAATGTTAGGGTTAATTTTAGGGTTTAGGTTGTTTTTTAGGTTTTAATGTTTGGGATTATGGATTTGAGTTTCAATATCTATGGTTTATTTTATAATTTAAGGGTGTTTTGGGATTAGGGTTTAGGGTTTAGGGTTTAGGGTTTAAGGTTAGCATTATGGATATTGTAAGGTTAGGATTTATGTTAAGTATAGGGTAAGGGTTAAGGTTTAGGGTTTTTTTAGGCTTCAGGTTTTGGGGTTTAGGATTTTTTATTTATATCTATTATTTTGTGTTTAATCTTTGGGGTTTTGTATTTTGCGTATGGGGTTTTGGGTTTATGGTTTTGGGTTAGGGTTAGGGTTAGGGTTAGGGTTAGGGTAAAGGTAAGGTTTTAGGTGTTTAAGGTTTAAGGGTTTGCCGTTTAGTTTTTGAGGTTTAAAATTCATGGTTTAGTGTTTAATGTTTGAGTTTTTGTATCTTGGACTTAGGGGACTTTTAGGGTTAGGGTTTAGGGTGTAGGTTTTTTTAGGTTTTATAGTTCAGGGTTTAGCATTTAAGGTTTAAAATATATGGTTTAATATTTAATGTTTGGGTTTTGGTATTTTGGGATTATGGTTTTGGGTTTATGGTTTAGGTTAGGGTTAGGGTTAGGGTATGGTTTAGGGTTAAGGTTAGATCATAAGTTTTTCTTAGGTTTTAGGGTTTGTCGCTAAGGATTTCATATTGAAAATCTATAGTTTAGTGCTTCATATTTGGGTTCTCGTATTTTGGACATAGGATTTAGAGTTTAGGGTTAAGGGTTACGGTTAAGGTTCTTTTTAGGTTTTATGAATCTGCATTTAACATTTGAGGTTAAAAATCTATGGTTTATTATTTAATGATTGGGTTGTGGTATTTTGGTCTTAAGGTTTCTGGTCGATTGTTTAGGGTTAGAGTTAGGGTTAAGGTAAGGATTAGGGTTAGGGTTAGGGTTTTCTTTTTTTGAGTTTTTAGGTTTAGGGTTTAGGATTTGATGTTTAATATCAACAGGTTAGTGTTTAGTATTTTGGTTTTCGTATTTTGGGCTTGGGGTTTAGGGTTTATGGTAGGGTTAAGGTTAGGATTACTGTTAGGGTTAGGATTAGGGTTAGGGTTTAGGTTGTTTTTTAGGTTTTAGGGTTTTGGGTTAACGATTTTAGTTGTAATATCTATGGATTAGTGTTTAATTTTAGGGTTTTTTAGTTTGGGCGTTAGGGGTACGGTTAGGGTTACGGTTTGTATTAGGGATAGTGTAAGAGTAAGGGTTTAGGTTTTTTTTTGAGTTTTGAATTTTTGGTTTAAAATCTATGGTTTAGTTCTTAATGTTTGGGTAATAGTATTTTAGGTGTGGGGTTTCGGGTGAATGGTTTAGGGTTAGGGTTAGGGTTAAGGTTAGGGTTTGGGTTAGGGATTAGAATTTATTTAGGTTTTAGGCTATGTGATTTAGGATTTGAGGTTTAAAATCTATGGTTTAGTGTTTGACGTTTGGGTATAGTATTTTGGACTTAGGGTTTTTAGTTTGGACTTCGGGTTTAGGGTTAGGGTTAGGATAAGAGTTACGGTATAGGTGTCTTTTAGGTTTTATAGTTCAAGGTTTAGCATTTGATGTTTAAAATCTATGATTTAGTATAAAATGTTTGGGTTTATGTTTCTGGCTTAGGATCTCGGGTTTATGGTTTAGACTTAGGGCTAAGGTAAAGGTTAGTGTTAGGTTTAGCGTTAGGGTTACAGTTAGGTTTTTGGATTTTTTTCATGTTTTTGTGTTTAGGGTTTACGATTTGAGGCATAATATCAATGGTTTAGTGTTTAGTATTTCGGTTTTTGTATTATGGGCTTGGGGTTTAGGGTGTATGGTAGGGTTAGGGTTAGGGTCATGTTACGGTTAGGGTTAAGGTTAGGGTTTTTATTGTTTTTTAGGTTTGAGAGTTTTGGGTTAAGGATTATAATTTTTCTATTGTTTAGTGTTTAATTTTAAGGTTTTGGTATTTTGAACTTTGGGTTTAGGGCTTAGAGTTTAGAGTTGAAGTTAAGATTGGGGTAGGGTTTACGGTTCATGCTAGGGATAGGATCTAGGTTTTTTTAGGTTATTTGTTTTGGGGTTTAGGATTTTTGTTTAAATCTATTGTTTAGTATCTAATGTTTTGGTTTTGGCATTTTGTGCTTGGGGTTTATGTTTAATGGTTTAGGGTTTGGGTTAGGGTTAGGGTTTAGGTTTTTTTTGTTTTAGGGTTTGTGGTTTAGGATTTGAGGTTTAAAATCTATTGTCTAGTGTTTAATGTATGGGTTTTCATATTTTGGACTTGGAGTTTTTACTTATACTTAGGTTTTAGGGTTAAAGTTTAGGATTAGGGTCTGGGTTAGGATTAGGATTATGGTTAGGGTATAGTTTTTTTTTAGGTTTTATGGTTCATAATTTAGAATTTGAGGTTTAAAATAAATGGTTTAGTTTTAATGTTTGAGTTTTCGTATTTTCAACTTAGGGTTTAGGGTTAGGGTTAGAATTAAGGTTAGGGTTAGGGTTACGGTTAAGATTTAGAATATTCTTTAGCTTTCTAGGTTTAGGGTTAAGGATTTGAGGTTTAATATCTTTGGTTTAGTGTTTTAATGTTTTGGTTTTTGTATTTTAAGAATGGGGTTTTGGGTTAATGGTTTAGCTTTAGGGTTAGGGTTAGGGTTAGAGTTAGGGTTAGGTTAGGATTTAGTTTTTTGAGGTTTTATGGTTTGTGGTTTAGGATTTTATGTTTAAAATCTATAGTTTACTATTTAATGTTTGAGTTTTCGTATTTTGGACTTAGGTTTTTTTTAGGGTTTAGGGTTTAAGGATAGGTTAAGGATTAGGGTTAGGATGTAGGTTTTTTTAGGTTTTATGTTTCAGGGTTTAGCATTTAATGTTTAAAATTTATGATTTAGTATTTAATATTTGGGTTTTTGTATTTTGGGCTTAGGATTTTGGGCTTAGGGTAAGGGTTTGCGTTAGGGTTAGTGTTAGGGTTTAGGTTTTTTTATGGTTTTAGGGTTTGTGACTTAGGATTTGAAATTTAAAATCTATTGTTTAGTGTTTAATGTTTGGATTCTCGTATTTTGGACTTAGGGTTATTTTTTGGACTTAGGGTTTAGGGTTAAGGGTAAGGGTGTAGGTTTTTTTTAAGTTTTATGGTTCTGGGTTTACCATTTAAGGTTTAAAATATATGGTTTAGTATTTAATGTTTGGGATTTGGTATTTTGGGATTATGATTTTGAGTTTTTGGTTTAGGGTTAGGGTTTAGATTTTTTTTTAGGGTTTATAGTTTAGTGTTTAGCATTTGAGGTTTAAAATCTATGATTTAGTATTTCATGTTTGGGTCGTGGTATTTTGGGCCTATGTTTTTTGGTTTATGGTTTAGGGTTAGAGTTAGGGTTAAGTTTAGGGTTAGGGTTTTGGTTATTTTAGGTTTAGGGTTGAGAATTTGAGGTTTAATATCAATGGTTTGGTGTGTAATGTTTTGGTTTTTGTATTTTTGGCTTTGGGTTCAGGGTATATGGTAGGGTTAGGGTTAGGATTAATGTTAGGGTTAGGGTTAGGGTTAGGGTTTAGGTTGTTTTTTAGGTTTTAGGGTTTTGGGTTAACGATTTGTGTTGTAATATCTATGGATTAGTTTTATATTAGGGTTTATGTATTTTGGCTTTAGGTTTAGGGTTAGGGTTAAGGACAAGGTTAGGGTTAGGGTTCGTGTTAGGGATATGGTTAGGGTTAGGGTTTAGGGTTTAGAATTATTGCTTTAAAATCGATGGTTTAGTGCTAAATGTTTGGATTATGGTATTTTGGGCGTGGGGTTTCAGGTGAATGTTTTAGTGCTAGGGTTAGGGTTAAGGTTAGGGGTTTAGGTTATTTTTATGTTTTAGGGTATGTGGTTTAGGATTTGAGGTTTAAAATCTATGATTTAGCGTTTGATGTTCGGGTATCGTAATTTGGACTTAGGATTTTTTGTTTGGACTTAGGGTTTACGAATTAGGGTTAGGGTTAGGATAAGAGTTACGGTGTAGGTTTTTTTTAGGTTTAATTGTTCAGGGTTTGACATTTGAGGTTTAAAATATATGGTTTAGTATTTAATGTTTGGGGTTTGGTATTTTGGTCTTAGGGTTTTGGGTTTATTGTTTAGTGTTAGGGCTAGCGTTAAGGTGTTGGTTAGGGTTAGGGTTTTGGGTTTTCTTACGTTTTTGGGTTTAGGGTTTAGGATTTGAGGCTTAATATCAATGATTTAGTTTTTAATATTTGGGTTTGGTATTTTTTGTCTGGGGGTTTAGGGTTTATGTTAGGGTTAGGGTTAGGGGTAATCTTAGGGTTAGCGTTAGGGCTAGGGTTTAGGTAATTTTTTAGGTTTTAGAGTTTGGATTAAGGATATGAGTTGTAGTATCTATTGTTTAGTGTTTAATGTTAGGGTTGTTGTATTTTGGGTTTTGGGTTTTGAGTTTTGGGGTATAGGATTTGGTTTAAAATCAATGGATTAGTATTTAATGTTTGGGTTTTGGTATTTTGTGCTTGGGGTTTAAGGTTAATTGTTTAGGGTTAGGGTTAAGCTTAGGGTTAGGGTTTAGGTTTTTTTAGGTTTTAGGTTTGTAGTTTAGGATTTGAGGTTAAGAATTTACGGTATAGTGTTTAATGTATGTGTTTTCATATTTTGTACTTCGAGTTTTTATTTAAACTTTTGGTTTAGGGTTGAAGGTTTAGGTTTAGGGTTGAAGGTTTAGGATTAGGGTTTTGGTTAAGGTTAGGATTAGGGTTAGGGTGAAGGTTTTTTTTAGGTTTTATGGTTCATGATTTAGCATTTGAGGTTTAAAATCAATGGTTTAGTATTAAATGTATGGGTTTTGGTGTTTTTGCCTTAGGGTTTAGGGTTAGGGTTAGGGTCAGGCTTTGGGTTTTTTAGGTTTCTTGGTTTATGGTTTAGGATTGGAGGTTTAACATCAATGGTTTAATGCTTAAATTTTGGATCTCGGTATTTTGGGCTTGGGGTTTAGTGTTTATAGTAGGGTTAGGGTTAGGGTTAACATTAGGATTAGGGTTTAGGTTGTTTTTTAGGTTTTGATGTTTTTTGGGGTTATAGATTTGAGCTGTAATATCTATGGTTTATTATTTAATTTAAAGGTTTTGGTGTTTTCGGCTTTGGGTTCAGGGTTAGGATTAAGGATAGGGTTAGGGTTAGGGTTTATGTTAAGGATAGGTTTAGGATTTTTTTTGTTTTAGGTTTTTGGGTTTATGATTTTTTGTTTAAATCTATGATTTAGTGTTTAATCTTTGGGTTTTTTTATTTTAGGCATGGTGGTTCCTGTTAGCGGTTTTGGGTTAGAGTTATGGCTAGGGTTAAGGTAAGGGTTTAGTTTTTTTAGGTTTTAGGGTTTGTGGTTTAGAATGTAATGTTTAAAATCTATCATTTAGTGTTTAATGGTTCGGTTTTTGTATTTTTGACTTAGGGTTTTTTAGGTTTTTAGGGTTAGGGTTAAGATTAGGATTAGGTGTAGCTTTTTTTAAGGTTTATGGTTCAGTGTTTAGCATTTAACGTTTAACATTTATGGTATAGTATTTAATTTTTGGGTTTTTGTATTTTGGGCGTAGGGTTTTGGGATTTATAGTTTTTGTTAGGGTTTGGGTTAGGGCTTGTGTTATTCCTAGGTTTTAGTTTTTGTGGCTCAGGATTTGATATTTAAAATCAATGGTTTAATGTTTCATAGTTGGGTTCTCGTATTTTGGACGAAGGGTTTTTTTGGACTTAGAGTTTAGGGTTAGGGTTAAGGGTTAGGGTGTAGGTTTATTTTTAGGTTTATGGTTTTGGATTTAACATTTGAGATTAAAAATCTATGGTTTAGTATATAATGTTTGGGTTTTTGGTAATTTGAGCTTAGGGTTTTGGGTTTATGGTTTAGGTTAGTGTTAGGGTAAAGGTTATCGTTAGGATTAGGGTTAATGTTAGGGTTAGGGTTAGAGTTTTTGATGTTTTTAAATTTTTGGGTTTAGGGTTTTGAGTTTTAGGATTTTTTGCATTATATCAATGGTTTAGTGTTTAATGTTTGTGTTTTAGTATTTTAGGTGGGGTTTAGGGTTTATGGTAGGGTTAGGGTTAGGGTTAATGTTAGGGTTAGGGTTTAGGTGTGTTTTTAGGTTTTAATTTTTGGGGTTATCTAGTTGACTTGTCATATCTATGGTTTATTGTTTAATTTAAGTGTATTTATAGATTAGCGTTTAGGGTTTAGGGTTAGCATTAATGATTGCGTAGGGTTAGGGGGTTTAAATCTATGGTTTAGTGTTTAATCTTTGGGTTTTTGTATTTTGGGTATGGGGTTTGGTGTTAATGGTTTTGGGTTAGGGTTAGGGTTAGGGTTTAGTTTTTTTAGGTATTAGGGTTTTTGTTTAAGGATTTGATGTTTAAAATATATGGTTTAGTGTTTAATATTTGGGTTTTCGTATTTTAGACTTAGTTTTTTTAGGGTTTAGATATAGGGTTAAGATTAGGGTTATTGTGTAGGTTTTTTTAGGTTTTATCGTTCAGGGTTTAGCATTTAAGGTTTAAAATTTATGGCTTAGTATTTAATGTGGGTTTTGGTATTTTGGGCTTAGGGTGTCTGGTTTATGGTTTAGGTTAGGGTTAGGGTTAGGGTATGGGTTAGGGTTAAGGTTATAGTTAGGTTTTTCTTAGGTTTTAGGGTGTGTGTCTAAGGATTTGATATTTAAAATCAATAATTTAGTGTTTCGTATTTCGGTTCTTGTATTTTGGACTTGGGGTTTAGTATTTAAGTGAAGGGTTAGGTGTAGGTTTTTTTTAGGTTTTACGGTTCTTGGTTTAACATTTGAGGTTGAAATTCCACGGTTTACTATTTAATGTCTGGGTTGTGGTATTTTGGGCTTAAGGTTTCAGGTTTATCCTTTTAGGTTAGAGTTAGGGTTAAGGTTAGGGTTAGGGTTTTGATTTCTTTTAGGTTTTTATGTTTAGGGTTTAGAATTTGAGGTTTAATATTAATAAATTAGTCTTTAATGTTTGGTTTTCGTATTTCAGACTTAGGGTTTAGGGCTTATGGTTGGGTTAGGGTTAGGATTAATGTTAGGGTTAGGGTTAGGGTTAGGGTTTAGGTTGTTTTTTAGGTTTTAGGGTTTTGGGTTAACGATTTAAGTTGTAATATTTATGGATTAGTGTTTAATGTTAGGGATTGGTGTTTTGGGCTTTAGGTTTAGTGTTAGGGTTAAGGATAGGATTAGTGTTAGTGTTCGTGTTAGGGATAGGGATAGGGTTAGGGGTTAGGTTTTTTTTTTGGTTTTAGGTTTTGGGGTTTAGAATTTCGGGTTCAAAATCTATGGTTAGTGCTTTACTTTTGGGTTATTGTATTTTGGGCATGGGTTTTCGAGTGAATGGTTTAAAGCTATGGTTAGTGTTATGGTTGGGGTTAGAGTTTAGGTTTTTTTAGGTTTTAGGGTATGTGATTTAGGATTTAAGGTTTTAAATCTATAGTTTAGTGGTTGATGTTTGGTTATCATAGTTTGGACTTAGGGTGTTTAGTTTGGACTTAGGGTTTAGGGTTTAGGGTCTAAGGTTAGGGTTAGGATAAGAGTTACGGTGTGGGTTTTATTTAGGTTTTATGGTTCAGGGCTTAGCATTTGAGGTTTAAAATCTATGGTTTAGTATTTAGTGTTTGGGTTTTTGTATTTTGGGCTTAGGGTTTTGGGTTTATGGTTTAGGGGTTACGGCTAGGGTTAAGGTTTTGGCTAGGGTCAGGGTAGGTTAGGGTTAGGGTTAGGGTTAGAGTTTTGAGTTTTCTTACGTTTTTTGGGTTTAGTATTTAGGATTTCAGGCTTCAATAGTTTAGTGTTCAATGTTTGGGTTTTGGTATTTTGGCCTTGGATTTTAGGGTTTATGGTAGGGTAAGGGTTTGGGGTAATGTTACGGTTAGGGGTAAGGTTAAAGATAGGTTAGGGTTAGAATTTAGGTTGTTTTTTAGGTTTTAGAGTTTCGTTTTAAGAATTTGAGTTGTAATATCTATTGTTTAGTTTTTAATGTTAGGGTTTTGGTATTTTTGGATTTGGGTTTTAGGTTTATAGTTTAGGGTTAAGGTTAAGGATTGGGTTAGGGTTAGGGTTCGTGTGAGGGATAGGGTTAGGGCTAAAGTTTAGGGGAGTTTTAGGTTTTGTGTTATGGGGTTTAGGATTTTTGGTTTAAAATCTATGGTTAGTATTTAATATTTGGATTTTGGTATTTTGGGCTTTTTTTTTAATTTTAATACCCTTAGAGGGGTAGGGGCTGAATTTCACCCCAGGCCTTATTATTTCACAAAAATTATGTACAAGGAGGGGGGCTTAAACTTTACCTCTAGACTATGATGGTTGGAGTCCAATTCCAAATGATATATTATTGCTCACCTTACAAAATTATTATTCCAAAATTCTACATACCTAGAAGAGAGGACTCCTCTTTATACATAGAATCTATGAAGCATTAACTAGGGAGATTCTCCCTTTAAAAGCTCAAAATTAAACAATCTAATTAAACTATTAAAAGAAGCTATATTATGTTATAGCTTAGTTGAAAAGCTATTAGATCATTCAAGGGGGTTCTTCAATCTCCTTTGTCTTTCCTTCTGAAACTTGGCATCTCTATTAAGTCCAAGTGGTAGTATGTTTTTTCCTCTTTAGGTAGTACTTGGCTGGTGTAATATTTTTCTGGACAAGTGTTTTTGTGGCTATGCTTTGACAGTGCATCAGCCACCCAGTTTGCTTCCTAGAATATATGTATACATTTGAAGTCCTGAGTTGGAGAAATGAGGCCTCTTAGTCTGTCCAGCTGATTGCATATACTCCACTGAGGTGTAGTTTTTTGTAATATCTAGTTAACAATTAGAATGGAATCCATTTCAAAAATAATTATCATGTACCCTAGATCCAAGGCCCAAGTCATACCAAAGATGGTTGCTCCTATTTCTGCTTTATTATTTGTGCCATTTCCAAGGGGAGAGGTATAAGCTAGAATCAGATTGTCTTTTTGATCTCTCAAAATGCCTCCTGTCCCTATATTGCTTGGATTATTTTGTGCACACCCATCTGTATTGATTTTGATCCAATGGTCAGGTGGTCTTGTCCAGGATATCTTCTGCACTTCTGTAACTGGTACACATCTTTCTGCAAGTTGGATGATTCCACGCCAAGTAAGGGTCCAGTTAACCTGAGGAAAAGCAGAAGTTATAAGTTTATATTTATCATTATAGATTGCATACCTGACTCTGGTTCCATTAGAGGTTTTGGCCCCATATTTACAAGCATATCTATTTTTCCATAAATTCCAGCGGATGAGGATAGAAGAAGTCTATAAGATGAATTTGTGAGCTTCATTTTTATGTTTCATGGACCACCATTGACCAATAAGTTGTTTTAATGAATTGTGGTCAATTTTCACTCATACTCTATTTGTAAAACATCTCCAGACTTCACCAGCAAGATCACCATTGTTGAAAATATGATTGATGGTGTCTGATCCTGATCTATTCTTGCAACAAAAACAATTAGTAGGTTCTAGGACAAACATAATTAACTTTTCATTGGTAAGCAGTTTCCCATTTATGGACCTCCAAAGTAGGAAAGAGGCTTTAAATGGCATGTACTTTGTTCCATATGAGAGCCCTGAATTGATCTTTAGGTCTTTTTTCCCTGATTTCATTCCAAGCTGAAGAACAAGTGAACATGTCATTGGAATTGGCTTTCAAGTAAGCTTGGTCTAGTAGTTGTTGTTGAGGAACTCCTATAGCTAGGATATTGGCTAGTTGATTAGGGGGTGCCTGATGAATCAACTATTGGTACTTCCACTGGCCATCTACCCAAAAATTAGCAACCTTCATGTAGTCAAACATGTGGCTGTTGTTAGAAAACAGAGCAAGTTGTCCTTCACCAGTCCAGTTGTCCCACCAGAAGGAGCGATTCCCAGAGTTAAGCTTTCATTGAATGTGTTGCTCAATATTATCCCTATAATGAATCATGTGCTTCCAGTTCAATGAATCTCCAAAATCCCATTTTTTACATATGAGATTTGATCTTTGGCAGTATTAGGCTTTGATGAAATCTCCCCACAATGTGAGCTTAGTCCTAAAGATCCCCCATTGTTTATATTAAAATGCTAAGCACACATCTTTCAAATACCTCATCCCACCCCTCCTTCATCAAAAGGGTAATTGAGGTTCTTCCAGCAAGACCAGTGGTATTTCTTTATGTCACTTTTCCATCCCCGGAAGAAGTTTGTCATCAACATTTGTATTTGCTTTAGTACTTTGGAAGAGGAGGTGATAGCTGAAATTAAATGAATGGGTAGATTTTGCAGGACATGTTTAATTAACACAACTCTGCCCTCATAATGTAATTGTTTGATCTGCCACCCTGTGATCCTACAAATTACTTTAGATACAAGGTCAGAAAAGTAAGAAATCCTTGGCCTACCCACAAAGACTGGGCATCCCAGATAGGTGATAATACCTTGCTTGTGCCTAAACCAGTGATCCATTTAATTCATTCTTTTGTGTTTTCAGAAACATTTTGATGTACCATGAAATGAATTTTCTCACAATTGATCAACTGGCCTGATGTATCATCATATGTTTTGAGAGTTTGCATGATGAGCTGGAGAGTTTTGGATCTTCCTGAAGTAAACAGGATAGTATCATCTGTAAAACTCAAGTGGTTTACCTGGGGGCCTTCCTTCCATGAAAATACCATGGTAATCATGGTGGTTAGGTAATCCATTTATGGATCTATAAAGCATTTCCCCACCTAAATTAAATAGGGCAGGGGAATGTGGATCACCTAGATGACTGGAAAAAAACAAATCTTTTGTCATTATTTATGATGGAGTACAAATTATTTGCCATGATTCTCAACACCATGTCTATGAAAATCTTTTTGAAGCCCATCTTCCTTAAAACCTGACATATATAGGCCCAAGATACTCTATCATAGGCCTTAGCCATATCCAGCTTAATAATGACATTACTACCTATGTTTGGCTTTTTAATCTGATGGCTGATTTCTTGTGCCAACATGATATTTTCAATTATACTTCTCCCCTTCACAAAACCAGACTGATTGAGGGAGATCATGATAGGTAGAATAGGACAATCTTGTACTCAGTAGTTTGGAGATGGTTTTGCTAATGATGTTTCTCAGGCTAATAGGCCTAAACTCTTTCATTTTATTAGGATTGCTCACCTTGGGGAGAAGTATAATGTAGAAATGAGAAAAATACTTAGTGATCTCTTGGCCAGTAAAAAATGCCTAAATCACTCCTATAAGATCCTGATTGATAATGTGCCAACATATTTGGAGAAAATACCCATTCATACCATCAGGCCCTGCTGCTGATTGGGGGTTCATTGAGAAAACCACCTCATGTAGTTCAGCCATAGTAGTAAGAGATATGAGCCAGTCATTTTGCTCTTGATTAACCATTCTAGTAATGCAACCAAGGTAATCTTCATTTATATATTTGTTTTCCCCTTTAAACATTTGTTGAAAATATTCACAGGAACCCTTACCAATATTTTCATCTCCTTGAATCCATTCTCCAATTTTTTGGATTCTATGAATGAATAGTCTCCTTTTTCTACCTCCTATCCAGGAGTGGAATAATTTGAATTTGTATCCCCCTCTTTGAACCATTGTAACTGATATTTTTGCTTCATAATGGAGTCCTCCAACTTGAGATATCTAATATAATTGGAATTAAGTTCATGTAGAATCTCCATTTTGGTATCACTATTATTTTGAATTAGGTTTTCCTCAGCCTCTTTAACCTTTTCTTTGAACTCTCTAACTTTCAGAAAAATATCACAAAATTCCATATTTGACCATGTACTCAAAGTGTTAGAGAGTCTTTTCAATTTTTGGTGGAATTTCCACATGTTATTGCCTGTCACCTCTCTCTCTCTCTTAACAAGATTTCACAATTCCTAGGAAGTTAGGATTATCATCCCAACAGTTAAGGAATTTGAAATATTTAGTGTGACCCTCCTCATTACTGACTATTGCCAATAAAAGAGGACAATGATCAGAGCCTGTGGAAGGAAGGTGGGTAATGGTGGTTTGTGGCATCTGTTCCAGCCAAGTATCATTTATAAGCCCTCTGTCAAGTCTTTTCCATATTCTATGATTGATGACTATATTATAGGCCCAAGTGTATCTTTGGACACTAAAACCAATATCCATCAATCCACAAGCTTCAATGATGTCAATGAAATCCAAGCTTTTCCTTATATTTTATGGAATACCCCCTAGTTTTTCTTCAATAGATGTTATAACATTATAGTCCCCCACTGAACACCAAGGATTGTCCTCTATCTCAGCTTGTTGATGCATCTTGTCCCATAGAGGTCTTCTATGGTAATCTTTACATTTCTCATAGACAAAAGTTATGGTGAATTGTTTATGTAGCTCATTGTGATTGAAATAATAGGTAATTTGCTGCTCATCTTGATCCTTAACAACACAGTCAACATCTCCATTGTAAAAAAGCCATATTTTATCTCTGCAGTTGGTCACTGCATTGGCCATGGCTAGTTGGTTTTTTAAATTCATCACATTACCACTATATGCAAAAGGCTCAAGGATAGCAATAATAGCTAAATGATGCATTTTATATAGAATTTTGATTCTTTCCATGACTCCTTGAGTATTTACTCTCCTCACATTCCATATGATTATACTATTAATTGGGAAACTCTAGGGGAAAATAGTCTTGTGTTTTGCCTGCCTGTAGTGACAGTTTTGATGTCCTGATTTTTGAAGTGAAATTTTTCATGGTTCAATCCTCTTGGAGATAAACCTTGACTTTGAGTCACTTGTTGAAGAATCTCCTCTTCCATGTCCTGATCATTTGGAGGACTAAATGCTCTTATCAAGGCATCACTAGTTTCATCATCTTCATCAGGGTCTTAAGCATAATGATTATTTCTGTCCACTTCATATTCTTAATTGATAACTTCATATGCATCTATCAAGGGAACAATATTAACTTGGCATAGAGCTTGTTCCTTATCTGGTGGTGCCCTTGGAGGTGGAGTTAGGATATTTGTGTGAACTGAAGTGTTCATCTGTCCCTCTAGGTTATCCTTCTCCTCTCTAAATTTTTATTTATCCTCCCTTCTCTTCTGTTGGTTTTCCTTACCTGTATCCTATTGTTTGGCCAATTTTCTCTTGGCAGCATCCCTTTTTTGTTTAGTAGGTTTGTTTTTTCTTTTAGGAGTATTTTTTAGAGAACCTTTTATATTGTTGTCCCTCTCTTTTTCCATGTTTTCCTTTTTTTGAGTCATCTTGTCATCAGCTTCCTTATTTTGTTTTCCTTTCTGGGTGTCTTTGTTCCTTGTGAGTCTGTTTTCACTCTGTTTTTCCTTTTCTTGTGTTTGTTGTGTACCTTTATTTTGCTGTGTTTGTTGTTTTTTCCTGTAATTTTGGTTTTTCAGGTCTGAGTTTTCTCAGTATATTCTTTCTCATGCCCATCATGAAATAGGTTTCCCCGTTTGGATAAACCTTTTCTTCATATTAGAAGTGTTCTCCTAACATCTCCCTTCCATACCTCCATTAGTTACAACCAACCTATTCTCATTTATTTACAGTTCATTAGAGATGGAGTTTTCAACTATGATACCTGTGCTGTTGATTCTTCCCTCTTTTTGGTGTTTCATTTGCTGAAGCTCTAGTTTGTTTCTCTAGGATCTTTACCCTAATTTCCCTGCCTTATGTTATCCTCCTGATTTGTTTCTTGTTCAGTAATAATATCTTCTTCCTGCATGGTTAGTTTATTAAAGCTATTATGATGATGATGAGAATTCATACCTGCCTGTTGACTCTGATTCTACTGATTTTCCTTTGTTACATGCTCTGTGTTTGATGTAGGCCTCTAAATATATTTTTTTCCCATCCTCTTGGGCCTTTTGATTTTTCCTCCTGTAAGTGTGTCATTCAACCTCCTTCTTCTATAGAGATTGTTTTTGCTTACCATTTTCCTTTGCTTTTTGCTGCACTTGGTTCAGACCATCTTGTATTTTGTTTTGCATTGTTTCCAGTTCTTTGTTATTTTGTTTATCCCTATTTTTATTCATCTTGTCATATTAATGTTCTTTTGTTTGGCTGTATTTCTCATCCCTCATCCTAGCTTTACATTCTTCTACATCATGGCCCTGATGTCAACAATATTCACAGTAGGGAGGGAAGTTCTCATATTCCACTGGTTGCCATGTCCCTATAGTATCATCCTTTTTTGAAAGACCAATCCACACATGTCTAGGCCAAGGTTTGGTTAGATCAATTTGCATTTTGTCTTTAACCATCCCTACCATTGATCTCTTGATGGAAGTTGTGTCTAAGTATAAAACCTTTCCAACATTTTCAAGAAGGGGAATGAGGAAAGGTTTTTTAAACAGTGCCAAGGTAGAACAGGAAGAAGGATTCAAACTGGTAAAATAGGTATCTCCTCTTCAGGTGTAAAGAAAGGAATCCAAGCCTGAATTCTAATGAGTTTTCCCTCTATGGTCATTCTCTGTTGTGTCCACAATGTGTTGTAGTCTAACTCATTTTGGAGTTCAATGAAAACATGCATAGTAGTACTAAACTTCTCATTTAATTGAGTATGTTGGATGAAGCTTTCTCTAATAAACTCCATTTTAGGCATAGTAGTACTAAACTTCCCAACAAGAGTATATTTCCAGTCAACTGTAAGGGTATGCATATAGTCATGCATGTCAAATATCACAGTTGGTTTACCTTCTTTGGTGGTTTGAATAGTCTTAGTCTTCATCAATATAATGGGACTCTGGGCTTCATGAATTTTCCTTAGTCTAGCAGCCAAAGATTGAAGCATTGTTTAAGGAGGAGGTTCGCGCACATGTTCTTGTTTGTTTTTATTCTGAGTTTTAACAGTGTTACTCTCAATCTGCTTGGGGTTGCTAGAATTTTCGTTCTGAGTTACAACAGGGGGGATTCTTTTGTCAAAGTTACTAGAGATTTTAGGAAATTCTCTATGATAATTGTTAAGATCACCACCCTTTCCATTTCCAGTCTGCTGCATTAACCCCTTTTTCTCATTATCTAGATTAGAATTTCCATTTTTTGACTCATTGATGTGAGCATTCTCCTCTTTGTTCCTATCTCTAAAGTTAACTACAACAATTCCCATGGCTTGATTCAAGCCATGGCCAGTACCAGTATTTTTAACCAGATTGTTGCTACGAGTATAGTTAAGATGTTTACCTGCCTGTTGTCTTTCATTGCTTTGTTCTATCCGCCACTGTTGTTTGCCGTGATTTTAGTTCTTTTCACCCTGATATGTTTCCTCATAAACATGAGAAGGATCTTCTAAATCTATGACGTTCGCCTGCGTCCTTCCATCCTTCTTACTAGCAGAGTTCCTTTTTGTTCCACTGTTCGTCGTCTCATCATTATTGCTTTTTTCCATCTCATATGATTTTTGTTATTTGTAGTACGAAGGATGGAAGGACGCAGGCGAACGTCATAGATTTAGAAGATCCTTCTCATGTTTATGAGGAAACATATCAGGGTGAAAAGAACTAAAATCACGGCAAACAACAGTGGCGGATAGAACAAAGCAATGAAAGACAACGAGTAGATTGTGTATTCTTATCTAATACCTGAGTTTTGAAAACTCCATTATCGTCTCCCCTATCCTTTTCCTGTAGTTCAACTGCGATTCTATTCTCCAGGTACTTAACCTCGATTCCACTAGTTATAGAAGTTAGATGAACATCCTTCCCTTAAGAAAAATTCTCAGTCGAGATTTCGTGCACATGTGGTCTATGAAGGATTTGATTTTGGGGCAGACTATCGCGATTTCGCTGTACTTTTACCCCTAAATTCAGCTCATCGATTCCATCAATTGATTGTGTAAAATTCTTTGAAAGAGTAGTGCGTTCTAGCTCCTGCTGAGACGAATCCTTCCAAGTTTGTTGAATATCTTTATTTAATCTAATAGATTCTGGTGAAATATTCTCAAGTTCCTCTTCCGTTCGCGATTAGGCACTCGTTAACATCTCTTTGAATTGTGCCTTCGCAGAGTTGTTTTGCAACACGAAAAGGGGTTCTTGCATTTCTAAGTTCGTAGTCACATACTACCCCGGTTGGGACTAGTCCGGTGGCCTAGACGGTACCACCGGTGGCATACACGTTTGGTCTGCCAGGCTGAAATTAGTCGTTAAGGAGTAATGGTTTAATGCTTGTAAGGAGCGTTTGGATTAGACAGACAAATTGGATAGAGAACTAATTTGGCTATTTTTTTGGTATTTTGGTCTTGGGGTTTAGGGTTAATGGTTTAGGGTTAGGGTTAGGGTTAGGGTTAAGGTTAGGGTTTGAGTTAGGGTTAGTGTTTAGGTTTTTTTAGGTTTTCGGGTTTGTGGTTTAAGATTTGAGATTTAAAATCTATGGTCTAGTGTTTAATGTCTGTGTTTTTTGTATTTTGGACTTAGAGTTTTATTTGGACTTAGGGTTTAGGGGTTAAGGTTTAGGATTAGGGTCTGGGTTAGGGTTAGGATTAGGGTTAGGGTGTAGTTTTTTTTGGTTTTATGGTTCATGATTTAGCATTTGAGGTTTAAAATCTATGGTTAGGTATTTAATGATTGGGTTTTGATACTTTTGGCTTAGGGTTCAGGGTTAGGGATAGGGTTTAAGATTTTTTACGTTTTTGGGTTTAGGGTTTAGGATTTGAGGTTTAATATTAATGGTTTAATGTTTAATGTTTGGGTTCTGAGTTTAGGGTTTAGAGTTTACGGTTAGGGTTAAGGATTGGGTTAGGGTTAGGGTACGTGTTTGGGATGGGGTTAGGGCTAGGATAGGGATTTTTTTAGGGTTTTTGTTGGGGGCTTAGGATTTTTTGGTTTAAAATCTATGGATTAGTATTAAATATTTGGGTTTTATATTTTGGGCTTGGGTTTCAGGGTTAATGGTTTAGGGTTAGGGTTAGGTTAGGGTTAGGTTAGGGTTGGGGTTAAGGTTAAGGTTTAGGTTTTTTTTAGGTTTTATGGTTTGTGGTTTAGGATTTGAGATTTAAAATCTATGGTCTAGTGTTTATTGTTTGTGTTTTCATATTTTGGACTTAGAGTTTTTATTTGGACTTAAGGGTTAGGGTTTAAGGTTTAGGATTAGGGTTAGTGTGTAGGTGTTTTTTAGGTTTTATGGTTCATGATTTATCATTTGAGGTTTTAAATCCATGGTTTAGTATTTGATGTTTGGGTTGTTGTATTTTTGTCTTAGGGTTTAGGGTTGTGGTTAGGGTTAGGGTTAGGGTTTTTGGTTTTTCAGGTTTCTAGGTTTAGGGTTTAGGATTTGAGGTTTAATATCAATGCTTTAATGTTTAATGTTTGGATTTTGGTATTTTGGGCTTAGAGTTTAGGGTTTATGGTAGGGTTAGGGTTAGGGTAAATGTTAGGTTCAGGGTTTAGGTTGTATTTTAGGTTTTAATGTTAGCTGTTATGGATTTGAGTTGTAATATCTATGGTTTATTGATTAATTAAGTGTTTTGGTATTTTAGGCTTAGGGTTTAGGGTTAGAATTAAGGATAGTGTTAGGGTTAGGGTTATATTAAGGATAGGGTAAGGATTAAGGTTTAGGGTTTTTATTAGGTTTTAGGTTTTGGGGTTTAGGATTTTTGGTTTAAATCTATGGTTTAGTGTTTAATCTTTGGGTTTTTGTATTTTGGGTATGGGGTTTAGGGCTAATCGTTTTATATTAGGGTTAGGGTTGGGGTTAGGGTAAGGCTTAGGCTTAGGGTTAATTTTTATTCTATTTTAGGGTATGTGGTTTAGGATTTGAGGTCTAAAATCTATGGTTTAGTGTTTAATGTTTGGGTTTCCGTATTTTAGACTCAGGGTTTTTTTAGGGTTTAGGGTTAAGTTTAAGATTAGGGTAAGGGTGTAGGGTTTTTTTAGGCTTTATGGTTCAGGGTTTAGCAGTTAAGATTTAAAGTTTATGGTTTAGTATTTGATGTTTGGGTTTTGGTATTTTGGGCATAGGGTTTTGGGTTTATGGTTTAGGTTAGGGTTAGGGTTAGGGTTAGGGTATGAGTTAGGGTTAGGGTTAGGGATTAAGTTTTTTTTATAGGTTTTAGGGTTTTTGGCTAAGGATTTGATATTTAAAATATATGGTTTAGTGTTTCATATTTGGCTTCTCGTATTTTTGACTTAGGATTTCTTTTGGACTTAGGTTTTAGGGTTAAGGTGTAGGTTTTTTTAGGTTATATGATTCTTGGTTTAAATTTTAGGTTTAAAATATATGGTTTAGTATTTAATGTTTGGGTTGTTATATTATTGGCCTAAGCTTTAGGGTTTATGGTATGGTAAGGTTAGGATTGATGTTAGGGTTATGGTTTTTTTTTAGGTTTTAGGGTTTTGGGTAAACAATTTGAATTTTAATATTTGTGGATTAGTGTTTACTGTTAGGTTTTGGTATTTTGGGTTTAGGTTTAGGGTTAGGGTTGAGGATAGGGTTACGGTTCGACTTCACTTTTGAGATAGGATTAGGGTTGAGGTTTAGGGTTTTTATTTAGGTTTTAGGTTTTAGTGTTTAGAATTTTTGGTTTAAAATCTACAGTAAGTGCTTAATGTTTGGATTATGGTATTTTGGGTGTGGGGTTCGGGTGAATGGTTTGTGACTAGGGTTAGGGTGTGAGTTAGGGTTTTGGTGTTATTAGGTTTTAGATATGTGCTTTAAGATTTGAGGTTTAAAATTTATGGTTTAGTGTTTGATATTTGGTATTTTTGACTTAGGGTTTTTTGTTTGCACTTAGGCTTTAGGGTTTAGGGTTAGGGTTAGGAAAAGAGTTACGGAGTAGTTTTTTTTAGGTATAATGGTTTAGGGTTTAGCATTTGAGGTTTAAGATCTATGGTTTAGTATTTAATGTTTAGGTTTTGGAATTTTGGGCTTAGGGGTTCTGGTTTATTGTTTAGGGTTAGGGCTAAGGTTAAGGTTTGGGTTAGGGTTAGGGTTAAGGTTACGGTTAGGGTCAGGGTTCGGGTTTTTTTCGTTTTCTTAGGTTTATGTGTTTAGGGTTTAGGATTTGAGGCTTAATATCAATGGTTTAGTGTTTAATGTTTGGGTTTTGGTATTTTGGGGTTTAGGGTTTATGGTAGGGTTAAGGTAAGGGGTAATGTTATGTTTAGGGTTAGGGTTTAGGATGTTTTTTATGTTTTAGAGTTTGGGGTTAAGGAATTGAGTTGTAATATCTTTGGTTTAGTGTTTAATGTTAGGTTTTTTATATTTTGGGATTTGTTTAGGGTTAAGGTTAAGGATTTGGTTAGGGTTAAGGTTCTTGTTAAGGATAGGGTTAGGGATACGGTTTAGGGTTTTTTTAGGTTTTTTGTTTTGGGGTTTAGGATTTTTGGTTTAAAATATATGGTTTAGTACTTAATGATTGGGCTTTGGTATAGGTTTAGGGTTTATGTTTTTTTTAGGTTTTAGGCTTTGTGCTTTAGGATTTGAGATTTAAAATCCATGTTCTATTGTTTAATGTCTGGGTTTTAGTATTTTGAACTTAGAGTTTTTATTTGGACTTAGGGTAAGGTTTAGGATTAAGGTCTGGGTTAGGGTTAGGATTAAGGTTAGGGTGTAGGTTTTTTTAGGTTTTATGGTTGGTGATTTAAATTTTGATGTTTATAATCTATGGTTTAGTATTTAATGTTTGGGTTATTGTATTTTCGACCTAGGGTGTAGGGTAAGGGTTAGGGTTAAGGTTAGGGTTAGGGTTAGGGTTAAGGTTGAGGGTTTTCTTTAGGTTCATAGATTTTGGGATTTAGGATTTGAGGTTTAATATCTATGGTTTAGTTTTAATGTCTTGGTTTTTTATTTTGGGCATGGGGTTTCGGGTTAAGTGTTTATGTTTAGGGTTAGGGTTAGGGTTAGAGTTAGGGTTAGGGTTTTATGTTTTATGGTTTGTGGTTTAGGATTTGAGGTTTAAAATATATGCTATACTATTTAATGTTTGAGTTTTCATATTTTTGACTTAATTTTTTTTAGGGTTTAAGGTTTTAGGGTAGGGTTAAGATTACGGTTAGGGTGTAGGTTTTGTTAGGTTTTCTGGTTCAGGGTTTAGCATTTAATGTTAAAAATTTATTGTTTAGTATTTAATGTTTGGTTTTTTGTACTTTGTGCTTAGGGTTTTAGGCTTATGGTTTAGGGTTAGGGTTTAGATTTTTTTATGGTTTTAGGGTTTGTGTCTTAGGATTTGAGATTTAAAATCAATGGTTTAGTATTTAATATTTGGATTTTCGTATTTTGGACTTAGGCTTATTTTTTGGACTTAGGATTTAGGGTTTAGGGTTAAGGGTTAAGGGTTAAGGTGGATTTTTTTTTAAATATTTTATGGTTCTTGGTTTACCATTTTGAGGTTTAAAATATATGGTTCAGTATTGAACGTTTGGGTTTTGGTATTTTGGGCTTAGGGTTTTGATATTATGGTTTTGGGTCAGGGTGTAGATTTTTTTAGGTTTTATGGTTAAGGGTTTAGCATTTGAGGCTTAAAATCTATGGTTTAGTATTTACTGTTTTGGTTGTGGTATTATGGGCTTTTTTTTTTTTACTTTAATTACCCCTGTATTGGTAGGGTTGAGCAACACCCCCAGGCCTTAACATTTAATAAAATCAAAAATACAAGGAGGGAGGCAGAAACCTAACCTTCGTACCTATGATTGTTTGGAGTCAACTTTCCAAAAGGAAGTAGACTCATCCCCTTACAAAAAAAGTGATTCCAAAATACTAAGCACCTACAAGAGAGAACTCCTCTCATACATAAAATCTAGGAAACATAAACAGGGTAGATTCTCTCTTGACAATCACAAAAATAAAAAACATGTCCTAACTATTCAAAAGAGCTATAATTTTGAATTATAGCTCAGTTTAAAAGCTAAAAGAATGTTCAAGGAGGTTCTTTAATTTTCTTTGTCTTCTTGCTTCGAAAACTAGGCATTTCCTGTAGGTCTAACTGATAATATGTTTTTGCTTCTTTCTGTAATTCTTGAGTTTTGTAGTATATTTGAGGACTACTGTGATTGTAACTGTGTTTGGACAAGGCGTCGGCTACCCAATTTGCTTCCCTGAAGATGTGTATACATTTGAATTCCTGTGTCTGGGAGATGAGTGCTTTGAGATATGTCCATCTCTTTGCAAATGTGCCACTATGGTGTTAATTTTTGTAGAATCGAATTCACAGTTAACATAGAGTCCACTTCTAGAATGATCCTCCAGTATCCTAATTCAAGTGCCCAAGACATTCCAAATATAGCTGCACCTATTTCTGCTTGATTGTTTTTACCATTTCCAACGGGGGATGTATAAGCTAATATTAACTTGCCTGGTTGATCTCTCAATATACCCCCTGCCACAATCCTGCCTGGGTTGTTTAAAGCACTTCCATCTGTGTTGATATTGATCCATTGGTCAGGTGGTTTTGTCCATGTTATCATTTGTACCTTGATAACATGCTCACACCTTTCTGCTACCTAAATGATTCCATTCCATGTAAAAGGCCAATAAACTTCAGGAAAAAGAGAAGTTATTATTTTATAATTGTCATTATATATTGCATACCTTACTCTTGTACCATTGGATGTTTTGACACATATTTACTAGCACATCTATTTTTCCATAGATTCCAATATATGAGAATAGGAGTGGCCTGTAAGATGAGTTTATGAGATTCATTTTTGTGTTTCATTGTCCACCACTGTAAGATTAATTGTTGAAGTGTACTGTGATTAATTTTAACACAAGCCATAGTCGCAAAGCTTCTCCAGACTTCAGTTGCTAGTGCTCCATGGTTGAAAATGTGGATGATTGTGTCAGTACTGCAATAAAAATAGTTAGTTGGTTCAATGCCAAAAGTGGTTAGCTTTTCATTAGTAGGTAATTTGCCATTTAAAGATCTCATAGTAACAAGGAAGCTTTGAAAGGTATGTGTTTATACCAAATGAAAGAATTGAATAGAGATTTTGGCCTCTTTTCCCTGATTTCATTCCAAGCTGATGAACAACTAAACAGTCCATTGGAGTTGACATTCCAGTACGCATGGTCCGGAAGTTGCTACTGAGGAATTGTTGTTGCTAGTATGTTGTCCAGCTGACTTGGAGAAGCCTTTTGAATTAACATATGATAGTTCCATTGCCCATCCACCCAGAAATCTGCCACTTTTCGAATATCAAACCTGTGACTGTTAGTATAAAATAGAGCAAGCTGGCCTTAACCTAACAGAGTTAAGCTTCCATTGAATGTGTTGCTCTATATTGTTTCTGTTATGTAACATATATTTCCAGTTCAAGGAATCACCATAATCCGATTATTTACAAATGGAATTGGATCTTTGAAAGTAATTGGCTTTTAGAAATTCACCCTATAATGTGTGTTCAGTCATAAATATCAACCATCGTTTATATTGGAATGATAAACACACATCTTTAAATTTTCTCATTCTAACCCCTCCTTCGTCAATAGGGTAGCTTAAGTTCTTCCATGAAACCTAATGATATTTCTTTTTATCACTCTTCTATCCCCAGAAGAAATCTGCAATCAACAATTAAATCTGGTTAAGTACAGTGGAAGGAGGAGTAATAGTTGAGTGTAAGTTAATTGGGAGGTCTTGAAGGACATGATTAATCAAAACAACTCTTCCTACAAAGTTTAGTTGTTTTATTTGGCACCCTGTAATCTTGCAAATCACTTTATTAACAAGGTCAGAAAAATAAGAGATTCTATGTCTACCCACAAACAGAGGGCACTTAAGATAGGTAATAGGACCCCATTTTTGTTTGAAACTTGTGATCCTTTTAATTCTGTCCTTTGTACTGTTAAAGACATTCAAATGTACCAAGTAATGGCTCTTATCACTATTGATCATCTGGCCAGATGTTTCCCCTCATAATCCTTGAGATTTTTCATGATGAGTTGAAGAGTTTTGGTTCTTCCTGAAGTGAACAGACTGCTATCATCTGCAAAGCTCAAGTGATTCACCTGAGGGCCTCTCACTTCCATGAAAAAACCATTATAATCTGGATGATTATGTAACTTATTTAAAGATCTTGAGAGCACCTCTGCACCTATAATAAATAGGGCAGGTGAAATGGGGTCACCTTGTTTGAGGCCCCTAGTGGATTGGAAAAAACCAAATCTCATTCTATTAATAATGATATAGTACCGGTTGTTAGGAATAACTCTCCACAATATGTCAATGAATATATCATTAAAAGTCATCTTTCTTAAAACTAGACAAATATAGGCCAAAGATATTCTGCCATAAGCCTTTGCCATGTGAAGCTTTATAATATCATTACTACCTATATTAGATTTTTTGATCTGATGAATCATTTCCTGATCCAGGGTGATGTTTTCATATATACTTTTAACCTTAACAAATCCAGACAAATTGAGAGATATCAAGTTAGGCAGAATAGGGCTTAATTGTGCTCAATAGTTTTGAGATGATTTTGCTGATGAAATTTCTAAGGATGATAAGCCTGAACAATTTCATTTTGCTGGGGTTACTCACCTTGGGTAGAATTACAATGCAAGAATGTGAAAAATAATTGGGAATCTCCTATCCACTGAAAAAAGCCTTAAGCACTCCCATAAGATCCTGATTGATGATGTGACAAAATTTTTGAAAAAATTACCCATTCATTCCATTTGGCCCTGCTGCAGACATAGGGTTCATAGAGAAGACCACTTCTTTAAATTCATCCATGGTAGGAGTGGAGATAAGCCTGTCATTTTGTTCCTGATTTACCATTCTAGGGATGCAATCAAGATTCTCTTCATTGATAATTTTGTCCTCTCCTGTAAACATTTGTTGAAAGTATTCATAGGAATCCTTACAAATGTTTTCCTCTCCCAACAACCATTCCCCATTTTCATGAATTTTGTGAATAAACAGTTTCCTCATTCTACCCCTTATCAGAGAATGGAAGAATTTAGTGTTGGTATCTCCCTCCTTGAAACATTGTTATTGTGATTTCTGTTTCATAATGGAGTCTTCCAATTTGAGATATCTGATATAATTAGCATTAAGTTCATAGAGTGCCTATCTGTTTATGTCACTTTTGTTCTCTATCAAGTTTTATTCAACTTCCCTAACCTTTTATTCATATTCTCTAACCTTTAGGAAAATGTCACCAAATTCTTTTATAGACCAGGAACTAAGAGTGTTAGATAGTCTTTTCAGCTTTTGGTGAAATCTCCGCATTGCATTTACTTCCACTTCCCTCTCCCAGCAAGATTTCACAATCTCTAGGAACTGTGGGCTTTCTACCCAGCACTTAAGGAATATGAAGTACTTGGTGTGAACTTCCTCTTTGTTGACTATTTCCAATAACAAAGGACAGTGATCAGAGCCAGTAGAAGGTAAATAAGTAATGGTGGTTTGGGGCATCAGGCCAAGCCAATTATCATTGATAAGGGCTTTGTCAAGTCTTTTCCATATTCTGTGGTTGATGCCTCTATTGTTGGAGCAAGTGTATTTTTGATCAATGAATCCAATATCCATCAGCCCACAAGTTTCAATAATAGTTATGAAGTCCAAGCTCTTTCTAATGTTGTAAGGTATCCCCCCAACTTTTCCTTAGTAGTAGTTATTACATTGTAGTCCCCCACTGAAGACCGGGCTTGTCCTCTCTCTCAGCCTGCTAGAGCATTTTATCCCATAGAGGCCTTCTGAGGTGTTCTTTACATTTGGCATACACAAAGGTAATGGTGAATTGATTTTGTAACTCATTATGATTAAAGTAACAAGTAATTTGCTGATCCTCTTCATCCCTAACATTACAGTCAACATCACCATTCCAGAAAAGCCAAATTTTGCCATTACAATTGGTCAAAGAGCATTATCCATGGCTAATGGATTTTTGAAGTTCATCACATTAACACTGTCTGCAAAGGACTCCAGGATAGCAATAATGGATAACTGATGCAATTTCTTGAGCATTTTAATTCTTTCCATAAGTCCCTGTGTGTGACTCCCCCTCACATTCCATATATTTGTATTAATCATTCGGAAATTCTAGAGTAGAAATGTATGGCCTTTGGTTTGCCATCTGTTATAGTTTTAATATCCTGATTCTTGAAGTGAAAGTTTTCATGTTGCAACCCTATTGGAGACAAACCTTGACTTTGAGTTACTTGTTGAAACTCCTCTACAAGGGCCTGATCATTTTGAGTACTGAAAGCTATTATCAAAGATTCACTAGTGGCATCATCATCATCAAGGTCCTTAACAGAATGATTATCTCAGTCTAGTTCATCTTCTGAGTTTTGCACTTCATATTCATCAATAAGAGGTACAGTACTGACTTGACAGTATCCTTGTTCTTTATCCGAAGGGGCCCATAGAGGAGGTGTCAAATTTTTGGCCTGTAGTGAGGGGCTATTTTGTCTTTGCTGATTATCAACTATCAACAGTGTGTTACCTGTTTCCTCCCTCATGTGTTGTTGCTTTTCTTGTTCACCATCTTGTTGCTTGTTTAACCTTCTCTTCGTTGCATCTCTTTTTTGCTTGCTTGGTTTGTTTTTTCTCTTGGGGTATTTTCTAATGTGTAGTTGGTTGCATTATTTTCCATTTCCTTATCAGTATTACCCTTTCTTTGTGCCTCCCTGACTTCAGCTTCCTTGTACTGTTTACCCTTGTTTGCTACATTAATACCTGTAAGTTTTGTTTTTATCTGCTGTGCCTTTTTTGGAATTTTATTTTTCCCATACTGTTGTTGTTTTTTTCTGCTAGACTGGGCTCTAAGGTCAAGATTTTGGTCAGGATATTACCCCTCTTTCCCACCATGAGGCAAGTTCCCCCATTTAATCTCCCCTTTCTGCAGATTAGTAGGTTTCTCCTGACATCCCCCCATCCTTTCCTCCTTCAGCTACACTAATCATAACATCATTTAAATGCATTCTATTAGAGTTGGGTTTTACAGCTATGATACCTGAGTTGTTGTTCCTGTCATCTTTTTGTTGAATCTTCCTTTGCTGATTTTGCCTGCTTCCTTGTTTCAACCTGTATTGACTTTCTTGAGCTATGTTTTTCACCTGATTTGCTTCCTCCTCAGCAGTAGTAATTTCTGTTTGCATAGTTAAATTATTAAATATGTTATTTTTATGATTATTACTCATGCCTGCCTATTAAACTTGCCCTTGCTGGTTTTCTTTTGCTGCGTGACTGGTATTTTTTGTAGGCCTCCAAAGTATTTTTTGTCCCACCTCCTCTGTGTATTTTTTATTTTTCTTTCTCTGAGTGGGGCATTCATCAATGGTTTAGTGTTTAATGTTTGTGTTTTCGTATTTTGGGTTTGCGGTTTAAGGTTTAGGGTAGGGTTAGGGTTAGGATTAATGTTAGGGTTAGGGTTAGGGTTTAGGTTGTTTTATAGGTTTTAGAGTTTGGGGTTAAGGATTTGAGTTTTAATATCTATGATTTAGTGTTTAATGTTAGGGTTTTCGTATTTTAGGCTTTGGGTTTGGGGTTTGGGGTTTGGGTTTAAGGTTAAAGATTGGGTTAGGGTTAGGTTAGGGTTTAATGTTTGGGTTTTGTTATTTTGGGCTAGGGGTATAGGCTTAGGGTTAGGGTTTATGTTTTTTTAAGTTTTAGGGTTTGTGGTTTAGGATTTGAGGTTTAAAATCTATGGTCTTGTGTTTAAAATCTGGGTTTTCATATTTTGGACTTAGAGTTTTTTTTTTTGACTTATGGTTTAGGGTTTAAGGTTTAGGATTAGGGTCAGGGTTAGGGTTAGGATTAAGGTTAGGGTGTTGGTCTTTTTTAAGTTTTATTGTTCATCATTTAGCATTTGATGTTTAAAATGTATGGTTTTTTGTTTAATGTTTGGGTTTTGGTATTTATTTTGGGATTAGGTTTTAGCGTTAGGGTTTGGGATAAGGTTAGGGTTAGGTTTTTGGGTTTAGCATTTAGAATTTGAGGTTTAATATCAATGGTTTAACATTTAATGTTTAGGTTTTTTCATTTTGGTCTTGGGTTTAGGGTTTATGGTATTATTAGGGTTAGGGTTAATATTAGAGTGATTGTTAGGGTTTAGGTTATCTTTTAGGTTCTAATGTTTGGAGTTATGGATTTGAGTTGTAATATCTAATAGGGTTAGGATTAAGGATAGTGTTAGGGTTAGGGTTTATGTTAGGGATAAGGTAAGGGTTAAGGTTTAGGGTTTTCGTTAGGTGTTTGGTTTTGGGGTTTGTGGTTTAGGATATGAGGTGTAAAAAATCTATGATTTGGTGTTTATTGTTTGGGTTCTCGTATTTTGGGCTTAGGGTTAGGGTGTAGTGTTTTTTCTTAGGTTTTATGGTTTGCGTTTAACATTTGAGTTTTAAAATAAATGGTTTAATATTTAATGTTTGGTTTTGGCATTTTGGGCTTCTTTCTTTTATGACCAGACAGTGGTATTTTAGTCTTAGGGTTTAGGGTTTAGGGTTAGGGTTTGGGTTAAGGTTAGGGTTAGGGTTAGGGTTTTGGGATTTTTCAAGGATTTTAGGTATATGGTTTAGTATTTGAGGTTTAATATCAACGGTTTAGTGTTTATTGTTTTGTATTTAGTGTTTTGGGCTTGGAATTGGAATTTATGGTAGGGTTAAGGTTAGGATTAGGGTCAAGGTTAGGGTTTAGGTTATTTTTTTAGGTTTTACGACTTTGTATTTGTGATTAGAGTTGTAATATCTATGGATTAGTGTTTAATGTTAAGTTTTCGGTATTTTGGGATTTGGGTTTAAGGTTAGGATTCGTGTTAGGGATAGGGTTAGAGTTAGGGCTTAGGTTATTTTTTGGGTTTTAGGTTTTGAGTTTAGTATTTTTGATTTAAAATCTATGGTTTAGTGTTTAATATTTGGGTTTTGATATTTGGGGCTTGGGGTTTCAGGTAAATGGTTTAAGGTTAGGGTTAAGGTTAGGGTTAGGTTTTGGGTTAGGGTTACTATAAAGATTTAGTTTTTTTTAGGTTTTAGGGTTTGTGGTTTAGGATTAAGGTTTTCTTAGATTTTAGGGTTTGTGGCATAAGATTTGAGGATTAAAATCAATGATTTAGTATTTAATGTCTGAGTTTTCATAATTTGGACTTATGGTTTTTTTGGACTTAGTTTTTAGGGTTTAGGATTTAGGGTTAGCGTTAGGGTTAATAGGGTTAGGGTGTAGGTTTTTTTAGGGTTTATAGTTTAGGGCTTAGCATTTGAGGTTTAAAATTTATGTTTTAGTATTTAGTGTTTTGATATTAGTATTTTTGGCTTAGGGTATTGAGTTTATGGATTAGGGTTAGGGTTTAGGTTGTTTTATAGGTTTTAGAGTTTGGGGTTAAGGATTTAAGTTGTAATATCTATGGGTTAGTGTTTAATGTTAGGGTTTTCGTATTTTAGGCTTTGGGTTTGGGGTTTGGTGTTTAGGTTTAAGGTTAAAGATTGGGTTAGGGTTAGGGTTAGGGATAGGGATAGGGATAGGGTTAGGGTTTCGGAATTTTTTAGGTTTTTTGTTTTGGGGTTTATGTTTTTTGGATTAAAATCTATGATTTAGTATTTAATGTTTTGGTTTTGTTATTTTGAGCTTGGGGTATAGGCTTAGGGTTAGGGTTTATGTTTTTTTAGATTTTAGGGTTTGTGGTTTAGGATTTGAGGTTTAAAATCTATGGTCTAGTGTTTGAAGTCTGGGTTATCATATTTTGGACTTAGAGTTTTTTTTTGGACTTAAGGTTTAGGGTTTAAGGATTAGGATTAGGGTCAGGGTTAGGGTTAGGATTAAGGTTAGGGTGTTGGTCTTTTTAAAGTTTTATTGTTCATCATTCAGCATTTGATGTTTAAAATCTATCGTTTTTGTTTTAATGTTTGGGTTTTGGTATTTTGGAATTAGGTTTTAGCGCTAGGGTTTGGGATAAGGTTAGGGTTAGGTTTTTGGGTTTAGCATTTAGAATTTGAGGTTTAATATCAATGGTTTAACATTTATTGTTTAGGTTTTTTCATTTTGGTCTTGGGTTTAGGGTTTATGGTATTGTTAGGGTTAGGGTTAATATTAGAGTGATTGTTAGGGTTTAGGTTATCTTTGAGGTTCTAATGTTTGGAGTTATGGATTTAAGTTGTAATATCTATTGAAAGTTGAATAATAGGGTTAGGATTAAGGATAGTGTTAGGGTTAGGGTTTATGTTAGGGATAAGGTAAGGGTTAAGGTTTAGGGTTTTCGTTAAGTGTTATGTTTTGGGGTTTGTTGTTTAGGATATGAGGTGTAAAAAATCTATGATTTAGTGTTTATTGTTTGGGTTCTCGTATTTTGGGATTAGGGTTAGGGTGTAGGGTTTTTTCATAGGTTTTATGGTTTGCGTTTAACATTTGAGTTTTAAAATAAATGGTTTAATATTTAATGTTTTGTTTTGGTATTTTGGGCTTCTTTTTTTTTATGACCAGACAGTGGTATTTTATGCTTAGGGTTTAGGGTTAGGGTTTGGGTTAAGGTTAGGGTTAGGGTTAGGGTTTTGGGATTTTTTAAGGTTTTTAGGTATATGGTTTAGTATTTGAGGTTTAATATCAACGGTTTAGTGTTTATTGTTTTGTATTTAGTATTTTGGGCTTGGATTTGGAATTTATGGTAGGGTTAGGGTTAGGATTAGGGTCAGGGTTAGGGTTTTGGTTATTTTTTAGGTTTTACGGCTTTGTATTAGTGATTAGAGTTGTAATATCTATGGATTAGTGTTTAATGTTAAGTTTTCGGTATTTTGGGATTTGGGTTTAAGGTTAGGATTCGTGTTAGGGATAGGGTTAGAGTTAGGGCTTAGGTTATCTTTTGGGTTTTAGGTTTTGATTTTAGTATTTTTGATTTAAAATCTATGGCTTAGTGTTTAATATTTGGGTTTTGATATTTGGGGCATGGGGTTTCAGGTAAATGGTTAAAAGTTAGGGTTAAGGTTAGGGTTAGGTTTTGGGTTAGGGTTACGATTAAGATTTAGGTTTTTTTAGGTTTTAGGGTTTGTGGTTTAGGATTTAGGTTTTCTTAGATTTTAGGGTTTGTGGCTTAAGATTTGAGGTTTAAAATCTATGATTTAGTATTTAATGTCTGAGTTTTCATAGTTTGGACTTATGGTTTTTTTGGACTTAGTTTTTAGGGTTTAGGATTTAGGGTCGTTAGGGTTAATAGGGTTAGGGTGTAGGTTTTTTTAGGGTTTATAGTTTAGGGCTTAGCATTTGAGGTTTAAAATCTATGTTTTAGTATTTAGTGTTTTGATATTAGTATTTTTGGCTTAGGGTCTTTAGTTTATGGATTAGGGTTAGGGTTTAGGTTGTTTTATAGGTTTTAGAGTTTGGGGTTAAGGATTTGAGTTGTAATATCTATGGATTAGTGTTTAATGTTAGGGTTTTCGTATTTTAGGCTTTGGGTTTGGGGTTTGGTGTTTAGGTTTAAGGTTAAAGATTGGGTTAGGGTTAGGTTAGGGTTAGGGTTAGGGATAGGGATAGGGATAGGGTTAGGGTTTAGGAATGTTTTAGGTTTTTGGTTTTAGGGTTTAAGACTTTTGGATTAAAATCTATGATTTAGTATTTAATGTTTGGGTTTTGTTATTTTTGGCTTGGGGTATAGGCTTAGGGTTAGGGTTTATGTTTTTTTAGGTTTTAGGGTTTGTGGTTTAGGATTTGAGGTTTAAAATCTATGGTCTAGTGTTTGAAGTCTGGGTTTTCATATTTTGGACTTAGAGTTTTTTTTTTGGACTTAAGGTTTAGGGTTTAAGGTTTAGGATTAGGGTGAGGGTTAGGGTTAGGATTAAGGTTAGGGTGTTGGTCTTTTTTAAGTTTTATTGTTCATCATTTAGCATTTGATGTTTAAAATCTATGGTTTTTTGTTTAATGTTTGGGTTTTTGTATTTTGGGATTAGGTTTTAGCGTTAGGGTTTGGGATAGGGTTAGGGTTAGGTTTTTTGGTTTAGCATTTAGAATTTTAGGTTTAATATCAATGGTTTAACATTTAATGTTTAGGTTTTTTCATTTTGGTCTTGGGTTTAGGGTTTATGGTATTGTTAGGGTTAGGGTTAATATTAGAGTGATTGTTAGGGTTTAGGTTATCTTTTAGGTTCTAATGTTTGGAGTTATGGATTTGAGTTGTAATATCTATTGAAAGTTGATTAATAGGGTTAGGATTAAGGATAGTGTTAGGGTTAGGGTTTATGTTAGGGATAAGGTAAGGGTTAAGGTTTAGGGTTTTCGTTAGGTGTTATGTTTTGGGGTTTGTGGTTTAGGATATGAGGTGTAAAAAATCTATGATTTGGTGTTTATTGTTTGGGTTCTCGTATTTTGGGATTAGGGTTAGGGCGTAGGGTTTTTTCTTAGGTTTTATGGTTTGCGTTTAACATTTGAGTTTTAACATAAATGGTTTAATATTTAATGTTTGGTTTTGGTATTTTGGGCTTCTTTTTTTTTATGACCAGACAGTGGTATTTTAGGCTTAGGGTTTAGGGATAGGGTTTGGGTTAAGGTTAGGGTTAGGGTTAGGGTTTTGGGATTTTTTATGGTTTTTGGGTATATGGTTTAGTATTTGAGGTTTAATATCAATAGTATATTGTTTTGTATTAGTATTTTGGGCTTGGAATTGGAATTTATGGTAGGGTTAGGGTTAGGATTAGGGTCAGGGTTAGGGTTTAGGTTATTTTTTAGGTTTTACGGCTTTGTATTAGTGATTAGAGTTGTAATATCTATGGATTAGTGTTTAATGTTATGTTTTTGGTATTTTGGGCTTTGGGTTTAAGGTTAGGATTCGTGTTAGGGTTAGGGTTAGAGTTAGGGCTTAGGATATTTTTTGGGTTTTAGGTTTTGAGTTTAGTATTTTTGATTTAAAATCTATGGTTTAGTGTTTAGTATTTAGGTTTTGATATTTTGGGCTTGGGGTTTCAGGTAAATGGTTTAGGGTAGGGTTAAGGTTAGGGTTAGGTTTTGGGTTAGGGTTACGATTAAGATTTAGGTTTTTTTAGGTTTTAGCGTTTGTAATTTAGGATTTAGGTTTTCTTAGATTTTAGGGTTTGTGGCTTAAGATTTGAGGTTTAAAATCTATGGTTTAGTATTTAATGTCTGAGTTTTCATAATTTGGACTTATGGTTTTTTTGGACTTAGTTTTTAGGGTTTAGGATTTAGGGTTTGTTTTAGGGTTAATATGGTTAGGGTGTAGGTATTTTTAGGGTTTATAGTTTAGGGCTTAGCATTTGAGGTTTAAAATCTATATTTTAGTATTTACAGTTTGGATATTAGTATTTTTGGCTTAGGGTCTTGAGTTTATGGATTAGGGTTAGGGTTAGTTAAGGTTAGGTTTACAGTTAGGATTTTATTTTTTGTAGGTTTTTGGGTTTAGGATTTAGGATTTGAGGTTTAATATTAATGGTTTAGCTTTTAATGTTTGGTTTTCAGTATTTTTTGCTTGGGATTTGGAGTTTATGGTAGGTTTAGGGTTAGGTTTAATGGTAGGGTTAAGGTTAGGGTTTAGGTTTTTTAGGGTTTGGGGTTAAAGATTTGAGTTATAATATCTATGGTTTAGTGTTTAATGTTAGGGTTTTGGTAATTTTGGGTTTTGGGTTTAAGGTTTAGGGTTTAATGTTAGGTTAAGGATAAGGTTTATGTCTATAATTTGGGTCACACATTTAAGTAGGTGATGCACCTAGTTTTCCATTAAAATCATTTCTTGTGGGCTTGGGAAGATTAGGCCTTGGCTGTCCATTTTCCCCTTATTATTCTATTCAACTTGGGCTAAATTAATGCAAATATGTGTAGTGTACTTGGCCCAATAACAAAGTTAAAAGAGTATTAGTAGGTGATGCACCTACTTGGTGGTTTGGGCTGGTCAATAAGTCAAGGTAGGTGATACACCTACTTGGTCCTTTGGTTGGTCAATAAATCAAAGTAGGTGATGCACCTACTTGTCACCTACTAGCTTAGTGAAGTCAAGCAAGCACCTCAATATTTTATTCCATTTCTAGACCTTAATAACTTCAACATAACTTAGAACTCATATACACTATTTCACTTTATACTTTAGACTCAAATACCACTTTACGATCTCAAGTTTAAATACTTCCATCGACATCAACTTAATTGGGTCGCATCAAAATCTATGGACAGTTCACTTTAAAATATTTTATTTCCACTAATCTCATAAGAGACCGAATCCATCACTATACCACACGACAGTTTATAAGCATTATATAAATAAAACTAGTACACATAAAATACGGGGTGTGACATCCTACCCTCTTATGATCATTCGTCCCCGAATGATAGGTGCACCTAATAGTTCATTTATTCTTTGAATTTCGCATAGAGATTTGCGAGAGTCCCCATTGTAAATAGGAAGAACTATCCAAAATCCATAGACTAACCTAAAACATGTATAGAAAAATCTAACATGACGTCTCGATAGATATGGTTCGTGAAATAGTAATATGAAAAATTAAATCCCTTCTTTACCATGTAATTCACTGAAGATCACATATCAAATCAACAAATTCTAGTAGGATTCTTGATCATATAAGGGGACCACATGATCTCAGATCCTTATATTGATGTTTAAAATGAGGAGGGTTACTTAGTATCTCTCTACCATGTTCTATTCCCAAGTATCTTATGTTATATTCTATTCCTTTGCTAATACTTATGGTTACACATTCTGAGCTTAGCTTCCAGGCCATAACAATTGAGAATAACTATAGTATCTCCCAATTTTTTTTGTATATGAAAGGACACATAAAATCATAAAGAGGTCAAATGATTAATTAGTATGCATTACCCATACAATATAGACAAGTGGCATGTGGTAAGTAACCAGTGCAATAAATAACATGTAAGGAAAAGTTCCTATGAAAACATCAATAAACAAGGGTGCTCTATAGCGGATAACACTTTCATGTAAGCATTCGATGACGTTGGTGTAACCTGTTACAAGGCCATCCACAAAATGAAAATGACATACAAATATATAAGTTATAACACATGCAGTATGTGTAATTATATAACAAATATTCTTTGGAAACTACGATATATCCTGTGGAAGCACTCTGTAGTAATAAGGTAAACACACTGTCTTAAGCGTTTAACTTACAGATGGGATAGTTCTGCTCATATTCCTTACTCTCCACACATCCAATTGATTTTCCCATCTACTCTCTCCAATCTCCTAAGAAGAAAATCCTCACAAAAAAAGTTCAGCTTTTAGAGAAGAAGGTCGAGGTCAACTTAGCGCTCATTACTACCTTGTGTTATATCACACTCAATGTCTGATGCCCTTTGAAGGTCGCGAAAAGAAAGTAAATAGTGAATCTTGAACGCATCATAAGATACGAACTCTAATAACATGTAAATGCCAAGTACCTATAAAGTTATATCATGATTCATAACGTCTTTAAATTAGCTGATTTAGGCATTACTAGATATGTATGGCCATTCTAATAAATTTCCTCCTTTTTTATAATAAGTGAGGGTGCTCCGACTCTTTTTCCATGCAAGATAGCAAATAAGAACAACTAGCAATATGCATATGATCAATTTTTTTCATTTTCCTTAACTGGACTAGGACTGAGGAATTACTGTAGGCATATATTAAATTAATCCAGCAATATCTCTATTCAATTTAATGGAAGTCTATACATATGTATAATGCTCTACATCTATTCGTACTAATGATGTGGATGAACTAGGTCCATCTGCTATCTAGGTAACATGAAATTCACCTCTTTTTTTCTTGTGTTATTAAGACTAAATATCAAAACTTGAATCGATACTAAATTGACTTCTCTGTGTACAAAAAGGTTCACAAAATTGTTCCCAGGTGCTCCATTATAACTCGTTAGAGTTGAAGAGTTGATAACATTTTCTTACCGCATACACTTTAGCAATCACTCTCTCATAACCACCTATCTCACTCCTCTATAGCATCCTCATATCACCCCTACTCCTATGTTTAGGAAATTTGACATATTCCATCTCTTTCTAATGAGGAGTTGTTTGTACATATTCGGCCTATGTAATTTAAACTTCATTATCAGAAGCTTCCTATCTAACAAGTAACTTTTAATCAAAACTAGCAGCTTGATGTACTATATTCAATTATGTACAACCAAATAATCACAACTTAGTTCTAACCAATCAACATTTTATTCTTTATCCTTCCCCTTTAGCACATACTTATTCTCTATAGCCAACACATAGATCATAAAAGAACCACCAAACATATATCATTTGCAGAAATTGGCACACTTATCCCTAAATTTTATAATCATGTAAAGAATACAAATGTTATTAGTACTTATTAATAGTTGTTGGCACATGCCATATAAATGCCAAACATTAACATACTCGGGAGGACATACACTGAGAATTTGAGCATTTTCTGCCAATTAGGGATATCTGTAGTAACACTATTTCACTGATACATCCACATATAAAACTGTGCCACTGGCTTCTTTGAACTAAAAGAAACTAGTTTGACTACATCAATTTCGAGAACATTTGCAACACTGAAAATTCTATGTATATCAAAGACTTAGAACAAGTGTCCTCTATAGGAAAAAAATCCTTTACGGAGGAAATATAGAACTCATGAGCTAGTTAAATCCTCCTAAGATGATGTCCCTAGAAATGCTACAGCAAATATATGTAACTAGGTAACAAATCATTTTGAACCAACATGATGCAAATGGTACAAATGCAATTTTAAATGTCAATAACATAAAATCATTTTACATACCTTGTGGGGTAAGATGGTCGAATAAAATGAGCTCAATCTAGTCAAACTTTTGGTTACTTGAGGTCCTTTTTGTATGTTACATGCTGACACTTTAACAACTCTTAACCTAAACCATAGTTAATATGAATAGCATGATCTAGTACAACTGGAAATGGGCTTCATAACTTCGCTCAATCGCACAATCAGGGTTATGAAGGAAGTTAACATTTCCTAAATTTCAAAGCAGCTCCCTAATAATAAATTTGGCGCGCAACACATTCATAACGAAGGCTCTACTAGACATGACTTTATAGACCCCATATGATGAACTGCTCTAATACCACTTATGTCAGCCCCCAACCCTAGGTAAGGCGGACAAGTACCTTATCAACGCATGCTTTAAAGTAATCTATGATGAGAAAGTAAATACTATGCAGATTACTGATGAGAAGCTTCATATACAACACATTTTACTAGCTAAACTTCTATGTGTGATAAATGAAATTATGAATACAGATAATATCTTTACAATGTCTACAAAGCCTCTACTAGAATCCATGATGGTACCACTATATAAATACACATAGTAAACAATCAACAAAGCCACGAATCAACCTGGAGCTCACCAACATCCGCTGAGTATAATGTGCTTCTATTGGGAAGATCTACTAGTTGAGTACTTGTACCTGCAGCATGAAATGCAGCTTCCCCAACAAGGGACGTTAGTACGAAAGAATGTACTGAAAATGTAAGGCATAATATAACCATATGTAACATGAGAGCTCAAGTGAAACCTAATACAAATAGATAAGGATTAGAGACCACCTTTACTTTGTACTTTTGGAATCGTGCATGTTACATTCTTTTCTCTACTTTTCTTTGTTATAATTTTTATAAGTCATATCATACAAATGACCAGCTGATCTGTGGTAGGAGAGGATGAACCATGCTAGGAATTTTAAACCCCTATGAGGCTATCCTCATAATTCCACAAATTGGGATCGACCCATGCTAGGCTTTCTCCCCTGAGCTACCTTCCTTCCATACAAATCGAGATCGGCCCATGCTAGGGGTTTCACCCCTGAGCTGCCACCCTCTTATACCAATCGGGATCGGCCCATGTTAGACTTTCTCCCCTAAGCTGCCACCCTTCCGTACCATTAGGATCGGCCCATGCTAGGCTTTTTCCCCTGAGCTACCACCCATAACCATACAGATTACTTCACATAGATTCTTTCATCTTTGAGATTGTTGTTTATCAGTTCATAACTCTTTTGGGATTGTTCTTTAGATAATCATAACTCTTTTGAGATTTTTCTTTTTGATGTTCATAAATTCTTTGTGATTGTTGTTTTGGTGGTCATAGTCCTTGTTTAGATTGGAACTACGAACCAGTAGTAGAAGACATATGAATATGGACTTGAGAAGAAAATGTGACTTGAACGTAGTACAGGAGCTTATGTGACTCGGTAAGCATTTTGAAATCTCAAATTGAAGCACATCCAGTGAATACAATTTAACAATCAGCCAAGAGATTTGAACTCAATATGATATAAATACAAGGTGCTCATGAATGTGGAACCAAGGGGGAATGTGGGCAGATTAGACTTAAGGACGGCTACATCTTCTAAGTAAGTACATATAAATATAAAAAATTGAGCAAGAAGTGATCCTGTGAGGTAACATTATTGTCATGACCGGAGTCTAGACCCTAGCCAAAACCGGCATCATTGACCTCTCAGAGGTCGCAGACGAACCTACATACGTCATCGTTAAATCATCTAGATAAATTTTAGCAAAAATTTGAACTTTTTATTTTGTTGAAGTATACTTAGACTTCATAATAGGAAAAATCGTATTAGAATAATATCATCTACATAATTTCATAATCGTTCACAACAAGCATCTAATACCAAGATACACAAATGAATGAAGTAGTTCATAATTGCATTAAACGTATCTTTTGCCAAAACAACACCAATACAAAGTCTGAAATGTAACGGGAAATGAATCACTAGTGGAACATACTCCACTAACTCAAACATAGATCTAAGCTAGAATATAATGGGCAAGCGTCCTCGAAAGCATGAGGTTATACCAAGTCCGGATGAATGCTCCACGTCTGGATAGATATAGTGTCGTATCGTAAGCTCTAGCGTCCGCCTGTTCCTAAACCTAAAACTATAGAGTTGTATGGGATTAATACACACTTGTTATTAGTATGGGTATATGCAAGTCACACCAAGGATATGCATGATTAAGAAGAGCTCTCTCCTAACGATATGAATTATGGAAAGTCAAGTCAGTTGACTAGCCAAATTTGGATGAGGAAAGTCAATGGACTTGTCAAATTTTGGATTAGGGAAGTCAGTAGACTTGCCAAATTTGGATTAGTAAAGACATGCCATGAGAGTAACATGCATCATCATAATTATCATTTTACAACCAGCACATAACATATTGCATATATAATATCACGTAGTTCATATCATTCTTTCATATTCCATGAGACCTTGGAATCATGGACTTGACATTAGGACTTCCCAAAATGAGGGCTCAACATATTGGACCTCAACTAGGGAGCCTTCTTTAAGAAACACAGAGTCTTCTTCATTAATTCATACGTACGTCATTTTCATTCATTCTTATACTAGTGCAGCCACCAGTCATACCTATGATGTAGTTTAAGACTCTCATCGATTCGCTGTGCAATGACAAGAAATAACTTAGTATTATTACTTAAATCTAGCTCACCTCTTGATTATCCTATCCTAACAACCTTGGTATCGTTCATTTCATTATGAGCATTAGTTGAGGCTGTCCTCATTCTTTTTTTTGGAACTTTAACCTTAACCGACATATATCAAGTGAGCATCATGAAATCCATTGTGTAATCCCCACAACAAAAAGAGGTGGAATCACAAGGCAAAGTGAACCAAAACATGCTAGCGTATATAGGGAATTGAACCCTGCTAGATCCCTATATTGGCAGTATAGGTTCAAAGACTAGGATACATAAGGAGATCAATACCCGGCATGCCGGACAGTCTCATCTCATGAGAGTTACGTGAACCTCCGCCCTTTCCAAAGGAAGGCATCACCGCTCATAGCTAGCCTATCGGTGCTCAGTATAAAGTTCCATTACATTAAACTCATACATCATTGAAGTTGGCTTCTAGCATGAGGACATCATAGCTCATTAGATGATTTCTCATCTCATCGTTAGTATCAAGTATGCATTAACTTCAATACTTTCATTAGAGTATTCATGATACTGGTCTCTGCATTATCTTTAAACTCTCATAGGTGAGTACTTTTTGGTAACATTTTTCTTAGGCTCATTTGAGATTGCTCTCATCTTTCACATTATCCTCTTATCATATTGTCACCTCATTCATTAACTTTAACACATTTTCTTTTCATAATTACTCACCCTTTCACGTGAATGTTCATTTCATCATATGCCAATGCACTTAGCCATTTAGTGTGTTTCACACTCTTACTTGACCCTTTTAGGGTTACATCATTTTATCACGTACATCTTACGCTCACTTACTTTTAAACAAATGCTAGACTTATGAGTGGACACATACAAGACATGAGGCTTCATTCATAGTTTGTCTAAGTGATTCATGTTTACTCAAGATTATGTGGTACAGGACTTATGCATCTTGTCGATATGACAAGATATTGATTTTGATATTTAGAGGCAGCATTCATTAAATATTTACTTACGTATGACTTATGTGTCAATATGGAATTGGGCAAGGGAACCCAGTTTTTAATCCATTGGACAACACTTAATCTTATTTTAAACTTAATAATTGCATTTTTCCTATTTGGGGGACCCTAGTTCGATTCCCATCAACCCCCTAATATGTCCTTTCTTTTTCTCCTCTCCTTTTTTGTTTAAGTCAAGGAGGTTGTGGGTTCAATCCCCCACAAGCTCATTATTTTTCTTTTAATTTATCTCTAAAATTTCTCACCTATCCAAGAGGTTGTGGGTTCAATCCGCACTCTCCATATTTATTTTTCTACTAACTCTCTCATCCCTTCAAGAGGTTGGGGGTTCAATCCCCACTATCCACATTTATTTTCTCAATTATTTTTCTCTTTACTCTCTTGTTTAACCGAGAGGTTGTGGGTTCGAATCCCACCCCTCTCATTTCTTTATTTCCATTTTAGGCTTAAGATAGTCGACTAAGGGCAATAGGGTTCGATTCCCGTGTGCCTCACTCCTTTTTATGTTAATTAATTAAAATATGCCTTAGTGAAATATTATCATTTTTTTTGTGTGAGGTCTCGGGTTCAATCCCTAGCGACCTCACCTATTTCATACTCATTCAAATTTCAAATTTGTTCATCTTTGTTCGGCCGAAACCAAGCTTATAAAATGCTGGAAATTTGTTAATGTCTTTCAACTCCTTTTTATCAACATTTATGCATTAGTTCTTAGGGTAATTCATGGATCATTTAGTATGTTTTTAGGTGTAGTTTCGTAGTTACATTTAGCTAAGAGTTTTTGCACTCCAACCAGCCATATTACACCTCATATGAACATGATTTATACAAGTTTGTACACGTCAAATACAACCATAAAACATGTCATTTTCGAACTACAAACAAACAGAATATGTCACGGTTGACATATTGCACACACAGAATTTTTCACATAATTTCGGAAGACATAAATTATCAGTTATACAATTCCGAGCACAGTTTCATGAACATATTCATCACAAACATCACATTAAACACCTAATCTACCAGCATACATACCAACCTAAGATAATTGGGAGGTAGTGACAGTGAACATGTAATGGGGAACAACCCTAGTTTTTGGAGTAGATTCATCTGAGACGTAAGGGTCTCCTGGGAAAGGGACCAAGAGTAAGAAAACGCATATCTTATTTCATGTCGTTCAACCCTTGAACCTGCTTCCCAAAGACCTTCTCCAAACTCACGTCCAAGTCTCGAAACCTAAACCCAAAACTCACGGAACACCCTTCCTTTTGCCTTACGTTTTCGGTTGACGTTTTGTATATATTTTTTACATGAAAGTTCTTCAAGTGTGAAGAACTTTTGGCTTCTTTTCAGTTCTTGTGTTTCTGTTAGGTAGAGAGAACGTAAAAAGAAAGAGAGAGATATTGACGTGATAGAGAGTTAAACGTGAAAGAGAGTTGAAAGAGGTGAAGTAGATTAGACTTAGTCAACTAGGACTCTTACGCAAGACTTAGTCAAATGAAATATCTTAATTAATAAATCATAATTAATAGTTAAAATCTGATTTTGTTTTTGATAAATCAGCTATTAAATATTAATTAATTAAATTAATTTACCAATTTAAATAAAACAAATTAAATCATTACTCCCACGTAGGTTCGAACCTAGGTGGAGCAAGATTTTGCTAAAAGGGCAATTTCGGCCCCTCTCTACCCAAAATACCCATCCACCCTATTAATTTAATAATTAATTATATATTTAGGGTAATTACGATATTACCTTTAGCCTGGAAAAAGGCCATTTTACCCCTAGACCCTCCAAACTTAAGATTTCCTCTTTTTAAGTCCAATAAAGACTCATCCGAGTAAATCTTCATATTCGGGATCCCTACATGGCTGGACCCAACCTTTGCTAACTCAACTAACTCCCCAAGTTATTTAGCTTGGATGTCGCAAGGGTTCAGAGGTCTGGTTCTACGCGCATCAATCCGTGTGAACTAATCGTAGGCATTCTAGACACATTAAGCATTATTTAGCATATTTATTTTTAGGGTTGTTACATTATCCACCCCCCCTAGGAACATTCTTCCCCGAATGACACTACTATCTATCTAGCGTAATGTCAGTCAGATCATAACAAAGTTACTATACACAATCAAGCAATAGCAACAAAGAATAGAGAGATAAGGAAACTTAGACTTAAGAGTAGGAAGTCTAACCTTAAGAGATGAAAAGATGAGGGTAGCGGGATCTCATATCGGCCTCGGCCTCCCACGTAGTACCCTTAAGAAGATGATTCCTTGACAGCACCTTCACTGGGGCAATCCCATTGTTCCTCAACCGCTTTATTTGTCTGTCTAAAATCTCAACAGGTACCTCCTCATAGGACAAGTCTTCATCGACCCCCAAATCTTCAACAGGTAGAATCGATGTTGATCACCTAGGCACTATTTTTAACATAGAAACATGAAAGAATGCATGAACAGAAGCTCGCTCTGCAGGCAATGCCAACTCATAGGCCACCTCACCAACACGCTGTAGGATCTCATATGGCCCAACATACCTCGGACTCAACTACCCCTTCCTGCCAAACCTCATCACCCCCTTCATAGGTGATATCTTCAAATAAACCTGGTCACCAAACTCTAAGAGTCGTTTTCTATTGTCTGCATAAGACTTCTGTCGACTATAAGCAATATTCAACCTGTCCCTAATCACCCTAACCTTTTGTAAGGCCTCATGGATGATCTCTGGACCTAAAATGGATGACTCTCCGACCTCGAACCACCCAACTGGAGACCTACACCTTCTACCATACAGCGCCTCAAACGGTGCCATCACAATGTTGGAGTGATAGCTATTATTACACGAGAACTCTATCAAAGGAAGATGGTCATGCCAGCTACCGCTGAAGTCAATCACACACTCCCTCAACATATCCTATAATGTCTGAATGGTGTGCTCTGCCTTCCCATCAGTCTGAGGATGAAAGGCAACTAAGCTTCACTAGTGTGCCTAAGCTCTTATGGAAGGACCTCTAGAAATGTGAAGTGAACTGAGCTCCTCTATCTTAAATGATAGACAAAGGAATCCCATGCCATCTCACAATCTCATCAATGTTTGTCTCGCATAATCCTCAGCTCTGTAAGTAGACTTTACAGGGAAAAAGTGGGCAAAATTAGTCATTTGGTCCACGATATTTAAGACAACATTATGTTGGCACAGGAGATTATACATCAAATCAAGAAGCCTAACATTGAAAACAATGCCATTATTAAATTGGATATGGCAAAAGCTTAGGATAGAGTCTCCTGGGCTTACATTTGTTTTGTATTAGGAAGAATGGATTTTGAGGAAAGGTTTATTGATATGGTGTGGAGAATTATGGTAAACAATTGGTACTCTATCATTATCAATGGTAAGAGGTATGTGTTCTTCCACTCCACAAGAGGACTCAAATAAGGAGATCACTTTCACCTGCCCTATATATTTTAGGTGCAGAGGTTTTGTCAATATCTCTCAACAACAATAACCCTAACTTCTATGGTTTCTTTATGGAAATGAGGGTTCAACTTGCGAATCATTTAAGCATCCGCAGATTATATTATTTTGATCTCCTCAAGATGAACCAAAACTTTAAAGCTCATCATGCAAACTCTGAAAGCTTATGAAGACACCTCCAGTGAGCTGATTAATGGGGACAAAAGCCACTTCATGCTTCAGTCAAATGCTTTCAATACTACAAGAGATAGCATTATAAGAATCACAAGTTTCATGCAGAAGCAAGGTCCTCTAGGATGCCCTCTGTATGTGGGTAGACCTAGGATCATTTATTTTTCTGACCTTGTTAACAAAGTTATTTGCAGGATTATAGGTAGGCAAACTAAGCAGCTAAGTTATGGAGGCAAGGCAATTTTGATTAAACATGTGCTGCAATCTCTCCCCATACACATTCTTTCAGCAACAACACCCCCATCTACTGTAATTAAACAGATTGAAATGCTCATGGCTGACATTTTTTTGGGAAGGATAAATGACAATAGGAAACATCACTGGCTTCCCAGAAAAACTTGATTTTCCCAAATAATGAAGGGGAAATAGGTACGAGAAATCTTCAAGATGTGTGTATGGCCTTCTAACATAAACAATGGTGGATCTTTAGGACCAAACATACATTATGGGGAGATCTCTTAAAAGAAAAATACTGTCAGAGATCTAATCTTATAGCAAAAAAGGGGATACAGGAGAGTCAATTACATGGAAACACATGTTACAAATAATGATCAAAATGGAGCAACACATACTGTGGAACTGGACCAAACTCATCCAGCATGCTCCTAGCTGCCAGCTTGCAAACATTTTAGCTCTATAGCTTCTTGTCCACTCATATACCGTGGTTTCACGGTATTTTTAATGTTTTTTTCCTTAAGTTTAGTGATTGTCCAAAATCCTTTTTGTATTGAATTTTGTGTAAGTTTTTCTTTATTTGCAGGAAATCTGTCCAAAGATGAACGCAGAAGTTTTTGAGAGAGAAATATAGAAGAGAACACCTACAGAGCCTGTGACGGTCCGTCGAGCTTGTCACGATCCGTAGGTGGCATCATAGAGAAGCTGCTGAAGGAAGATGGGGAAGTCTGACCCAGTGTGGGATTACGGAATTTTATGACGGACCGTCATATCCACGACGGTCCGTCCTACTGGTTCGTTGCAATGATTAGAGAGTAGTCCAGTACCTAATTTCCAAGAAATTTAAGTATTATGGAACAGAGACCCTCGATAGACCGTCGTGATTGGAATGGTCTGTCGTACCTGTCGTTGAGGGTAATGAATAAAGCAACAGAAGAATTTGTGAAGTATGGGACGACGGAGGCCATGACGTCCCGTCGTGACAACGACGATACGTCACGAGGTCCGTCGACCCAACTGCATTTTGACAGATTTTCAGTAATTATAATCCTTCTTTTATTAGGTTTTGTTTTTATTATAAATAGTTTGAAAAACCTCATTTTTGGGTTTACTCTTTGATAGTAGAATCTTTGATAGTAGACTCTTTGATATTAGACTTTTTGATCGTTAGACTTTTCGATAATCTTTAGTTCTCTTGTTCAAGTGTTGAAAGATTAATTTCAGAAATTGTTACACTTTTTCTAGAATTGATTGTTGGTGATTTTGTTGATTAATCAAGTAAATTTCTGGACTTTATTCTTTCTCATCAAAGTAAGTGCATGAATTCTTATATTGAATATATGAATATTGTGATTATGAATGACTATGGGTAATTAAACTCCATAACTAGGGTTGTGGGAACCATGGGTGAATAATGAGGTAAAATCGAACTAAAAAATAACAATTCCAGAATAGTGTCTTGCATGTATTGATAATTCTTTCATTTAGAAGTATTTTTAACGGATGGCCAACGTTAGAACACTCCTTAATGCTACTTGGCGGACCAAGTAGGTACATAATAGGAAAAGAATTATCAACATAGATTTAGTGTATACTATCTAATAGGCTAGTGTTGATTGGTACGAGGTAATAACTTAGTCAAATATCGAATACAATGCTTAATATGAGGTAAATGTAAGGGTTAGTATAGCAACACACGTAGCCGGACCAAGGTGCGGAGTGAAATTCTCTAGATGCCGCACCAAAGATTTAGAAATACATAACTTATCACTTTCCATGCAAGATACAAGGAAAGAATTGTTATAGTTAAAATTATTAAGTTAGGAACCTGTGGGGAACACTTAAACCCTAGTTACTTTTATTAATTGATTAAAATCTAAGATTTGAATCTGTTAGTTGTTTACTTTAATTTAGTTAGTTATTTTTATTAATTTAGAAATAAAAAAAAACCCCTTTTATTGTCTTTAGTTTTCTAAGGAAATAATTGACTAAATAATAGCAATAATAGATTAAAGTTAAGTCTGAACTATTTTCCTCGTGTGAACGATCCCAACCTCATTAGTTGGGTTCTTTATTGGATATGACTGCTTTCCTTCTTATTTGAGAAGTAAGTTTGAGCGTGTCAAATTTTGGCACCGCTTCCAGGGAAATTAGCTTTTAGATTAACTTAAAATTATTACTTAAGTTTAGTCAATATTTTCTTTATTTTACTTTTCTAGTTTTTTATTCTTGCAGAACTATCTTCCTTGTATGCCTAATACACGAAGAGAAAGAGAACCCTTGTTTCCCTACGATCACGAATTAGAGCGTACACTATGCAATATGAACTGAAACTTGAGTATTAACAATAATGATCCAAACGAGAACAACCCAGCTCCTGTTGATGTTCATGGTCGGTTATTACCCGATGAACCGGGTGAAAATACACAAAGGTGACAAAATCCTGCTCCACGCCCTCAATAATACTACAGAGGTTATGATAATATTGCAGACTTTGATGGGTCACTTGTCTTGCCCCCTCTACCACAAGGCCACACCTCTGTGATAACTAGTAGTCTAATGCAAAAACTCACTGCTAGAGGTTTGTTTTGAGGGCTATCTTATGAGGACCCACATGCCCATATAGCTAAGGTAAGGGCAGTGTGTAAAAGCTGTGTAGGGAGGCCTGATTTAGATTTGTATGTAATAGAGCTAAGAGTATTTCTCTCTCACTGACAGGAGAGGCTGCTATTTGGTTCACTGAGCTCCCTTATAACTCAATTTTCACTTGGAACCAACTAAGGGACGTTTTCTTAGCAAGTTACTACTCGGTCTCCAAGAAACTAGACTACAAAGACAGAGTGAAGAACTTTGTGGCACTACCAGGAGAGTCAGTTAGTAATTCTTGGGATAGATTCACTTCATTCTTCTGAAGTGTCCCTAATCACCGCATAGATGATGAGTCACTGAAGGAATACTTCTATCGGGGACAGGATGCTAATAATAAAGCGGTATTGGATACTATAGCGGGTGGTTATTATGGGGAGTGTCGTTATGCCGAGATTGCCAAAAAGTTTAGAGAAAATCTCCCGGAAAAAGCTTGGAGTACTAGGAAGTCAGATACTGGGAGAAATACCTTCCCAGTGCAATCCACTCACAACCCACGATAGATGAGATTCGTCAAGAGATGGATCAGATGAGAACGGAGCTTGGGTTGGTATTAAAACATGTCACTGGGGTGCAGAAAAGATAAATGCAGTTAACTACTTGTCTAAACCACCACCACAAAATGATGAATGTTATTATGAGGAAGATTCCTATGCGGGAAATGAGCAGACGGGGGGTTTCCGACCAGTGCCCAAGGCTCAAATAAGGAAAATTGGCTCTAAGGTCATGGAAACCAAGGTTGGATCTATGGTAACTATAAACGTGAGGGTCATTATGTCCGAGATGGAAATTACAACCGCGACAAAAACTTCAATAGGGGTAACTATGGTTACAGAAATGATAGGAATGGGCCCTATGTTCCTCCTCAAAATCGTGAAGTTACTCCTAGGGATGGTGAAGGTAGTATGGCGCGAGATTAGGATATGTTGCACAAAATGATGAGGAGGTTCGATGGTAGTGATAAGCACACTAAAGAGTTAAGGAGTGATTTAGCAGGTATTGGGCAGAAAGTCGATACACATGCAATATCGATTAAGAAGTTGAATTACAAATGGCCCAATTATCTGCGACTGTGAACACACGACAACCAGGCACTCTTCCTAGCAACACTATCCAAGATTTGAAAAATGATGGACACTTTATGGAAATCACTACTCGCGGTGGTAAGCAAACCATTGACCCACCTATGCCGTCTAATGAGAAAAAGGTGACAAAAGATAAAGATAAAGTGGTAGAAGTTAGTGGTGAAGTAGAAGATAACATTGGAAAAGATGTTGAAGTGCCTAAAAAGGTAACTCCCATGCCTAGACCACCACCCCCATTTCCTCAAAGATTAGTGAAAAAGAACGAGGATGGTAAATATCGGCATTTTATAACAATGTTGAAATAGCTTTCTATCAATGTCCCTTCGGTAAAAGCTTTAGAACAAATACCCGGTTATGCCAAGCTTATGAAAGATCTGATTACAAAGAAAAGATCGGTCACTTTTGAGGATGATGATAGAATGCAGCACTATAGTGCTATTGCTACAAGATCTCTGGTACAAAAGAAAGAAGATCTGGGTGCGTTCACTATTCCTTATACAATCGGATTATTACATTTTGCGAAAGCATTATGTGATCTGGGGGCAAGCATAAATCTCAAGCCCCTCTCGATTTACTAGAAGTTGAGTTTGGGTGATCCAAAGCACAGTGCGATGCGGCTACTTATGGCCAATCGAACAGTAAAAAGGCCTATAGGGATACTCCACGATGTGCTAGTAAAAGTGGAGCCGTTCATATTTTCAGAAAATTTTGTTATTCTTGATTGTGAAGTCGATTTTGAAGTGCCTATTATTCTTGGGAGGCCATTCCTTGCTACGGGTAGAGCCTTAGTTGATATGGAAAACGGGAAGATGAAATTTTGGTTGAACAATGAAGAAGTGACGTTCAACATTTGTAGGTCTATGCGGCAGAGTGGTGAGCGTATCATCCAGCTACACATTCTAGATCAAGCAATATGGAAATCAAATAGCGATAAAAAATTTACATGCTCATCAGCATGGAATGAAATAGGGAGAAGAAACCAAAAACTCTTGTTCAATTCTTTTGTTTGGCATAAGAGTATTCTTTTCAAAACTCCTTTCTTATATGGAGATCTTTGAAAGGAAAACTCCCAACCAATGAAAAAATTATTTCTTTTGGCAAAGAACCTTCTAGCTGTTTTTATTGTTTTAACGGGCAAGGTTTGGACACAGTAGAACACATATTCAACAGGGGACAATTCGCAACTTACGTATGGAGGAGTTTTAAAGCAATAGTTGGAAGCAAGCCGAATCACAGCTCATTGCAACACCTCATCATACAGTGGTGGACTACTAAGTACAAAAATGAAGCATATAAACTCTTTTTATCGGCGACTCCTACCTTCATTTGCTGGAATCTTTGGAACAACATGTATCCCAGCAAATATAGAAAAAAAACTTCAAACATCTGCAGAGTCAAATATGCTATTTATAAATATGTCGACAAGCTGTTGACAATACTAAACGCTAAAACCTAAAAAAATCTACATTACCCCATGCCCAAAATTCAAAACCCAAATACTAAACGCTCAACTATAGATCTAAACCAAAAATGCTAAACCCAAAACCTACAACTTAAAAAAACCCTAAACCTTAACCCTTAACGTAAACCTAACTCTAACCCTAAACCCTTAGCCAGAAATACCAAAAACCCTAACATTAAACATTAATCCATAGATATTCCACCTCAAATAGATAACCCAAAACACTAAAACATAAACAACAACTTGAACTCTAACCGTAACACTAATCCTAACATTAATCCTAACTCTAACCCTACCATAAACCCTAACTCTAACCCTAAACCTTAAACCCAAAACCTTAAGCCAAAAATACAACAACCCAAACATTAAATACTAAACCATAGATTTTAAACCTCAAGTGCAAAACCCTGAACCATAAAACCTAAAAAAAAAATCTACATAACCCTACACCACAAACTCAAAACCCTAAGTCCAAAATACAAAAACCGAATAATCAAATACTTAACCGTAGATTTTAAACGAAAAATACTATACCCCAAAACAAAAAACCTAAAAGAAACTCTAAACGTTAGCTCTATCCCTATCCCTAACACGAACCTAACCCTAACCCTATCCTTAACCTTAACCTTAACACGTAACCCTAAACCCTAAACCCAAGACCCAAAATACCAAAACCCAAACATTAAACACTAAACCATGGATATTACAACCCAAATCCTTAACCCCAAACTCTAAAACCTAAGAAAAACATCCGAAACGGTAACCCTAACGCTAACCCTAACAATACCCCTAACCCTGGCCCTAACATAAGCCATAAACCCCATGCCTTAAATACCAAAACCAAAATATTAAGCACTACACCATTAATATTAAGCCTCAAATCCTAAACCCTAAACCCAAAAAACCTAAGAAAACCCAGAACTCTAACCCTAACCTTAACACTAACCCAAACAAAAACCTTCACCCTAACTCTAACCCTAAACAATAAACCCAAAATCCTAAGCCCAAAATACCAAAACCTAAACATTAAATACTAACCCATAGATTTTATACCTCAAATACTAAACCCTCAACCACAAAACCTAAAAAAAAATACATCGTAACTGTTGTCCTAACCCTAACCCTAAACCTTAAGTCCAGACTAAAAATTCCAAGTCCAACATATGATACCCAAAAATCATACACTAAACCATAGATTTTCAATCAAATATTCTAAACCCTAAAACCTAAAACTTAAAAAACCCCTAAACTCTAACCCTAACCATATCCCTAGCCCTAACCCTATCCTAAATCCTAACCCTAAACCTAAAGCCCAATATACAAAAACCCTAACATTTAACACTAATCCGTAGATATTACAACACAAATCGTTAACCCAAAACCCTAAAACCTAAAAAACAACTTGAACTTTAACCTTAACACTAATCATAACATTAATCCTAACTCTAACCCTACCATAAACCCTAACTCTAACCCTAAACCTTAAACCTAAAACCATAAACCCAAAATACAACAACCCAAACATTAAATACTAAACCATAGATTTTAAACCTCAAATGCAAAACCCTGAACCATAAAACCTAAAAATAATCTACATAACCCTACACCACAAATTCAAAACAAGAAGTCCAAAATAAAAAAACCGAAACATTAAATACTATACCATAGATTTAAACGAAAAATACTATACCACAAAACAAAAAAACCAAAAGAAACTCTAAACGCTAGCTCTATCCCTATCCCCAACACGAATCCTTACCCTAACCCAATCCTTAACCTTAACCCTAAACACTAAACCCTAAAACCAAGGCCCAAAATACCTAAACCCTAACATTAAACACTAAACCATGGATATTACAACCCAAATCCCTAACCCCAAACTCTAAAACCTAAAAAAACAACCTATATTGTAACCCTAACGCTAACCCTAACATTACCCCTAACCCTGGATCTAACATAAACCATAAACCCCATGCCTTAAATACAAAAACAAAAATATTAAACACTAAACCATTAATATTAAGCCTCAAATCCTAAACCCTAAGCACAAAAAACCTAAGAAAACCCAAAACCCTAAGCCTAACCCTAACAAAAACCTTAACCCTAACCCTAACCCTAAACCATAAACCCAAAATCCTAAGCCCAAAATACCAAAACCCAAACTTTGAATACTAAAACATAGATTTTAAACCTCAAATACTAAACCCTCAACCATAAAAAAAAACCTACATCGTAACTTTTATCCTAACCCTAACCCTAAACCCTAAGTCCAGACTAAAAATCCCAAGTCCAAAATACGATACCAAAATATCAAACACTACACCATAGATTTTAAATGAAAAATTCTAAGCCCTAAAACCTAAAACTTAAAAAATCCCTAAACTCTAACCCTAACCCTATCCCTAGCCCTAACCCTATCCTAAATCCTAACCCTAAACCTAAAGCCCAAAATACCAAAACCCTAACATTAAACACTAATCCATAGAAATTACAATTTAAATCGTTAACCCAAAACTCTAAAACCTAAACAACAACCTTAACTCTAACCGTAACCCTAATCCTAACATTAATCCTAACTCTAACCCTACCATAAACCCTAACTCTAACCCTAAACCTTAAACCCAAAACCTTAAGACCAAAATACAACAACCCAAACATTAAATACTAAACCATAGATTTTAAACCTCAAGTGCAAAACCCTGAACCATAAAACTAAAAAAAATCTCCATAACCCTATACCACAAACTTAAATCCCTAAGTCCAAAATACAAAAACCAAATCATTAAGTACTAAACCATAGATTTTAACGAAAAATACTATACCCCAAAACAAAAAACCTAAAAGAAACTCTAAACGCTATCTCTATCCCTATCCCTAACATGAACCCTAACCCTAACCCAATCCTTAACCTTAACCTTAACCCGAAACCCTGAACCCTAAACCCAAGGCCCAAAATACGAAAACCCAAACATTAAATACTTAACCATGGATATTACAAACCAAATCCTTAACCCCAAACTCTAAAACCTAAAAAAAACAACCTAAAAGGTAACCCTAACGCTAACCCTAACATTACCCCTTACCCTGGCCCTAACATAAACCATAAACCCCATGCTTAAATACCAAAACAAAAATATTAAACACTAAACCATTAATAATAAGCCTCAAATCCTAAACCCTAAACCCAAAAAACCTACGAAAACCCAAAACTCTAACCCTAACCGTAACCCTAACCCTAACAAAAACCTTCACCCTAACCTTAACCCTAAACCATAAACCCAAAATCCTAAGACCAAAATACCAAAACCCAAAGATTAATTACTAAAACATAGATTATAAACCTCAAATACTAAACCCTCAACCATAAAACCTAAGAAAAAACTACACCGTAACTGTTATCCTAACCCTAACCCTAAACCTTAAGTCCAGACTAAAAATGCCAAGTCCAACATATGATACCCAAACATCAAACAGTAAACCATAGATTTTAAATCAAATATTCTAAACCCTAAAACCTAAAACTTAAAAAACCGCTAAACTCTAACCCTAACCACATCCCTAGCCCAAACCCTATCCTAAACCCAAACCCTAAACCTAAAGCCCAATATACAAAAACCCTAACATTAAACACTAATCCGTAGATATTACAACTCAAATCGTTAACCAAAAAACCTAAAACCTCAAAAACAACCAGAAATCTAACCCTAACCCTAATCATAAAATTAATCATAACTCTAACCATACCATAAACCCTAACTCTAACCCTAAACCTTAAACCCAAAACCTTAAGCCCAAAATACAACAACCCAAACATAAAATACTAAACCATAGATTTTAAACCTCAAATGAAAAACCCTGAAAGATAAAACCTAAAAATAATCTACATAACCCTACACCACAAATTTACAACAAGAAGTCCAAAATACTAAAACCGAAACATTAAATACTATACCATAGATTTAAACTAAAAATACTATACCCCAAAACAAAAAAACCAAAAGAAACTCTAAACGCTAGCTCTATCCCTATCCCCAACACGAATCCTAGCTCTAACCCAATCCTTAACCTTAACCCTAACCCTAAACACTAAACCCAAAACCCAAGGCCAAAAATACCTAAACCCTAGCATTAAACACTAAACCATGGATATTACAACCCAATTCCTTAACCCCAAACTCTAAAACTTAAAAAAACAACCTAAACTGTAACCCTAACGCTAACCCTAACATTACCCCTAACCCTGGCCCTAACATAAACCATAAACCCCATGCCTTAAATACAAAAACAAAAATATTAAACACTAAACCATTAATATTAAGCCTCAAATCCTAAACCCTAAACACAAAAAACCTAAGAAAACCCAAAACCCTAACCCTAACATTAACCCTAACCCTAACAAAAACCTTAACCCTTACCCTAACCCTAAATCAAAAACCCAAAATCCTAAGCCCAAAATACCAAAACCCAAACATTGAATACTAAAACATAGATTTAAACCTCAAATACTAAACACTCAACCATAAAAAAAGAAACCTACACCGTAACTGTTATCCTAACCCTAACCCTAAACCCTAAGTCCAGACTAAAAATTCCAAGTCCAAAATACGATACCAAAATATCAAACACTACACCATAGATTTTAAATAAAAAATTCTAAACCCTAAAACCTAAAACTTAAAAAATCCCTGAACTCTAACCCTAACCCTATCCCTAGCCCTAACCCTATCCTAAATCCTAACCCTAAACCTAAAGCCCAAAAATACCAAAAACCTAACCCTAAACCCAAGGCCCAAACACTAATCTGTAGAAATTACAATTCAAACCGTTAACCCAAAACACTAAAACCTAAAAAACAACATGAACTCTAACCGTAACCCAAATCCTAACATTAATCCTAACTCTAACCCTACCATAAACCCTATCTCTAACCCTAAACCTTAAACCCAAAACCTTAAGCCCAAAATACAACAACCCAAACATTAAATACTAAACCATAGATTTTAAACCTCAAATGCAAAACCCTGAACCATAAAACCTAAAAAAAATCTACATAACCCTACACCACAAACTCAAAACAAGTTGTACAAAATACAAAAACCAAAACATTAATACTAAACCATAGATTTTAAACGAAAAATACTATACCCCAAAACAAAAAACCTAAAAGATACTCTAAACGCTAGCTATATCCCTATCCCCAACACGAACCCTAACCCTAACCCAATCCTTAACCTTAATGCTATACACTAAACCTTAAACCCAAGGCCCAAAATTCCAAAACCCTAACATTAAACACTAAACCATGAATATTACAACTAAAATCCTTAACAACATACTCTAAAACCTAAAAAAACAACCTAAACTATAACCCTAACGCTAACCCTGACATTACCCCTAACCCTGGCCCTAACATAAACCATAAACCCCATGCCTTAAATACCAAAACCAAAATATTTTACACTAAACCATTAATATTAAGCCTTAAATGCTAAACCCTAAACCCAAAAAACCTAAGAAAACCCAAAACCCTAACCCTAACCTTAACCCTAACCCTAACCAAAACCTAAACCCTAACCCTAACCCTAACTCTAAACGATAAACCCAAAATCCGAAGCCCAAAATACAAAAACCCAAAAATTAAATACTAAAACATAGAATATAAACCTCAAATACTAAACCCTCAACCATAAAACCAAAAAAAAACCTACATCGTAACTGTTATCCTAACCCTAACCCTCAACCCTAAGTCTAGACTAAAAATCCCAAGTCCAAAATACGATACCCAAATATCAAACAAATACACCATAGATTTTAAATAAAAAATTCTAAACCCTATAACCTAAAACTTAAAAAACCCTAAACTCTAACCCTATCCCTAGCCCTAACCCCTATCATAAACCCTAACCCTAAAACTAAAGCCCAAAATACCAAAACCCTAATATTAAACACTAATCCCTAGAAATTACAATTCAAATCGTTAACTCAAAACTCTAAAACCTTAAAAATAACTTGAACTCTAACCGTAACCCCAATCCTAACATTAATCCTAACTCTAACCCTACCATAAACCCTAACTCTAACCGTAAACCATAAACCAAAAACCTTAAGCCTGAAATACAACAACCAAAACATTAAATATTAAACCATAGATTTTAAACCTCAATTGCAAAACCCTGAACCATAAAACGTAAATAAAATCTACATAACCCTAATCCTAACATTAATCCTAACTCTAACCCTACCATAAACCCTAACTCTAACCCTAAACCTTAAAGCAAAAACCTTATGCCCGAAATACAACAACCAAAACATTAAATACTAAGCCATAGATTTTAAACCTCAAATGCAAAACCCTGAACCATAAAACCTAAATAAAATCTACATAACCGCACACCACAAACTCAAAACCCTAAGTCCAAAATACAAAAACTAAAACATTAAATACTAAACCATAGATTTTAAATGAAAAATACTATACCCCAAAACAAAAAACCTAAAAGAAACTTTAAACGCTAGCTCTATCCCTATCCCTAACACGAACCCTAACCCTAACGCAATCCTTAACCTTAACCCTAAACACTAAACCCTAAACCCAAGGCCCAAAGTAACAAAACCCTAACATTAAACACTAAACTATGGATACCACAAATAAAATCCTTAACCCCAAACTCTAAAATCGAAAAAAACCACCTTAACTGTAACCCTAATGCTAACCCTAACATTACCCCTAACATTGGTCCTAACATAAACCATAAACCCCATGCCTTAAATACCAATACCAAAATATTAAACACTAAACCATTAATATTAAGACTCAAATCCTAAACCCTAAACCCAAAAAACCTAAGAAAACCCAAAACCCTTAACCTAACCTTAACCCTAACCCTAACCAAAACCTTAACCCTAACCCTAACCCTAAACCATAAACCCAAAATCCTAAGCCCAAAATACCAAAACCCAAACATTAAATACTTTTTTTTCTAATCCCTAATACCTAAAACTTAAACAAACCCTAAACTCTAACCCTATCCCTAGCCCTAACCCTATCATAAACGCTAACCCTAAACCTAAAGCCCAAAATACCAAAACCCTAACATTAAAAACTAATCCTTTGAAATTACAATTCAAATCGGTAACCCAAAACTCTAAAACCTAAAAAACAACAAAAATTCTAAGCGTAACCCTAATCCTAACATTAATCCTAACTCTAACCCTACCATGAACCTTAACTCTAACCCTAAAACTTAAACTCAAGACCTTAAGCCCTAAATACCACAACCCAAACAATAAATACTAAACCATAGATTGTAAATCTCAAATGCAAAACCCTGAACCATAAAACCTAAAAAAAAATCTGCATAACCCTACACCACAAACTCAAAACCCTAAGTCCAAAATACAAAAACGGAAACATTAAATACTAAACCATAGATTTTGAACAAAAAATACTATACCCCAAAACAAAAAACCTAAAAGAAACTTTAAACCCTAGCTCTATCCCTATCCGTAACATGAACCATAACCCTAACCCAATCCTTGACCTTAACCCTAAACTCTAAACCCTAAACCCAAGGCCCAAAATAACACAACCCTAACTTTAAACAATAAACCATGGATATTACAACCCAAATCCTTAATGCCAAACTCTAAAACCTAACAGAACAACCTAAATTGTAACCCTAACGCTAACCCTAACATTACTCCTAACCCTTGCCCTAACAAAAACCATAAACCTCATGCCTTAAATACCAAAACCAAAATATTAAACACTAAACCATTAATATTAAGCCTCAAATCCTAAAACCTAAACCCAAAAAACCTAAGAAAACCCAAAACCCTAACTGTAACCTTAACACTAACCCTAACCTTAACCTTAACCCTAACCCTAACCCTAAACCATAAACCCAAAATCCTAAGCCCAAAATACCAAAACCCAAACATTAAATGCTAAAACATAGATTTTAAACCACAAATACTAAACCTTCAACCACAAAACCAAAAAAAAAACTACACCGTAACTGTTATCCTAACCCTAACCCTAACCTTAACCTTAACCCTAACCCTAACCTTAACCTTAACCCTAACCCTAACCTTAACCTTAACCCTAACCCTAACCTTAACCTTAACCCTAACCCTAACCTTAACCTTAACCCTAACCCTAACCTTAACCTTAACCCTAACCCTAACCTTAACCTTAACCCTAACCCTAACCTTAACCTTAACCCTAACCCTAACCTTAACCTTAACCCTAACCCTAACCTTAACCTTAACCCTAACCCTAACCTTAACCTTAACCCTAACCCTAACCTTAACCTTAACCCTAACCCTAACCTTAACCTTAACCCTAACCCTAACCTTAACCTTAACCCTAACCCTAACCTTAACCTTAACCCTAACCCTAACCTTAACCTTAACCCTAACCCTAACCTTAACCTTAACCCTAACCCTAACCTTAACCTTAACCCTAACCCTAACCTTAACCTTAACCCTAACCCTAACCTTAACCTTAACCCTAACCCTAACCTTAACCTTAACCCTAACCCTAACCTTAACCTTAACCCTAACCCTAACCTTAACCTTAACCCTAACCCTAACCTTAACCTTAACCCTAACCCTAACCTTAACCTTAACCCTAACCCTAACCTTAACCTTAACCCTAACCCTAACCTTAACCTTAACCCTAACCCTAACCTTAACCTTAACCCTAACCCTAACCTTAACCTTAACCCTAACCCTAACCTTAACCTTAACCCTAACCCTAACCTTAACCTTAACCCTAACCCTAACCTTAACCTTAACCCTAACCCTAACCTTAACCTTAACCCTAACCCTAACCTTAACCTTAACCCTAACCCTAACCTTAACCTTAACCCTAACCCTAACCTTAACCTTAACCCTAACCCTAACCTTAACCTTAACCCTAACCCTAACCTTAACCTTAACCCTAACCCTAACCTTAACCTTAACCCTAACCCTAACCTTAACCTTAACCCTAACCCTAACCTTAACCTTAACCCTAACCCTAACCTTAACCTTAACCCTAACCCTAACCTTAACCTTAACCCTAACCCTAACCTTAACCTTAACCCTAACCCTAACCTTAACCTTAACCCTAACCCTAACCTTAACCTTAACCCTAACCCTAACCTTAACCTTAACCCTAACCCTAACCTTAACCTTAACCCTAACCCTAACCTTAACCTTAACCCTAACCCTAACCTTAACCTTAACCCTAACCCTAACCTTAACCTTAACCCTAACCCTAACCTTAACCTTAACCCTAACCCTAACCTTAACCTTAACCCTAACCCTAACCTTAACCTTAACCCTAACCCTAACCTTAACCTTAACCCTAACCCTAACCTTAACCTTAACCCTAACCCTAACCTTAACCTTAACCCTAACCCTAACCTTAACCTTAACCCTAACCCTAACCTTAACCTTAACCCTAACCCTAACCTTAACCTTAACCCTAACCCTAACCTTAACCTTAACCCTAACCCTAACCTTAACCTTAACCCTAACCCTAACCTTAACCTTAACCCTAACCCTAACCTTAACCTTAACCCTAACCCTAACCTTAACCTTAACCCTAACCCTAACCTTAACCTTAACCCTAACCCTAACCTTAACCTTAACCCTAACCCTAACCTTAACCTTAACCCTAACCCTAACCTTAACCTTAACCCTAACCCTAACCTTAACCTTAACCCTAACCCTAACCTTAACCTTAACCCTAACCCTAACCTTAACCTTAACCCTAACCCTAACCTTAACCTTAACCCTAACCCTAACCTTAACCTTAACCCTAACCCTAACCTTAACCTTAACCCTAACCCTAACCTTAACCTTAACCCTAACCCTAACCTTAACCTTAACCCTAACCCTAAACCATAAACCCAAAATCCTAAGCCCAAAATACCAAAACCCAAACATTAAATGCTAAAACATAGATTTTAAACCACAAATACTAAACCTTCAACCACAAAACCAAAAAAAAAACTACACCGTAACTGTTATCCTAACCCTAACCCTAAACCTTAAGTCCAAACAAAAAATCCCTAGTCCAAAATATGATACCCAAACATCAAACACAAACCATAGATTTTTCATCAAAAATTCTAAACCCTAAAACCTAAAACTTAAAAAAACCCTAAACTCTAACCCTAACCATATCCCTAGCCCTAACCCTATCCTAAACCCTAACCCCAAACCTAAAGCCCAAAATACCAAAACCCTAACATTAAACAGTAATCCGTAGATAATACAACTCAAATCGTTAACCCAAAACCCTAAAACGTAAAAAACAGCCTGAACTCTAACCCTAACCCTAATCATAACATTAATCCTAACTCTAACCCTACCATAAACCCTAACTCTAACCCTAAACCCAAAACCTTAAGCCCAAATACAACCACCCAAACATTAAATACTAAACCATAGATTTTAAACCTCAAATGCAAAACCCCTGAACCATAAAACCTAAAAAAAATCTACATAACCTTACACTAACTACAAACTCAAAACCCTAAGTCCAAAATACAAAAACCGAAACATTAAATACTAAACCATAGATTTTAAACGAAAAATACTATACCCAAAACAAAAAACCTAAAAGAAACTCTAAACCCTAGCTCTATCCCTATCCGTAACATGAACCCTAACCCTAACCCAATCCTTAACCTTAACCCTAAGCTCTAAACCCTAAACCCAAGGCCCAAAATAACACAACCCTAACTTTAAACAATAAACCATGGACATTACAGCCCACATCCTTAACGCCAAACTCTAAAACCTAACAGAACAACCGAAATTGTAACCCTAACGCTAACCCTAACCCTTGCCCTAACATAAACCATAGATCTCATGCCTTAAATACCAAAACCTAAATATTAAACACTAAACCATTAATATTAAGCATCAAATCCTAAAACCTAAACCGAAAAAACCTAAGAAAACCCAAAACCCTAACCGTAACCTTAACACTAACCCTAACAAAAACCTTAACCCTAACCCTAACCCTAAACCATAAACCCAAAATCCTAAGCCCAAAATACCAAAACCCAAACATTAAATGCTAAAACATAGATTTTAAACCACAAATACTAAACCCTCAACCATAAAACCAAAAAAAAACTACACCGTAACTGTTATCCTAACCCTAACCCTAGGCTATAGTTTCCCTAAAACAAAACGGACAATGGAAGTAAAGTTAGGACCCTAACTAGTATAACCTAAAGGTATTTGCTTAATGTAGGAGGGGGTATAGGACTCCACCTATGCATTGCACAAGTGGCTCTTGAGGGAAGTCCTAGGATGGTGTTCTAATGCATGTGACTATGTCGATGTTACTTATTATTTAGTATGGATAGTGTTATGCGATATTATCTATACATTGCACCAAGTATCACTAGAGGGTTACTTAGAAAATCAAGAAGTTAGAATAAGATGAAGTTCACTGTAAAGGGAAAATAACTCACTATAAAGTTTAAATGTGCTTACTGTAAAATGGGTCAAAATGTGATTTAAATGTTATGTATAATTTTATGTGATATCATGACTATGGTATATGCATAAAATAAGTATGTAAGTTGTATAATGGTTTATGTATCAAGTTTTATGAAGTTTTCACAAAAAGAATTGATGCATGGTTTCATGTAAAATGATCTTTTAAATGCATGATTTCGCATGATTGTGATACTTAGTTCATTCTTGTACTAACTCCATTCTTCTCTACTTTTTACACAAAGTGTAGGTTATAGATGCTTAATGGAGTTCTTTAAGGTTAATGGCTTGATATGTGATTTCCAAGCTCAACGAAAGGGATCCTTAAGTTCAAGGATTTCCTATGTCAAGTTTCTATTAAGTCTTTTAATAGTTTAGTTTATGAATTTAGGTTTAAGGGTCGTGTCCCTGTTCTATTCTATGATATTGAGTATAAGATGGCATAAGAGACCTAGAGTCTAAATATGTATTATGACTTATATTTCATTTATATATGAAGATATGATTCTAGCATATGATGTGCTATGAAATGTTTTAAATTTTTTGCTAAATTGACTATGACGATGCGATTAATGATAGCTATGGGCTTTTATAAAGCCTTCGTGAGGTCAAGTACGACATGTTACTTCTAGGGGGTGCTCCCCAATCGTGAAAAATCTGGTACCAGAGCATGAGGTTTATGAAAGTGGTTATAGGGTCCAAATTCTCATATTGCAACGTCTAGTAGAGTCTCGATCATCAGTGGTGAGTTGCGACACATCTATGAGCGAGAGGCTATAGGATGATAGAGTTTTCCTTCTTTACTATTCTCATGTTGTGCCATAGAACTGAACTCTATAAGATCTCTCTCTTATGTTTTCTTGTCCGGTGGTCTTTTTGCTGTGATTGCTTGGATGAGATGCTATTTCTATGATTGAGAGAGAAAAGGTGAGTCTTGATGCTTATTGTGCTTTTATGGTTTGATGAGTATGTGTGAAGGTGAACTTTGTTTATGTTGATGTGATGATCTTTGTTGCTATTTATGAGATCTATATGAAATGGCTTGTTATGTTGAGAAATGTATTTGATGATATGGTTAAACCATGTTAGAAGCTGTTATGGTTAAAATGAGTCTCTTTTGAAATGGTGAGTTTCCATATGAGTTTGCATGATGATAGCTTATGATATTGTTTAGACATGAAATGGTTTGAAAAATGTGGTAAATAGCTAAATGTGTATGTTGCCAAAGTATATGTGTTGCCTTGTTTGGATTGGACTATTTTGTATAGGCTTGGTCCTAGAAGTGAAGGTAGTATGCTTATCTTTGTAGGGTGATGATATGGGTTTGATTGACCTAGAAGTTACCTTACTTTAATGTTAAAGAAAGGAAAGAGACATTATGGATATGTCTCCTCTATTATTTTCCCCTAATGTTGTATGACCTTTGTTGTTTATGGTATAGTTGAGACCTTATGTGGTTGGGTAAAATGACCTATCTTGAATGTTATGGAGTTCTTTTGGGTGTTAGGCCGAGATAAAAACATGATGGTCGAGTTAAGTTTCTCTTAAGTGGATTTGCCCTAAGTGGGGGATGATGATGAGATTAGTAAGCTTGTTGATGTTTCAATCTTGTCCACCTATTCTTACTTGAGTTTGAACTAAAGAGTTTCTAATAGCTTGTTCAAATTTGGAGTGTTGCACAGAAGTATGAGTTGCATGTTCTCAATGTTGTATCCATGTCTTAATTGATACTATGTTAAGCATGTTTTGAAGATTCTAAATTGTATGAAAAGAGATTTTTGACTAGGTTCATGATTTCTCATGTTGATTGTACATCTTGATGTGTTAGTGTGCATTTAACTTCATGTAAGAAGCATGTTGATGTCACTCATAATGTGTGGTGTTGTAAGCCATTAATGAAAAATTTTACTCTCCTTAAAAATGAAAATGACGAGTCTCTTGAAAATTATATGACTTTTATGATTTGGAAAGCATGATTGCATGATTTAGGCTCACTCTTGAAAATGAAGGCATGGTTAGGCATTGCCTTTGGGCGTGCCAATAAATTGTAAGATTTTCTCTAAATCATGGATGTTTATGAAATCTATTGTCATACTAAAAATTCAAACTATGTGAAATGACTTCCTATTGTGGTGATGTGTGTGGTGTGATTTACCATTTTGACTTCACTAGGAAGAAAATCATGAGCATGCTTTCGTTAAAAGTTGTGAAATTCTCATTTAACATGAATGGACCTTTGTGTATTGGTTGCCCGTGAACTCATGAGACATATAAGTATGTTTACGAGAAGGACATTCCTCCATGGACACAAATAAGCATGGTATGGTTGAGTATGGCCCTCATTGTCAACCTATTTGACTCAAGCCTATGTGCATTGATGTATGAGTGTTTAATTGCTTCTTGAGTGGTTAAATCTGCCTTAGTGTAACTTCAATATGGTTGCATAATAGCCCTTAACAAATTGGAATGTAAAAACCATGTAATGATTAGGAGAAGGATGTTCCTCCTATGAACATGACAAGAGCCTAAGTTTTTGATGCATTAATCATGACTGAATAAAAGTTTGTTTGGGTTGTGTTAAGGATGGTCATAAGATGATGGATTTTCCTACTAATGTGGCTAAGAGGAAGAAAGGCCAAGCAACTTTCTCCTAATGCTTTGGATGAAGAGGATGTTGGTAATTTATAGCTTCTTTCTTTTAGCTGTTGTGAGTTCCTTCTTGGTGGGGGAGTATGGTGAGTAGTGAATCTTAGGTCATTATGAGTCGTAGATTAGTTTCTAACTTTTTATTGTGTTTTTTGTGTCTCTAGAAGTATGTTAAATTGGTGTTCTTCCTAATTGTGTATTGTGTATGGTGTGGTATGTGATACTATTCTTGAGTTCTTATCTCTTGAAAGTGTTTAAAAAGAAGCAAGAGTCATTCGAGGACGAATGTTGTCCAAGTGGGGGAGAATACAACACCTATAAAACAACTTAGGTATAACTATATCCTAACGCTTTTGTCTTGATTTTTTTAATTCCTAAAATGGGTTAAAACGATGTTAGGACTATGTGTCTAGAGTTTCATGAAGTTTGGAGGTCAAACGTCAAAGAACGTCCCTAACTTTCAAAAGATTTGCCTTGAAATGACCTTTTGTGACTTTGTATATTTCGTCGAGTTTTATGTGCTTGTTTTGTACAAAATTGATGTGAGAGGTCCTAAACTTTTATACGGACATATTCAGGTTGGAAAAGTCCTGGCAAAAGTTCCCAAGGACAAACTAAGGGTCCTTGAGGAAGGACCCAACTTGTAGCCAAAAGCTATCAAAACCAGCCTTACCTACGGTTGGCAATAAACGGCCAGTAGGGCAGTCGAATCCTCGTAGGTGGAGAGCGTAGGTTGGAACTTAGGCTGGTGGAAATTCCTTCTCTTGGAAAGCCTCAGACTAAAATCATGGACCAATAGGACGGTCTGTTGGTTGGGCTACGGCGCATCGATGGGCAGGCTTAGGTAAGTTTGCAATTCGCCTGCTTCACTGTTAAGTGAAGGGGTGAATATACTAATTCCCCCCCCCCCCCCGTCTAAATAATTAAAAGGGAGGTTTCCTAAGGTCATTTAGGGTATTTTAAATAGTTTTATATGTCTTAAACACCTAGAGGAATTCATTATTCTAAATAAAAACCCAAATTCTCTAAAAAATTCTCTAGAACTCTATTGGAACCAAAAATCAAGATAGAGCTTGGATTGAAGATTTCTTTGGTGATTCTTCATAAATTCTTCATCAAATTTTTGGTATAGTATCAATTAAGGTATGACCTTCATCCTGAATCTCTTTTCTTCAAGGAGCCAATTTTCAAAGTGATTTCTAAAGTCTTTCAAAGAGAAACTTGTCCAATTTTGTAATCTATCCATGGGTTCTTGCATTAAATGTTTTGAATCATTGTATATTGACTAAATTGATGTTAATTTGATGATTTTAACCTAAAAACTCTATGAACTCATGTAATTCATGTAACCCTAGATTTGACTACTTCATGGGTGAATTGATTATGTCTTAATGCTATTGAACTCATATGTAGTTTGATTAGGGCTATTGAATTATGACAGCATCATGCTAGAATTGTTAGTTAGCTTCACTGATTTCATAAATTCATGTTGAATTATCTTTGATTCGTGGTATATTGTAATTATTGGATTGAATTGTAAACTATTACCATTGGTAAGGACCTTGGTATATTATGTTGGATGAATTGTCCATGGATTGAAGTTGTGAGGTTGGATCAATGGTATGTTGACCTAACTTTCTCAATATTATATAGTCTAGTTCTTAGATGATGATGATGCTTCGTATGGTCAACTTATGGTGGCGGTGCTTATGTGTTATACTTGTGACTAATGTGGCCTTTTCGGCATTACTTTATGAATTGTGAATGATGTGCCTCGTCGGCATTACTTCTAGTATTACGGATTTATCATGTTATAACTTGATTATGTGGATATTATGAATGTCCAGGTGACTTTTGTGTTTGTGTGGAGTAAAAGTATGAGTTCTTCTAGTTGATGATGTGTGTCTCCAGTAGACTATAGTGTAGTCATTATGTAGATTACTTGATGTTGAAGTGTGATGTTTCTTGATAGATGATATGATACTTTTGGTACTTAGAATGATGATACTATAGGGGTAAGTAGGGTGACTTATACATGATGTTGGTTATTCCTATGTGCTTCTAAAATGATATGCTATATGTGAAGTATGTGTGTGTCTTTTTTCTTGTATACTTGTGTCCCTTACTTGATACATGTTTAATTTGAATATGAGTTCTTGACTTATTATGCTAAAGACTCTTAGTCTTTTATGTGTAATTGACACGTGACTTTTAACATTGTTAAGAAGGTAGTTTATGTGGAACCTTCATTCTAGATGTAAGGTTATGATATCTTTAAAGTCGAAAGTCGTAATGGTATCCTTCTTGTCTCAATAGTGGACATATGATTGATTGGCTGTAACGGCATGAAATCATCCTTAGGAAATTCATTAAGCTATTATTTCACCCATTGTAGTTAGACTAAGTGGACCCGCTTTGGTAATATGAAATGTGATTAGGTTATGAACTAGATATGGAACCTTTTCATGCGCTCCGTTATGTGAATTACTCTATCAGAACAAATGCTATCACTTAGTGAGTATGGATAGGGGAGTTTCCCTAATATAAGATGACACTAGAGAATAAATAAACCCCTCATATTCCTCAACCATGTGCCTAGATGGGTTGTGTCCTAGTTCTACAATTTGCAAGTAGAACACCCATTATCGGGGTAGGGTTGACTCCGGATTCCATGCTTAGCTACCATGGTCTATGTTGGTTATTGGTTATTCTCATCGTGTGGGATACAACTAGTATTTTAGAAGTTCTATAAAGTTTAAGTGGTGGTATGGGACGCTATCTAGACATTGCACGGTTAGGCTTTGAAGATGTTTTGTAAGTTAGTCCCTAGGTCTTCTCCAAGACAATCACTTGAATGTCCTTATATGTTGAATATCTCTTAAGTGAAGTAATTAAAATAATGTCTTAAGTTAGAAAAGCATGTTAATGACTAAGTGATTACCTCAAATAGTTTAAGGGTTGCTTGGCTAAGGTATGGAAGGGGGGATTGGAATGGTCAGTTCATGTCTTACCTAGGGAAGTGTTAAGAATGACTCTAGATAGGAAATAGAAATTGAATAAGCAGACATAATCTCAACTTAGGTAGTCTTAACGATTATTTTGGTAAGCTTGGAGAGGGTGTATGGGAGATATCTTCTTTCATTACTTAAGTAAGTCTTTTGATAACTTTTGGAAGAGAATGTCATATTATATGTATACTATTATGTGTAGTTAGAATGATCTTATCTTAGATAGTCTAAAGGATCTCTTAGATGTGTGTAAATGGATTTTATGGGTGATAGGTTCACAACTCACCAAAGTGAACCTTAGAATCACCTTTGGTAGGAGGATCTCATGTTTATGTGTTTTGGAAGTATTTTGATGCTATATTATCAAATATGAATCATTGGTCTAAATTTACAATGAAGTCATTATAAGTTCACTCTAACCTCACTGTTAAGTGCATCTAAATTGAGAATAAATTGTAATGTCTTCTAATTGTGTTGTTTGGTGTTTAAAATGTGGTTCTTATACTTTTACTATGATGTTTTAATAAAAAAGAGCATGTTTCTCCTAAATGTCTGTTTTCATGATTTTATGCATTAAGTCATACTTAGTACATGTGTTTGTACTAATTACATACATTTTCTTATACCTAAATGTGTAGGTGGAAGGTGAGAAGCGTCTTGAAGGAAATCTTTGATTCTAGATATCGTTCAAGCAAAGTTGATGTATGTCCTCACTTGACTCTCGGGAATAATCGTCTTTATATTTATATTAATTCAAAGTATTGTAATAGACTAAGTATTTCTATATTTAAATTGTATAGATCGTGTCCCTAGTATTCTTGAGTCTAAGATGGGCATATGTTGAGAATTAGTGTTTTCTATGATTTTAATATGAAAGATGGTTTAAGACATTTCGATTGAAAAACTCTAATTCTGCACTACTTTTATGCGATGAATGATATCAAAGGGCTTGTACAAGACCTCCGAGAGGCCATGTACGCCGAGTCGTGCTCCGAGAGTGTCATATCTTCTAGGGTGTGCTCTTGGGATGCGATGAAACCTAACCTAATATAGTTATTGACATGCTTATTACATTAAAAATACAACAAAGATCATAACTAGAGTAGAAGACTGGGCGTGCTTCACATTTGGTGATAATCACCACCACCTTCATAATACAACCATGATCACACCACATATATATTGACACACTGCCATCATAAGTGGACCATACCACACAATGTACAAGGCCAATCATCTAGCACTTCTTTAATAATTACTTTGATCACCAATGATAAATACTCGTAATTCATCAATGATACAATATAAGTAAGTAGAAAAAGAGATCATAATCTAAACCAAATCATACTTCAATTTCCATAGAATAGAGATCATATCAAGTGCTCTACATTATCAATCAGTAGAAGATGGAAGAATATAGGTAAATCCTTACCAAATCTTCACATCTTGATCCACATTGATCAACTACAAATAATTCACCATCAATTTACATGCTAGAATAATAATTCACTCAACTTAAAGTCAAGATCACAATGCCCATAAGATAGGCAAATTTGAGAATTGGAGGGGACATGGGTTCATCATGAAATTGAATTGAAATTCACTTCAAAATAAGTACATTAACATCAATTAATTCTAAAAATGTTTTTGAATTCAATTTGATAAAGAACCCATGACTAGATTGAAAACTAGGAAGTTTGATCAAGAACTTTCATTGAAAACCATTTGAAAGAGCTCTTTAGGTTGAAGATTATCTAAATATAAAGGATAAACCATACCTTAATGTAGGAGATAACCACGAAATCATGATGCATAATCCATTTGAATCCAATCTACAAGTTGTTCTAGAGCTTCGTCTCTAATGGAGGTTTCTAGAGAGGTTTCTTTTTTAGAGGGAAATTCCAATTTTGAAGAGTTACTTGGGTGAGGGGTTTTGATCTTGATAACAAGCTTAATATACTCAAAATCACTTGATATAGGATTGTACTAGAGTTGCCTTTCCTTGTTATAGTGGACAATAGGGGAGAGATTTCCTTTGTTATAGTTGACTAAAAGGGAGAGATTTCCTTAGTTAAGAGAGTTAAGTTAATAATGAGGCCAAGGAGTGTGAATATGACTAGGATGACTCCAAGGTTATTCTTAGTGTGAAGGATAGTATTGGATGACTTTCATGCATTGCACAAGTGTGTCTTGAGTTTCCTTAAAGTATGGTTCCCTTATAGTATAGAGAAGATTTATATTTTACTATGTAAGTCAACTATGATTAAGATAACAAAAAAGGGATACTCTAGGGTAGTATTATCGGATGTTATTCTTGCATTGCACTTGTATGCTTGTGGTTACTTGAGAATGGAGCCATTAACGTGGATGACCAAGGGTTAATAATGTTGATATGATTAGGTCTTATATCTTTTGCTCATTTACAATGTCGTAGGTTGACTTACATGATGCTTATATTGGATATTATGGTTGTTATATTTTGTTGTCTCTTATGCTTATGCCTTATGTTGACTAACCATTTGAGATGCTCTTATGATGTTATGTTAGCTTTCATACTCAGTACTCTTTTTTACTAACGCATATTCTCTACATTCGAACCAAATGAAGGATTGGAGCTTTAAGTTGTTAGCAGAGGCTAGAGTTTCTACAAGTTAGAAGATTGAAGTTTTTGGTGTGTCCTCCTAGCTTCGAGGACAACATCCATTTACCTTTACGTCATTTACTTTTTTGTTTAGAACATTATATGGGTTGCATACCAAAGTTTATTGTTCATGTAAAGTTAAATGGTTTGAGACAAAACAGTGGGAAAAGACTTATGTTTGCGATTTATAAAAATGACTTCGATTGTATATATATTGAAGTTCTAAATTCTTTCATATTTTCTTGTCTTATGTAATGACATGCTAAGGGCTTGTATGAGACCCCCTTAGGGTCAAGTATGCCATGTTACGACTAGGGGTGTTCTTGGATCGTAACAAACTTCGTATGAAATCATAAGGTTTTCGGGAAAAAATTAGGATTTCTCAAACCACATTTAAGTGGAGTTTTTTTTATGGGTGTGAGTTGCAACACAATTCATGAATAAGAGGTTATGGGATTCTTAGGATCAATCACTTCTTCATTCTATTAGTGTCACGCCTCGAACCTACACCCTGGGCGGGAGTGATACTCGGTGACCATTGCTAGCCTCGAGCAAACCCTTGGTCTGACTTACTTAACTCAGGGGAAGACAACAATCACACTTATAAGGATAAAGAACTTAAATTAACTGATTAGTAATACTATATGGATTGTTTTAAAAGATTAGACATTCAACTTGGACAAAATGAAAACACAAGTCTTTAATATAAGAATGGAAATTTAAAGACTACTTAACTACTAACTGTCTATGAAGCCTTTAAATTTACTGAGATGAATGTTGGGACAAACCCCACAATATTCTATTGAACTAACTAGAAAGCAATAAAAGATGTCTTCCAGAATACAAGGAGGCTCACCAACAGAGTCTATGATGCTCAACTGGATCAATGGTGTGCTGGATGTCGATCCTCATAATTTGTATCTCCATCATACTATGAAGTAGACCAACTGGCATCAGTACATTGAATGTACGAGTATGTGAGTTGGAAGACCAAACGACACTTAAGCTTAAAAAGGAGTAAGAAAGAACACTTACCCTGTCTCTTTTCAACTTATGATTTACTTACTCTTATTCAATATATGTAATTTAAAAATAAATGTAATATAAGGAAAAACTAACTAAAACTGATGTAAACTCTTAATGTATAAAAGTATAAATATAATATCTGAGATGTATGTAAAAATACAAATAACTGTTGTATATAAAAATACAATGCTTTTCTGGGAGCTTCTCTAAACGACAACCATCACTTAAGAATTATAGTGATGATACAACGTTACTCGGCCCATGCTGCCCGGCCATCCTAAACTTGCAAGAGTATAGGACCTGAACTGCCGAATAGATCCACTAGTATACTATGAAAAAGGTTCATCTAAAAGGGATGACCCACTTCTACCCATGATGGCTACACTGTTTACATGGAAACATGAGTTAATATGAACTGGCATCCCACATCGGTGCTCAATACTACTCCCAAGAATATATATATTTGCTCTTGTATTTTTAAAACATACTGTTTCTGTGTTTTGAAATTAGTGCTCAAAACAAAACTTTAATATCTCTCTTGGAAATCAAAGTTTCCCTGCTTGCTTCATTTCGTAACGTTATTACTTTTATTTGAAAACTAGCCCAAAGGCTCTTTGTTTGTTTAAATGTGAAAACATTTATAACTCGTAGGAATTACATAGTCCCCTTATAACTCTTGAGAACGAACTCAAATCTTTACTCTTGCTTAACTTGCGACTTGAGACTTAAAACAAAGTTAAAAAGGTTTGTTAAAGACTCCATGAAACTTTATGAACTAACTTTGACTTGCTTCTTCACTTTTAGACTTGACTTTTTACTTTTTTTACTTTCATCTTCACTTCCTTAAATTAGACTATGGATTTAAGGATCATGATCTCATGTTTATGGATGATTTCATGATATTTAGATGTACTTTAGAGTGTTGGAATCAGCCAAGTAAGATGGACACATCACTTAGGTACTAGTACGAAAAGATAGAGTGAAAATGGGAACTCTAGTTGACCATGGCACTCTGAAAGGCACGGGGCGCTAGAGCCTGACCGACAGACACTTTCCTTAGGCCCTCTTGCTGGCACAGCGCGCCAGATCCTGACGAACAAAGCCTGTCCTGAGGGGCTCTGGTAGGCGTGGCGCTCCAGGCCTGACTTTTCTTCTCCAATTTTCAATTCTAAACCTCCCAAACTTCCATAGATCTTCCCCCAAAAACTTAGGATCACTAATATCCCCAATAGCCAATAGTTTAGACTCGTAAAAAAGACCAGAAAATTAATCAAATAAACTTAAGGTATAATAAAATTCTACCAAAATTTCAACGATTGTTCATTAAAAACTTCAAGATGCACCATTCAATCAACATAAAACTTGCTGAATTAAACATAGTGGCGTGTGTGTGAATCCAACACAAAAAGATCTCATATACCTCAATAGGGATCACCCTCGACGAATTTCACTGGCGAACCTTAGTGTTCTTGAAGAATTCTTGAACTCCCTCCACTTTATCTCTTTTCCCCAAGCACTACGCGTTCGAAGATTTTCTAAAAACTAAATCTGGACTTTGTTTAACCGCTAATAAACCCCTAAAACGAATTAGGAAATACTAGAGTTAAAACACTACTTTACCAATACAAATTTCCGGATTGGACTTTTCTTAGTCCAATAGCCGAACTTCTGAAAGGCATATCACCCTTATACAACATCGAAAATGCACAAACTTGGCGTCGTTGGAAAGAACTCACCCTAACTGCTCCTAAGCTGGGATTTATGGCTGTTTGAATATGACCAATGTTTTAAATGTCGATTTGAGAAAATCAGTTCTTAGGACAAATGTTGGAATTTGTGGGACTTTGGGATTTGACCTTGTCATTGATGATGGGTACAATATAAACTACATCACTACAGAGGTGGTAACTACCTCGACTACAAAGGACTTATCCACACACCATGGAGGGATGTAAGGTTAAAGAAGGGGTAAGAGTTATGAGGAGGTCTGGTGTGATATAATGTCTATGTCTTCTTGTCACTTAAGCTTTGGGGACAATTGGTTTACTGAACATGGGGTCTAGAACGAGCAGAATGGGTACAAGTGTGTTCTGGTAAGTGAAAGCAAGGTGGCAACCTTAGAGTGAAAAAAGGAGAGGTTGAGAGGAGTAAAGTGAGAGGGTTGCCACAATATCAATCTAATCGTGTTGTGTCTTCTTCACTTGGTAAGGATTCTTATGTAGGTACAAGCACAATGAATGGAGGATCACAATTTTGAGCCAAAGAACCTACAATCGAAGGCGTAATGGATGCACTAATGGAATGTTCCAACATCCATGGTAAAGAAGATCTTTCTTAGGGACATCAAGGTACAATAGCTAATATTAACACTTCACCATTTCAAATGAACAAGGTGTGAATGTTAGCTAGTCTTTATGTGAGCCTATTGATTCTTTGCCTTTATTGATAATGTGGTTGTTGAGAGTTTGGATACACTAGTTGATCCAATTGATGAGCAAATTGATTCTTCTAGTAAGATCAATTTGTATCCACCTAGTGTTGACACCTACACTTTTAATTCTAGCTCATTATTTTGTACTGATTGCGTTGATCAACATGTTTCTGAGTGTAGTTCACTGGTTAAGGGTCCTTGTGATGTTATTAAGGAACCTCAACTTAGTGGTACTCTAATGATAATGTTGATCAATTCATTAGGAGTGACTCTATGAGCATATCTATTGTGAAAGATCTCTAATTGCTTGCTTTGCTCATAGATATCATGTGCTTGAAAATGCTTGAAAAGTTGATATGTGTCATTTTGAGGGTAAACCTGAATGTGTTAATTCTTCCCTAGTGGTTGGTCATTCCCTCTTTAAATACAATATCTTATTTAAAAAAGATGAAATCATTCCTAGTGATGTACCTAGTGGTGTGAATCCTGAAAGAAGTATAGTTCTTTAAGCTTTACTTGTTATAGTAACCAACTATGTTGTGAGGTTTTCCCTCCCAGAGATGGAAATCGCTTCTTGGATGATGAGATTACTCTTGTAGGGAAGGAATGTGATAAGGAGGAAGGTGGTGTTCTCCATTACCTCTTCTTCTTGGTGTGTTCAAATTGCAATGATATGACACATGAGTTTGAATTATTAGTAGTCATACCCATAAAAACACCATATATGATTTAGTATTTAAAGACACCTTTCTCTATTACATGTTTACATATGATGCTCATGTTGTTGAGTGGAGTATGTTGTTGAGAGGAACGAGTGCCCACTTAAATAATGGAGGAGCACTTGATCCAGTTCTGTGGACCTTCTATCCTTTTGATCCTGGTGTATGTTTGAGGGTAGTTGAACTGGTGGAAGTATCATCTTTTAGGTGACACTACCTTGTGGTTGAGAAGAATGACCATTGTCCTTGTTCTGCATTTTTGGTCTTAACAACCATGAAAGTAGAGGATGTTTTGTTGTTCCATTCTTGTGTCTAAGATCTGATTAAATAAGACTTAGTATTTCCTATGAGTTTTATATGAAAGATTTTTCAAAGACTTATATGAAAAGTTTTAATTCTGCACTACTTTTCATTTGTTTTATATGTGATGACAATACGGAAGGGCTTTTACAAGACCACCGAGAGGTCAAGTACGCCGTTTGCACTCCTACAGTGACATATCTTCTAAGGTGTGGTCTCGGGATATGGAAGCTACTAGGTCCAATGCACACCTTGATGCCCTACCATTTTAATCCTCATTCACAACAACTAAAGTCGCAACTACGATTCAAATCTTCGACATCACACTCAAGGACCCTATATCTTGGATCTAGTTTAGTCTATAATTTTTTTGGATTTTACATTATCTCCCCTTGAGAACATTCGTCGTCAAATGACACTTCTAATAGAGAACAACTCTACACTAGCAGCCCACTATGTAGGCACTATATCAAAATGCACACAACAAAGTAGGAAAAACTTCAATCTCCTCTAAACATGCTCAATGCAACTAATTAAACGAATTAGAGACTAGCTCTAAAATTCCCTTTATGCATTACATTCTCATAACTCATCTCATTTATAGGAGGAACAAACTTTTCCAACTAACCATGCTCACATACTCTCATGGAGCTCATATGCAACTCAACTAAAAAATGTTACAAAAAGAGACAAAGCAATGCATGTATGTCATTTCAAACACAACCTAAAAATTTTCATGAATATGCCGAATAAGAAATCATGGCAACGTATAATTTCTCAAAATTCTTGGGAGTAAGCTTAAAAAGTCCTTCAACACAAAACTCAAAACATAAGGAAACAATGAATCATCATACCTTTTTAAAGAAAACTTAAAGCCCATCATAGCAAGTCACAACAATACAAGAAATCTAGAAGTTGAGTAAAACATGAAATATATATCAAAAAGGGACATACGAAGATCACTCTTGATCTTCTCTAGATTGGAGAGTGTAGAACCTATTCTTCTTTTGAGCACCCAATTTTTCGTCACTAGGAGCAACTTTATTATCCTCTCTTCCCTTAGCTTTAAGAATCGGGTAATCTCTCATCTCGTGCCCATCCTTCCCACACAATAGCAACCACCCGTTCCAGCTAGGCACTTATCATAAAGACTTCTCCCACACTTGGAGCAAGTAGATTTGGGAAATGGAGACCCACTATCCTTCTGTTTATCAAACATAGAGGTGTTGGAACAATCCTGGGTGGAATATCTTGGTTTATTTCTAGGCCTATATTGCCCCTTAGGACATAACATGAAAGGACTTATCACCTTCAAACCTAGACCTCATCTTTTGTGTATCCCTCTCTTTCTTCAGTTTTGATTCCTCTATCTGTTGGGCAAACACCATAAGACGTGAGATATCCATCTCCTCAACAAATATTTCGATACATTCTTTTTATACCTAATCGGACACTCCCGTCATACACCTATACATAAAGCCTCTAGGGCTAGCTATAAGCTTGGAGAATACTCAGACAAAAGGGTGAATTTCAAAGAGTAATCCTTAACACTCATACTACCTTGCTTGAGTTGATGAATTCTCCCAATTTTGCTTCCATCAACTCTCGGTGGAAAAACCTATCTAGAAGTCCTGAATTAAAAGTTGCACACACTATTGGGCCCGCTCTTATAATCCTACTATCTTTCAATTGCTCATACAAAATTTGGGAAACATTTTAAAGTTGATAGGCAGCTAGCTCCGCCTTCTCAATGGAAGATACTCCTATGATTGCAAGCACCTTATTGTAAGACCCTAAAAATGACATAGGTTAACCTAGGGCCTTACATGGTTGTCGTGATGGTATAAGATCCTCAAATTGTCTAGAATGTGGTATAGAGGCAGTGCCCAATAGATTAGGGGCATTGAATGTCAAATGTCAAGGGACGACCAAGACGTTCAACGGCTAAGTCACCTATGTTCCTCATATGTGGTTTTATATATTTATATGTTATTCATGATGTTATAAGGACTTAAGTAAGTTATTATGGTTTATACATTGTGTCAAGTTTACAGAAGTTTGGAGGTCAAACATCCAAGAACGTCCATGACGTTCGAAAAGTTTGCCTTGAAATGACCTGGCGTGTTATGTATATTTCGTTGAGTTTTACGTGTTCATTTTGGATTACATTCATGTTAGAGGTCCTAAGCTCATATACGATCATATTTGGGTTGGATACATCCTGGTACGACTCAATGTAGGACCCACAAGGGGCCCTAAAGGAGGACCCCAACTTATAGCTCAACACTGCCAGGCACGGCCAAACGATGACCCAAACAATGGCAAGGCGAGCAGCCAATGACCCATCGATGTGTGGCGTCGATGGATCCTGCAAGTATGAAGGCTGAGGAGCTGCAGGATAAAATCACGAGACCTCATCAACGGGGTGTGGTATCACCCATGGACCGTCGATTGTGGGGCTTCGATTGTGCTATGAAACTGGGTACAATTTCTGTTTTGACTTGGGGTTTTGGGAAATGCACCCCAAGTCTTATAAAATGTGAGGATGGTTGTTTTGAGTGTTTATGGGTATTTTAAGAGTACATAAGTCATTAATATCTCATTTAAAACCTAATACCTATATTCAAGCACATTCCCTCCAAAAGTTTGTCAAAAAACATCCATGAGAGTTCAAGGTGAAGATGGAGCTTGAAGATGGTTCTTCAATGGAGTTTCTTTTTCAATTATCATTAAGTTCTTCTAATAAGGTATGGTAGTTCTTCATTTATGGCTTTCTATCACCTCAGAGACAATCTCAAATATGGTTTTCAAATATTTTCAAAAAGATGAAAATCCAATTTCTACTCTAAGTCTTGGGTTCTTGCATTAAAGGTTTTCAAATGTTAATATATGATGTTATTGATGTTTTCTAGTGAAATTGTCCATGATTAGTTGATATTATCAAATCTCTCAATTTGCTTAAAATATGGATTATGTGATCATGCTTTGATATCAATGAATTCATATGTAAAATGTTATGGTCTTTTGTTTCATGTATAGATTATGATTGTTTGATTTATAGTCTATTTCAATTTGATCAATTTGAGTATTGTATATTGTTTGATTTATTGAATATTAGGCTTATTGAATTTACATTGGCTGAATGCTTATGATTTCTAGGGTAGTTTTCTATGGGCTATTGGATGATGTAAGGATTATATTCAATTTATGTCTAATTGGTATTAGATTGATAATTATATATTGAATTGACCTAGATTCATTGAGTATGTTTGGTTATGTATTGAATTGATGTTCATGGCCATGCTAAGGGCCTTATGGTATCGAATTGGATGATTTAGCTAGGTATTGAAGTGGTGATATTGAATTGGTGATAGGCTTCCCTAAATCTCTTAAATATATGTATAGTTTTTGCACGATAAGGTTGATTGGTATGGTCCACTTATGGTGGCGGTGTTATGTGAATTGATGTGGCCTTGTTGACGTTACTTTATGTATTATGATGATCATGACCATGTCGTCACTAGTTGAAGTGTTATGTGGATTAGTGTAGTTGATTTTATGATGTATGATCATATCTACCTATATGTGAAGTGATGTGAAAGTCTGTGTTCTTTCTATGTATGTTAAAAGATCATGAAGGGTATGGCTATGTATTTATCTGTGAACTCTTAGAGTTTGTACATGGTTGTTCCTACTTGACTATATGTGTCTATAATGGTTATATTGATGATGATATGGTAGTCTATGGGATGACTTAAAGATGATAATGTTTATTTCTATGTGCTTATAGAATGACATGCAATATGTGTTAAGGTGAAGTATCTGGTGTCTTGTCTTGGTTGACTTGTGTCCCTTACTTGATCCATGTATGAATGTGAATATGTGATATCTTGACTTACGATGCTAAATCCTCTTAGTATTGTATGTATGAATGATGTTAGACCTTGAATAATGCTAAGAAGGTCATTTATGTGAAACCTTGAACCTAGTGGTAAGTTATGAATGTTGAAGTCGAAAGTCGTAATGGTATCCTTCAAGTAAAGGAACTTAGGAAAGTCATCATGAGCTTCTTTTCGCCATTGCAAGGAAACCGTAGAGGACCTATTTTGTAGGGTAGATGTGATTGGGTTATGAACTTTATATGAAATCCCTTTATATGAACCTTAATGTGAATTACTCTCTGAGAACGAAGGCTACCACCGAGTAAGTATGGTAATGTAGTAGTTCTAGTTAAGGATGAGACTAGAATACAAAGCACGCCTTTAATACTCCTTAACCATGTGCCTACATGGGATGTGTCAAAGTTCTACCATTTGCAAGTAAAACACCCTCATCGGAGTAGGTTAGAACTCTGGATTCCATGTCTTGCTACCATGGTCCATGTCGGTCATTGACTATTCTCATCATCTGGGATACCAACTAGCATCAGATAAGTTTTATGAAGTCTATGTGGTGGTAATGATGCTATCTAGACAATGCACAATAGGCTTTGAAGATGTTAGTTAGAGTCCTTAGGTCTTCTCTGAAATCATTACTTAAATTCCTTTATGTTATGAATGTAATGACTTAAGTTAAGAAATCATGTTAAGTAAAGAAGTACTTATCTATAGTAGTTAGTGTTTGTCTAGTTAAGGTGTGAAGGGGCATAGGAATGGTTACCTCTCATCTTACCTAGATAAGTCTTACGCATGACTCTAGCTAGGGAAGATTGTTGATTATGTAGACATGAATCAAACTTAGGTATTATTAAGGATTACATAGGTAATCTTGAAGAGGTCAATCATAGAGGTTATCTTTTTTATTTACTTGATTAAGTGTTTTGATAACCTTTGTAGGGGAGAGTTTCCTATTCTATATATGCTAATATGTTAAGTAATAATGATTCTATCTTAGGTAGTCTATAAGATCTCTTATGTGTGTGTGTAAGGGATTGTATGGGCGGTCGCTTAAAAACTCACTCAAGTGAAGCTAGAGTCACCTTGGGTAGGAGGATCTCATGTTCATGTGATTGATGTATTTGTAAGTATGCGTATCTCATGATGAGTGGTCTTAAGGATCATTTAGGTGTGCCTAGAGAGGGTGTATGGGCGGTATTTTTTTTCACTTATTTAAGTGAGTCTTAGGATAGGTTTAAGTGAGGGAGTTATATTCTAAAAGGTGTGCAAAGTAAAGCTAAGGGAACATTATTGTACAGTGAAAGACTTAACTGTAACATTGAAGTAAGCTCACTGTAATATTTTTTAAAAATATTACTTATTGCTTAAATGATTTCTTATGTGTTTATAAGTTTTAAAATGTTGTATTATGATTATAGTATTATGTTTAAATTAAAATTCATGAAAAGCATGCTATTTACTAAATGTCCCTTTTTCATGGTTTTCGCATGGCTTCCATACTTGGTGCATCTAATGTGCTAACCCCTTCTTTTCCCTTTGTGACTAAAATGTAGAGAATTGGAAGTTTTGATGTGCCATGGAGGATTGATAGGTTTCTAAGGGTTGAAGATGAAGTATTGGTGAGTCCTAATTGATTCGAGGACAATATCCACAAGTTCCTTATGTCTTAGTCTTTATTTTATGTCTTGTATGAGCTTAGTCCAAATTGTTGTAAACTCCAAAGTTTAGATGGTTCAACGAGATTGTTGTAAAGGTTGAATGTTTAAAATGAAAGTCTTCCGCTTGTGTATTGATTTATGAAAGAGTTCTTCGTGTGTGAATAATGTTTTAAATTTTTACTCAATTTAGAAGATTTATTATGCAATGAACGATACGAGTGGCTTAGATGAGACTTCTTGAAGCCTCATTTTCCATGTGGCGACACAAGGATACTTTAAATTCTAGGGTGTACTTGTGGGATGTTACACTTATTATGAACCCTTTTGGATCTTCGTAAACCTTGGAGCCATAGAACTCCAGTGGGTCATTTTCTAATAGCTTGCTCGTCCAGCCTTGATCCAATAGTTGCATAGAATCCTTAAGCTCACCAAGAGTAGCAGACCAATTGGAGCTTCATTAGGAGCTTGAAGAGGCACTTGATGTTGATATTGAGGAGGATCTTTGTTTGTGATGTGATTCTTACAGGAAATCACAATCGATGAGGAAACAAAAGAAAAGACAGAAGAAGGGACACAGACAAGAAACCATTGGCAACTAAAGGATATATTCAATCCAATCGCCTCCAATCCAGATCCTACCAAACACCTGATCAAGATATATAGATAGACACACAAAGAGAAAACAAATAGCAATCAAATGGTATATTAAACCCAATGACCTCAATCCATTAATCCCTGCAAAAGCATCTACCTCTTACGAAGACCTCAAGGGAATCGATATCCCAAGAAACCCTCATTTCTAAACAATGTTCAACAAATGCTTCCAAAACATTCAACACTCGCACAAGGATTTAAATTTTTCATTCATCAATATTCAAAATAGTCTAACCTAAATTGAATCCTAAGAAACCTATTTATAGAGTTAGTGATTATTACATAAATAGGCCCAAAAGTGATCGTAAAATGGGCCAATGCGCGAGCAAAGTTGCGACTTTATGTGTTGTGAATGAGGATTTAAATGGTAGGGCATCAAGGTGTGAATTAGACCTAGTAGCTTCCATATCCCGAGACCACACCTTAGAAGATTTGGCACTCTAGGAGTGCAAACGGTGTACATGACCTCTCGGAGTTCTTGTACAAGCCCTTCCGTATCGTTCATCACATATAAAATATATGAAAAGTAGTGCGGAATTAAAACTTTTCATATAAGTCTTTAAAAAATCGTTCATATAAAACTCAAAGGAAATACTAAGTCTCATTTAATCAAATCTTAGACACAAGAATAATTTGGGACACGACCCATACAATTCGAATATAGAAATACTTAGTCTTTTACAATACATTGATAAAGAAATAAAAGACATCTATGCCCTCGAGTCACACGAGGACATACTTCAACTCACTTTGAATGATTTTACGATCCAAGTCTTGCTTCCCCAGTGATCCTCACCTAACAACTGCTACAGAGATAGATAAAAGCGTTGAATTAGTACAAACATGTGTACTAAGTATGGCATAATGCATAAAATCATGAAAACTGACATTTATTCGATATATGCATCTTTTTGACTTAAATATCATTACATAATCAGAAGGACAATATTTAACACCTTAGAAACACATAAGATAACATTCAAAAAATTTATTACATTTATAGAAATCTTTATAATGAATATTTCACTTTACAGTGACTATTTCTTAAGGTTACAGTGAATCCTATCAACTTCATATAGAAAACTCTCTAGCATGTAATCTTCTCACTAAAAGTTATTGTAAGACTCAATCAAGTACGACAAAGGGATATCACCTATACAACATCTTTACGCACACCCAAATGATCCTTAAGACCATCATTAATGAGATCAACACATACTTACAAGACACCAAACACATGAACATGAGATCCTTCTACCTAAGGTGATTCTAAGGGTCACTTGAGTGAGTTGTGAAGCGATCGCCCATACAATCCCTTACACACACACTTAAGAGATCCAATAGACTATCCAAGATAGAATCCTTCTAACCTAATACATCAACATATATAAAATATGACATTCTCCTTCCAAAGGCTATCAAAAGACTTACTTAAGTAAATCAAGAAGATATCGTCCTTGATTGACCTCTTCAAGATTACCTAAATAATCCTTAAGACTACCTAAGGCTTAGATCATGTCCACATAATCAACTAGCTTCCCTAAATAGAGTCATTCTTAATACTTATCTAGGTAAGATATGAAGTGACCATTTGTATTCCCCCTTCACAACCCTTAACTAATCTAGATAAGTACTTATTCATTTACATATTTTTTTTAACTTTAAGTCATTACATTAATTAGTTTGTATAAGACTTATTCATCACATATGGACATTCAAGTAATAATCTTGGACAAGACCTAGGGACTCTAACTAACACCTTCAAAGCCTATTGTGCAATGTCTAGATAGCATCTCATACCACCACCTAAACTCTATAAAACTTCTCTAATGCTAGTAGGTATCCCATATGATGAGAATAGTCAATAACCAACATAGACCATTATAGCTAGACATGGAATCCGGAGTTCTAACCTACTCCGATGAGGGTGTTCTACTTGCCAAGGGTAGAACTAGGGCACATCCCCTATAGGCACATGGTTAAGGAATATGACGTACTTTTATGTACTCTAATCTCATTAAGTAGAGCTACTTCCCATAACATAATCACTCGGTGCTAACCTTTGTTCTCCTAGTGTAATTGACAATAAAGGCTCATATGAAGAGGTTCCTTATCTAGTTCAAAACTCAATCACATTCACCCTACAAAAGTGGTCAACTAGGGCTATTTTTAAATGGCGATTAAGATAGATCATTATGACTTTCCAAAGGATTATATGATGTTGTTCCGGCCTATACACCCTAAGTCCACCACTCCTTGAAATGAAGGATACCATTACGTCTATCGAATTCAACATTCATAACCTTACCACTAGGTTTAAGGTTCCTTATAGATTACTTTCTTAACATCATCTAAGGTATCACATATCATTCATTCATTCATGACAAAGGTTTACTAAGCCTACCTAGTCGAGATATCTCTTATTAACATATCATTCATGCATGTATCAAGTAAGGGACACAAGTCTACCAAAACAAGACACAACATTCTTTACTTTATCACATATAGCATATCATTCTTTGAAGCACTTAGGAATTACCTTTATCATCATCAATATAAACATCACAACTCATGTGACTTTAGGAACGATCATGCATGAACATCTAACACTCCGTATATAAGCACTTAGTCATAGTCTAACATGATCTCCTAATATACATACATAGAAGGAAGACATAGTTTCATATAAATAAACTACAGAAATCATCATAATACTTAAAGTAGTGCCAACAAGGCAATTATCATCATAATGCATAAAGTAACGCCAACAAGGCCACATCAATTGCATATAAAGCACATAACACCACCACCATAAGTGGAAAACACAAATCTCAACATAATTGAACTTTAATTAACATAAAATAAAGAGAATTAGGGCAGTGTACCACCAATCCATTCTCTCCACTCCAATCCATGTCTAAATCATTTAACTAAATACCATAAGGCCCTTACCCATGGCCATGAACATCAATTCAATATAAAGACTATGGTACTCAATGGAACTATGTCAACTCAATATAGATTCATCAATATAAGACAACATAGATATCCATGCAATACAATTATTACATCAGTCAATAACCTATAGAAAACTACACTAGAATTCATAAGCATTAAGTCCAAATCACTTAACCCATAAAGTAGTAAAAAGCTAGGGTTCATCAATTTTATGGGTTTTTAGGTTAACTGAGTTAAAATGATCTAATTAACAACAGTTCAATCAATATACAATGCTTAATAACCTTTAATGCAAGAACCCATGAACAGATCAATAAATTGGACAATTCATTTTTGAAACTTTAGAAAACATCATTGAAACTTGGGATCCCTGATCAATAGAGTTTTATGGATAAAAAATTATACCTAAATAAATCTAATCCTCAAATTTGATGAAGAATCTCTACTCATTTCTCAAATCCAAGCCCTTCCTTGAGTTTTGGTCCAATTGAGTTCTAGAGAATTTCTAAGGGAATTTTTGTTTTGATTTTGAAGAATGAAATCTTCCAAGAGTTAAATACCCAAAAGACCCCTAAGTAACCCCCCCCCTTTATCTTATTTGGACGTGAGGTTAATTTACAAATTCTCCCTAACTTAACAGTGCCTACGTAGCAAAACATTCTTCACAGGCGGTTACCCATCAACGGGGCATCAGTCTACCAAAGGACCGTCCTGTACTCTGTTGATGAGTTAAGAGACTTGAAATGGGAGCTTAGCTCCCAAGGCTAAGTCTCGACCCAAAACTTCACTCTACGGGGCGTCGAGCAGCCTACTGGCCATCGACTGCCACAGTCGATTGGATTGGTCTAAGACTGCCTTTGGTTCTTTAAAGGGTGCTTCCTCAAGGACCCTTGGATGGTCTTTGGGGATGTTTTCCCAGACGTTTCAAACCCGAATGTGTTTGTATACGTGTTTAGGACCTCTAACATGAATTTAATAAAAAATGAACACGTAAAACTTGACGAAACATGCATAAACACACAAGGTCGTTTAAACTCAAACCTTTCAAACGTCGCAGACGTTTCACCTCCAAACTTTGCGAAACTTGACACACTGTGTATAAAAACTATAATAACTCATTTAAGGACCTTATTACCTCGTGAATCAGACATAAACACATAAAACACATATGAGGCACATAGGTGACTTAATCGTCGAACGTCTTGGTCGTCCCTTGACGTTTCACTTCCAAATCACCTAAAACTCGATACACTGACTCAATACCACATTATAGACCATTTTAGGACCTTAGACCATTATAAAGACAATGTTAGACTCTATCTTCACCTAAGTCATTTAAGAGGTCTTATAGTAGCCTAGATGACCTTTAGGTGATTGGTGGTGCAAAGGAAGGGCAACCCTAAGCCAAAAGGTAAAGGATTGACAAACTTTATAGCTACTTACCAAGTGGTTCATGACCTCCTTCATGACTAGTGTTGTGGACTACGGTTTGTGAAGATGTCCGTGCATATGCTTTAAACGCTTAAGAGGAAAGGGCAAGTGGCCACCAAAAGGCCAAGGATTGACAACCTTTGTAGCTACTCACAAAGTAGTTCACTACCTCCTTCATGACTAGTGTTTTGGACCACGGTTTGTGAAGATTGTCGTGGACATTCTTTAAACTCTTGAGACGCCAGGCCACTCTCTCTCAAATAATTCTCTCTCTACAAAAAACCCAAATAATAATAATAATAATAATAATAATAATAATAATGATAATAATAATAATAATAATAATAATAATAATAATAATGATGATGATAATGATGGTGATGATGATGATGATAATGAGGAGGAGGAGGAGGATAAGGAGAATGAGAAGGACAAGTAGAAGAAGGAGAAGGAGAAGAAGAAGAAGAAGAAGAAGAAGATGAAGAAGAAGAAAAAGAATGAGGACAAGATGGAGGAGAAGAAGGAGGAGGAGTAGGATAAGGAAAAGGAGAAGAATATGAGAAGTAGAAAGATGAGAAGGAGGAGAAGGGGCAACATCATAGGTCGAAATTCCACCATTGATTCATGGTTGTTTAAGGTATGTGAAGCCTTTTATTTCACCCATGGACCCCCCATATAAACCTATATCTAGCTAGGGTTATGACTACATTGTGGGTAGGGCTTGATTGTGATTCCAATTTAGTGGGTTTGTATGATGATTTTATGATGTTTTTCATGGAAATTCCTTAATACTGTACACTAAGTTGTTGAAGGTGATCATAATGGGTTTAAGACATTAATGGTGAAATTGAAGGTTCATGAGAAATCATCCTGAATCAAAATGTTGATTAGTAATTGACCAAAGTTAGTGTCATGTTAATATGACTTGAACTAGACCTTGTTGGGTATGATTGATTTTTGAATTGTAAAGATGGAATTGAACCTTAAAGATGAATTATGGCTGGATTCACCTAGTAATGAAGAATTTCACGAGAATTACTTCAGAAGAGGACTATTACTTGAATGTCTTGTAACCTAGGTATGAATATGGATAGAATGAAGTCAAGCTTGTGATCTTAGGTTGTTGTGTTGGATGTATATTTAGGATTTTAATTGATGAAAGTGATACAACCACTTGAGCATTTATGGATTTTAAAGAACATCCATACATGAAAGAAAAGTCGTAAGCAATGCTTAACAAGTCAATCTTGCAGTATATGCTCGAGTCCAAGTGGATTTGCCAATGAGAAGGAGTGTTACACAAGATAGGGTCCGGACTCAAACAAGACATAAGAGTCAAACCTAGTAGATGTGAGGACTATCCATGTTTAAGGGGGAACTCTTACATAGTAGAGTGTGGGCTTTTACCAAAGTTAGGTCTCATGATATGGGACCCTTCACATAATTGAGTTAAATATCCTAGTAGAGATGTCCATATCCTAGGGACTAATACATGCTTAGGAAGCATCTCATAGGTTCCAAAGCATAATTAACAAAGACTTTCTAAATGAAGTAACTCATAGTGTTCAAGAGTGTGAATGAACTTAAACATACCCAAGGTGGTATCTCATAGTGTTCATGAACATAGATTTACTTAGGCATACTATAAAAAGTATCTCATAGGGTCCATGGTAATAACGAACTTAGACATACTTAATGAAGTATCTCTTAGGGTTCAAACTAAGAACTACTAGTAAGAGGACCAAAAAGTAATACTTAGCAAGATTATTATTATATGATCATATGAGTGCATTGCACAAACTATGACTTGGGGTAACTAAAGAGAATATCACGACCCAAGAGTATACCCTAGAAGAAATGGTATTTTCAAATCGTGGCATAGCGTACTTGACCTCTCGGACATCTTTTACAAGCCTATTGACATCATAGCATAAATGTATATAAAAATAGTTCGAAATCAATACTTTTCACACAATCAAATAATACTTCAAAATATCTCTCACAGAAAATCATATGAAAGACTAAGTCTTAAAGTCTCCATCTTAGTCACATGAATATCTTGGGTAAGAGCCCATACATCAACAAAATAGAAATATTTAAGTCTATTACAATACTTTTATGAAAGAAAACTAAACATAGTAATGTCCTCAAATCAATGGAGGACGTAAACCCAACTTTGTTTTAAGGAATACTCCAAGCTTCCACTTCAAAGACTCCGCTCAAATGCCACCTACACCTTTAGAGATGAACAGAATATATGGAATTAGTACATTAGAATGCACTAAGTATGGTGACATGTAATTAAAACAATGCTAAAAGGACACTTGCACAAAATATGCTCTTTTTTGAGGTAAACTTCATAAGACAAGTATAATAGTCACTTAAAAGTGATGATAAACATATAAGTCGTATTCCACAATATAGCATCACTATCACTTCAAAACACATAAAAATGAGACCCTTCTACCAAAGGTTATTCTAAGGCTCACTTGAGTGAGTTATGAAGCGACCGCCCATACAACCTCTTCAAACATACTAAAGTGATCTTATAGACTACTTTAGATAAGATTATTCCCATGTCATCAATTAAGCTCCCTACCTAGAATTACTCTAAGACTAATCTTAGTAAGATATGAATAGACTGCCCATACACCTTCTCCAAGCCTACCTAAGTGATAAAAATCAAACAAGGAAAGACACAAAGAAATAAAAGATATGTGGATTAATTCTCATGTTATTGCAATTATGGAAAACAAGGAACTAAAACCCTCAGCTCCTAATTGACTTCAACAACCTAAATTTAACCCAAGGAAGAATAATCAAAGGAAACCAAGAATCACAAAGGGGTAACACTTAGATTAATCACACTCAAGAAGTTAACTAGCAATCCCATTGCAAAATGATAAAAGACAAATATTTATACGAAGGAAATAAAGAAGACACTTCTTTGACTGTTTTTCCCTTAATAAGGTAAGGGCCTTGTTTGGTTGCCTTCTTTTGTGAATTCTTGAATTCATTAAAGGGCCATTTGCACACATGGCCTCTTTCCTTCTTCCTTCTCAATTTGATGTAATGTAATCACATTGTATGTCCTTCTTTTGTGACCTTCAATCTCCTCTAATACTTCGCTTTTCATGAACATTACGTGTAGGACTTAGAGATTTTTTGCTTGACTCCGTGTGAATGGTCTTGATGAGTACATCATGTTAGTGTAATCTATTCTGCCCATCTTATCATCCTCCCCTTCCTGAAAATGATTCGTCCTAGAATCTAATGGATCACCTACAACACAAGAACATAAATCAGTAATACTGAAAATATTATGAACATTAAACTCACTTGGTAGATCAAACAAGTAGGCATTGTCATTGATTCGTTTGACTACTTGGAAGGGTCCATCCCCTCTTGGGCTTAGCTTCCCTTTTCGTTCGTGTGGAAACCTTTCCTTTTGGAAATGCACCCACACCCAATCATCTTTATTGAACATCACTTCCTTTCTGTGACCTTTGCATGAATGTGCATCATCTCTTTTGCCCTTTGCTTGGCATCTAGGATCACAACAACATAACTAGACAAAGGAATTATGGTTAATGGAAACAAAGGTTTTAAACCATAGCATGCCTCAAATGGATTCATTCACATAGAGGAGTGGAAAGACCAATTATATGCAAATTCAATCAAGGGTAAACGTTCTTCCCAAGTAGTTGGGGTTCCTCTAATCATTTATCAAAGCATGGTTCCAAGAGTTCGGTTGACTACTTCAGTTTGTCCATCCGTTTGTGGATGGCAAGAAATAGAGAACAGAAGTTTGGTACCTAGTGTACCCCGTAGACTCTTCCAAAAATGACTTAGAAACGTGGAATCCCGATAACTAACAATGGTTTGAGGGACTCCATGCATTTTAAGCACATTGATAACAACCAGAGATGCTACATGGGATACATAATCACATTTATGGCATGTAATAAAATGAGCAAATTTAGAAAATCTATCCACTACCACAAATATATTATCATGTCCTCTTTTATTCCTAGGGAGTCCAAACACAAAGTCCATAGAAATATCGATCCATGGACCATTAGGAGTAGGAAGAGGAGTATACTTACCTTGGGGCTTGGTCGTGGATTTGGCTTTTTTGCATTCTAGACATTGTCCACATCATGTTTCATCTTTGACTAAAATAACTGCTCCTTAAGAATATCAAGTGTTTTTGGTACCCCCAAAGTGTCCCATCAAACCACCACTATGAGCCACTTCGACAAATAACTCTCTCCATGAGCTCATGGGCACACATGCTCGACCATTTTTTAACAAAAACCGATTAACCAATTGGTACCTTTAAACTCGCGTCCCTTTTGTAAGATTATCAAAGATATCTTTGAAGTCCGAATCCATGGAATAGAATCACTTTAAGCTTTCAAACCCCATCATTGTAGAAACTAAGGTATTGACCAACATAAACCTTCTTTATAGAGCATCCACTACCACATTCTCTTTGCCTTTCTTGTTGTTGATCACATATGGAAAGGTTTCAATGAATTCAACCCACTTATAATGTCGCTGGTTCAACTTGGATTGCCCCTTAAGATGCTTCAAGGACTCATGATCGATTTTTATGCCACAAGTAGTGCTGCCAATGAGCCAACACTCGCACAAGTGCATACAATTCCTTGTCATAAGTTGAGTACTTGAACGTAGCTCCTTTTAGATTTTCAATAAATAAAGCTAATGGTTTCCGTTCTTGCATAAACACACCACCTATACCAACACCTGAAGCATCACATTCAATTTCAACGGCCTTATCAAAATTGGGTAGTTGGAGCAAAGGTGCATAAAATTCAACATCAATTACAAGGCTTGAAAAGACTTCTCCTGCTCCTCACCTCATACAAAATGTAGGTACATCTTTCTTGATCCGTTCAGTCAAAGGAGCAGCAATTGAACTAAAACCCTTCACAAATTGCCGATAAGAAACTTGATAACTGATGAAAACTTCTTACCTCGGTTGTACTGATTGGGGTTGGCCAAGTGTTGATGGACACCACCTTCTCTTCATCGATCTCAATCACATTTGAACTAACCACAAAACCAAAAAACACAACATTGTCAACATCAAATGAACATTTATTGAAGTTAGCAAAGAACCGCTCTTGTAGTAGAACATCAAACACTTGTTTCAAATGGGATACATGTTCCTCCATTGTCTTACTATACACAAGTATGTCATCAAAATACACCACAACAAACTTGTTGATTAAAGGTTTGTGAACACGGTTCATCAATCTCATGAAAGTGCTTGGGCATTTGTCAATCCAAATGGCATCACAAGGCATTAATACAGCCCAAACTTTGTCTTGAAAGCCCTCTTCCACTCATCACCCAGTTTCATCCGAATTTGATGATACCGGTACACTTCGAAGGTCAATCTTGGAGAAAACAACAGAACCATTGTGATCTTATTTAAGCATATCATCTAGTCGAGGAATGGGATGGCATACTTCATTGTGATCTTATTTACGGCTCTACAATAAATTCTCCAAGTGCCATCTTTGTTTGGAAAAAGAATTACTGATTTTGCACGAGGACATAGGCTTTCTTTGATCAACCCCTTCTCAAGAAGCTCTTTCAATTGCCTTGATAGCTCTTTGGTTTCTGCTGGGTTACTTCAATAATCTGGATGATTGGGAATTCGTGAACCTTGTATAAAATTATTTTGGTGCTCAATTACCCTAAAGGGTGGTAATCCAACGGGCATCTCATCTGGAAATAGTTCAGCATATCCCTGCAAAAGAGAAGAAATAATACTAGGAAAATTGCTAGTATCTTGGTTAGCATGTAACAAAAGGTTGGTGTTAACAAGGCACACTAGAAAGCTTCCTTCATCCACATCCCTTAAACACTTGATTGGCTTTGCTATAATGCACATGTACTTCTTATTTTTAGCAAAGGCACTCTCATCTTTTGGAACGATAGTGGAACTTTCGCCGTCACCTTTTGCCTCCATGGTTTTCATTCTTTCCCTAAGCTCTTCATAACCCGATAGTCCTCACTCACTTTATATTGAGTGAGAGGTGCAAGAACATACTCTTTTCATTTAATCACGAAGGTTTATTTGTTGGATCTACCTTGGTGCACAACATCTCGATCAAATTACCAAGGTCTCCCCAATAGTAGGTGACATGCCAACATGGGAACCACATCACAAACCAATTCTTCATTATACTTCCCCACAATAAATTGAATATTTTGTTCTTTGAGGACCTTCATATTTCCACTCTCATTGAGACATTGTAGCTTATAAGGATTGGGATACTTGCTCTTTTTAATTTTCATACGCTCCACCAAGGAACTATTAACCACATTGGTGCAACTTCCACTATGAATGATTAAGGAACACACTTTATCTTGGATTATGCACCTAGCATGAAATAAATTCTCCCTTTGGTCAGGTTCTTCTTTTGCAAGGGCTCCCACAATTCTTCTCACAATACACGACAGATTGGCATTCATGTTCAAGTCTGCATCATCATCTATCAAAGACTTCCCTTCTCCATGAAGAAAACAAAATTCACCCTCTCATCCAACCTTTCTTCTTCCTCCCCCAAAACACTTTCCTCTCATTCAAACCTATCTCCCTCTCCCTCATTTTTCCTTCTCCCTCATCTTCATCTTCAGTCTTATATCCATCACAGAGAGCAACAACTGTTCTTCTATTTTGACAGTCATTAGCAACCTAACCTCTTTCTTGACATTAAAGCATTGAATTTTAGAGGGTCGAGGAAAATTTGGTTTAACATAGTTACCTCCTTGTGGTTGCTCATTTGCCTTGGATTTGTAATCAATCTTGACTTGGTTAGATTGACCTCCACCTTTAACTTGTTCCGTGGATGTCTTCTTTCAATCGTCGTGACCTTTGCTCCATGTGGAAGTTAAAGAACTTTTTCCTGGCATGACTTTTCTTCTTTCAAATCTGCTTCTACCTATGAGGCATCATGGAAAGCCGCTTCAAGAGTCTCATAGTTCTTATGCTTCAAGGGCTTCAAGATATCATATCTCAAGTTTGCCACGAATTGTATTTCAGTACATTCCATATTCTCTACTATTTTAGACTTCATCCGCAAGTTCTCAAACTCATCATAATATTCTTTAACACTTTTGGTACCTTGCCTAAACATGTACACCTTCTTAAGCACCTCGTTGTAGTAGTTGGAGTCAAGTATCTCAACTCCATAAGTGTAATCAACTCTTTCCATGTAGGTAACTCATAGTTATGATGACTCTCCCTTTCCCTCCTCTTGGAAACCCACCAAGTTGATGCATACCCCTCAAATTGTGTGAGAGCATACTTCGCCTTCAAAGTTGCCGAGATATTATTTGTGAGAAATGAGGTTTGTAGGAAAATCCTCACTTCACTCGTGTTTAACTCTCAACTCACATTCTATGGCGTCCTCTCAAAATTGATAGTGAACTAGATCCGTTCAATCAACTCAAGATCACCTATCCTTTATGATGGAATGGATTTTTGTGACTCTTGAAAGAAGGACGACCCAAAAAAAACTAACGGACTTGAATCAAGAAGGTTATAAACGAATTTAGATGAGAAAAAAAAGTATATGGAAATAGACGAGAGTATAGAATCTTATTTGCAGGTTAAGGAAACACATAGACAAGGATTGACTTAGCAAGCAGGAGAGTGTAGCAATACAACTCCTTTACATTCGGATCCTACACAGTTTCCTACAGTACACAGCTCAAGTCAGCAACATGATAAGAAAAGTCAAAATCAAGAGGAAGGAAGTTCACCTCAAGACAGTAACACAAAATCTAAGAAGAGGCTGAATAATAAAAACAAGGAATGCTATAAAAAGAAGAAACACCAGGGGCAACAAGAAACAATTGAAGAACTTGATGAGTATAGTCATATAGCGTCCGAGGATGTGTATGATGAAGATACGAGATCCTTGGAAAGTCATGAAGATGAAGAGAAGTTAAATCCACTTTTAACACCACACTGAATATGAAGACGAACTACAAGATATTAGAGACAAACAAGGGTTGTCACCAAAAAGAAGAAAGACAACTAGACATAATTTTCAATCTACGAATACTAGTAGACCAATGACAAGATCAAGAAGTAGAGGTTTATGAGTCATAGTGATGGTCTGTATATGATTACAATAATCAATTATCAATAACCTTATGTTTAAAATGTTGTATAATATGTAATACACATAACAATTCACCCTTGATATAATGATTACATCTTGTTTGATGTTGTTATTAGAGTAGGATCTATATTTTCTTTAGACTTTTCTTGTAAAGGGGAGAGTCTCCCTCGTTTATGTATTCATAGTAAGCTATGTATTAAGGAGTAGTCCTCCATAGGTGGTTAGTTTATTTTGAATACAACTTGATATGACGGGTAGAGTTGACTATCCTTAGTAGGATGGTCGACTTATTACCCAGCTTAGGCATGGAGGTAAGGTTTATGTCCCCCTCTTTTGTACTTTTTGATTTTAATAAATGATAAGGCTAGGGGATGTTGCTCGGCCCCTGACCCAACACAAGGGTTGTCCCAATTATAAAAAAGGCCAAAAAAACAAAAACCCAAATATTAATTACTAAACCATAGATTTTAAACCTCAAATGCTAAAGCCTGAACCATAAAACCCAAAAAAATAACCTACACCCTAACCCTAATCCTAACCTAACCCTTAACCCTAAGTCAAAAAAAAAATCTAAGACCAAAATACGAAAACCATGATATTAAACACTAAACCATAGATTTTAAACATCAAATTCTAAACAACGAACCCCAAAACCTTAAAAAAACCCTGAACCCTAACCCTAACCCAAACCCAAACCCTAACTCTAACCTTAACCCTGACCCTAACGCTAAATCATTATGGTCCCTAAGGCCAAAATACAAAACCCAAAATTAAACACTAAACCTTATATTTTAAACAAAAAATCCTAAAAGTCCAAAACCTAAAACCTAAAAAAAACCATAAACCCTATCCCTAACATGAACCCTATCCTTAACCCTAACACTAAAACCTAATCCCAAAACCCAAAATACCAAAACACTATCATTACACTAAACCATAGATATTACAACTCAAATCCATAACCTCAAACCCTGAAACCTAATAAACAACCTAAACCCTAACCCTAACCCTATCATAAACTCTAAATCCCAAGCTAAAAATACCAAAACCAAAACATTAAACACTAACCATTAATGTGAAACGTCAAAGCCTAAACCCTAAAACCAAAAACCTATAAAAACAAAACCCTAATCCTAACCCTAAGCTTAACCCTAACCATAACCCTAGACCATAAACCTGAGAACCTAAGACAAAAATATCAATATCTAAACACTAAATACTAAAACATTGATTTTAAACCTCAAATGCTAAATCTTGTTCCATAAACCCTAAAAAACCTACACCCTAAACCTATTAATTCTTAACCTTAACGCTTACCCAAAACCCTAATCCCTAAACTCGATGTCCCAAATAAACCATAAGTCCAAATTATGAAAACTCAAATCCCAAACCACATTACCTAAAACCTAAATCCTAAACCAAAAATCCTAAAATCTAAAAAAAAGTAAATCCTAACCCTAACCCTAAACCATTAACCCGAAACCCTAAGCCCAAAATACCAAAACCCAAAAATTAAACAGTAAACCATAGATTTTAAACAAAAAATTCTAACCTCCAAAACCTAAAACCCAAAAAACCCTGAACCCTAACCCTAACCCTATCGCTAACACGCACCCTATCCCTAACCCAATTCTTAATTCTAACCCTAAACCTCAAGCCCAAAATACCAAACCCTAACATTAATCGCTAATCCATAGATATTAAAACTCAAATCGTTAAACAAAAACCCTAAAACCTGAATCCTAACCCTAATCCTAACATTAATCCTAACCCTAACCCTACCATAAACCCTAAACCCGAAGCCCAAAATACAAACACAAAAACATTAAACACTAAACGATTGATAGTAAACCTCAAATCCTAAAACCTAAACCTAAAAACCTAAAAAAACCAAAAGCGTGACCCTAACCCTAACCCTAACTCTAAACCTAAATCATAAACCCAAAATTTTAAGCCCAAAATACCACAAACCCAAACATTAAATACTAAACTATAGATGTTAAACCTCAAATATTAAACCCAGAACCATAAAACCCTAAAAATACCTACACCTTAACCCTAAACCCTAAATCCTAAGTCTAAAAAAAACCCTAAGTCCAAAATACGAGAACCCAAATATGAAACACTAAACCATATATTTTAAATATCAAATCCTTAGACACAATCCGTAAACCTAAGAAAACCTAAGCCCTAACCATAACCCTAACCCAAACACTAAACTAAACCATAAACCCAAAACCCTAAACCTTAAGCCTAAAATACCTAAACCCAAACTTTAAATACTAAATCAATGATTTTAAACCTTAATTGCTAATCCCTGAACAATAAAACCTAAAATAACCTACACCCTAACCCTAAACCCTAAACCCTAAAAAATCCTTAGTACGAAATACAAAAACCCAAACATTAAACATCAAACCGTAGATTTTAAACATCAAATCCTAAACTACAAACCCTAAAAACTAAAAAAACCAACAATAACCCTAACCCTAATTCTAACCAAAAACCATTAACCGAAACCAATGCAAAAATTACAAAAACAAAAAGATTAAACACTAAACCGTAGATAAACCAAAAATCCTAAACCCCAAAACCTACAACCTAAAAAAAACCCTAAACCTTAACTCTTAATCTATCCTTAACACAAACCCTAACCCTAACCCTATCCTTGATCCTAACCCTAAACCGTAAGCACAAATAACAAAAACCCTTAAATTAAACAATAAGCCATAGATATTACAACTCAAATTCATAACCCCAAACATTAAAACCTAAAAAATAACCTAAACCCTAACCCTAACCCTACCATAAACCCTAAACCCTAAGCCCAAAATACCAAAATCCAAACATTAAACATTGAACCATTGATATTAAATCTCAAAACCCTAACCCTAACCACTAAACCGAAAATACCAAAACCCAAACACTAAATAATAAAGCATAGATTTCAAACCTCAAATGTAAAATGATGAACCATAAAACCTAAAAAAAATCTACACCCTAACCCTAATCCTAACCCCAGACCCTTATCCTCACCCTAACCCAAACCCTAACCTTAACCCTAACCTTAAACCGCAGCCCAAAATACCAAAACCCAAACATTAAATACTAATCCATAGATTTTAAACGAAAATCCTAAACCCCAACACAAAAAACCTAACAAAACCCATAAACCCTAGCTCTAACCCGATCCCTAACACGAATCCTAACCCTAACCCAATCCTTAACCTTAACCCTAAACTCTAAACCCTAAGACCAAAGCCCAAAATACTAAAACCGTAACATTAAACACTAAACCATATATATTACAACTCAAATCCTCAACCCCAAACTCTAAAAACCAAAAAACAACCTAAACCCTAACCCTAAACCTCACATTACCCCTAACCCTAACATAAACCCTGAACCCCGGCCAAAAATGCCAAAACCCAAACATCAAACACTAATATTAAGTCTCATATCCTAAACCCTAAACCCAAAAGCATAAGAAAACCCAAAACCCTTACACTTACTCTAACCCTAACCTTAACCCTAAACTTAACCCAAACTTAGCCCTAGCCCCAACCCTAAACCATAAACCCAAAACACTGAATCCAAAATACCCAAACCCAAACATTAAATACAAATTTATAGATTTTGAACCTCATATCTACACCATAACTCTTATCCTAACCATAACCCTTAACCCTAAACCCAAAGTTAAAACAAAAAACCCTAAGTCCAAAATATGATACCCAAGCATCAAACACTAATCCATAGATTCAAAACCTCTATCCTAAACCACATTACCCTAAAACCAAAAATTCCTAAACCTTAACCTTAACCCTAACCCTAACCCTAAACCATTTACCCAAAGCCCCACGCCTAAAATACCATAACCCAAACATTAATCACTAACCATAGAATTTAAACCAAAAATTCTAATCCGCAAAACCTAAAACCTAAAAAAAAAACCTAAACCCTAACCCTATCCTTAACCCTAACCCTAAACACTAATCCATACATATTACAATTCAAATCGTTAATTTGAAACCTTAAAACCTAAAAAACAACCTTAACACTAATCCTAACCCTACCACAAAACCTTAACATCAAGCTCAATATACGAAACCAAAACATTAAACACTAAACTATTGATATGAAACCTAAAATCCTAATCACTAAACCTAATAACCTAAAAAACAAAACCATAACCAAAACTTAATCCTAACACTAACCTTAACCCTAACACTAACCCTAAACCATAAACTCGAAACCTTAAGCCCAAAATACGACAACCCAATTAAATACTAAACCATAGATTTTAAACCTCAAATGTCAAACCCAGAACCATAAAACCTAAATGAAAACCTGCAAAATAACCCTTAATACTTAACCCTAAACCCTAAGTCCAACAAAACCCAAAGTCCAAAATACGAGAACCCAAATATGAAACATTAAACCATAGATTTTAAATATCAAATCCTTAGACACAAACCGTACAAGAAATGAAAAACCTAAGCCCTAACCCTAACCCTAACCTTAACCAAACCATAAACCCAAATTCATAAGCCCAAAATACCAAAAGCCAAAAGATAAATATTAAAAAAAAATTATACCTTAAATGTTTTACCCTGAACCATAAAACCTAAAAAAAACTATACCCTAACCCTAAAAAAACCCTAAGTCCAAAAAATGAAAAACCAAACATTAAACACAAAACCATATATTTTAAACCACAAATCCTAAACCACAATCCCTAAAACCTAAAAAAACTAAACCCTAACCGTAACCCTTACCTGAACCCTAACCCAAAACAACATGCCCAAAATATAAAAACCCAAAGATTAAACCCTAAACCATAGATTAAAGAAAAAATCCTAAACCCCAAAATCTACAAACTAAAAAATACCCTAAACCTTAACCCTTACGCTATCCTTAACATAAACCCTAACCTTAACCTTCTCCTTAATCTTAAGCCTAAACCCTAATCCTAAAATACCAAAACCATTAAATTAAACAATATACCATAGATATTACGATTAAAATCCATCACCCTAACCTAAAAAACAACCTAAACCCTAACCCTAACATTAACTCTAACCATAACCCCACCATAAACCCTAAACTCTTTTCCCAAAATACGAAAACCCAAACAATAAACATTAAACCATTAATATTAAACCTCAATCCTAAACCCTAAACCCAGAAACCTAATAAACCCAAAACCCTAGCCCTAGCCCTAGCCCTAACCCTAATCGTAAACCCTAAGCCAAAAATATCAAAACCCAAACCTTAAATGCTAAACCATAGATTTTAAACCTCAAATGCTAAATCATCAACCATAAAACATAAAAAAACCTACACCCTAACCCTAATCCTAACCCTAACCCTAACCCACACCAATCTTAAACCTTAAACCCTAAAACCAATGTCCAAACAAAAACTCTAAGTTCAAAATTTGAAAACCCAAAAATTAAACACTGGACCATAGACTTTAAACATCAAATCCTAAACCACAAACCCGAAAACCTTAAAAAAAACTATACCCTAACCTTAACCCTACCAAAAACCCTAACCTTAACCCTAATCCTAACCCTTACCCTAAATCATTAACCCTAAACCTCAGGCCCAAAATACCAAAACCCAAACATCAAGTACTAAATCATAGATTCTGAACAAAAAATCCTAAACCCCAAAACAAAAAACATAAAAAAAAAACTAAACCCTAGCCCTAACCCTATCCTTAACACAAACCCTAACCCTAACATAATCCTTAACCATTAACCTAAGTTATAAACCCTAAAACCAAAGCCCAAACCAACAAAACCCTAACATTAAGAACTAAACCATATATATTACAACTCAAATCCTTAACCCCGAACTCTAAAACCTAAAAAACAACCTAATCTGTAACACTAACCCTAACCCTAACATTACCCCTAACCCAACCCCTCCATAAACCCAAACCATACCAAAACCCAAACATTAAAAACTGAACCATTGAAATTAAGTCTCAAATCCTAAATCCTAAACCCAAAAACATAAGTAAACCCAAAACCCTAACCCTAACCCTAACTTTAACCCTTACCCTAACCCAAACCTTAACCCTAACCCTAACCCTAAACAATAAACCCGAAATCCTAAGTCCAAACCAAAACCCAAACATTAAGTACTAACCATAGATTAAAAAAAAATTTAAACCCCAAAATATAAAACCTAAGAAAACCCCTCAACCCTAACCCTAACCCTATCCCTAACCCTAACGCTAACCCTAACCCTATCCTTAACTCTAACCCTAAACCTAAAGCCCAAAATACCAAATCCTAAAATTAAACACTAATCCATAGAAATTACAACTCAAATTTTTAACCCAAAACCCTAAAACCTAAAAAATAAACTAAACTCTAACCCTAACCCTAACATTAATCCTAACCCTAACCCTACCATAAACCTTAAACCCCAAGCCCAAAATACGAAAACCAAAACATTAAACACTAAACTATTGATATTAAACCTTAAATCGTAAACCCTAAACCTAACAACCTAAAAAACCCTAACCCTAACCTAACCGTAACCTTAACCCTAACTCTAACCCTAAGACATAAACCCGAAGCCTTATGGCAAAAATACAACAACCCAAACATTAAATACTAAACTTTAGAATTTAAAACTCAAATGTTAAACCCTGAACCATAAAACGTAAAAAAAAAAAACCTACATTCAAACCCTTAACCTAATCCCAAGACCCTAAGTCCAAAAAATAACCCTATGTCTAAAGTACGAGAACCATAATATGAAACACTAAACCGATTTTAAATATCAAATCCGTAGCCACAAACCCTAAAACCTAAGAAAGACCTAAGCCCTAAGCAATAACCCTAACCCTACCCCATACCTTAATCCTAACCCTAACCCAAACCATAAACCCAAAACCCTAAGACGAATATACCCAAAACCCAAAGATGAAATACTAAAAAATAAATTTTAAACTTTAAATGCTAAACCCTTAACCATAAAACCTACAAAAAATATACCTTAATCCTAATCTTAACCCTAAAACTAAACCCTTAACCCTAAAAACCCTAAGTCCAAAATACAAAAACCCAAACATAAAACACTAAACCATAAATTTTAAACCTCAAATCCTAAACCACAAACCCTAAAAACTGAAAAAAAACTAAACCCTAACCCTAACCCTAACCAAAAACCATTAACCCGATACCCAATGCCAAAAATACAAAAACCTAAAGATTAAACACTAAACCATAGAATTGAATCAAAAATCCTAAACCCCAAAACCTACAACCTAAAAAAGACCCTAAACCTTAACCCTTACCATATCCTTAACATAAACCCTAACCCTAACCCTATCCTTTATCCTAACCCTAAACTCCAAGCCCAAAATACCAAAATCCTTAAATTAAATGATAAACAATATATATTGAAACTCAAATCCATAACCCCAAACAGTAAAACCTAAAAAAAACTAAACCCTAACCTTAATAACCCTAACCATAACCGTACCATAAAAATTAATTCCCAAGCACAAAATACAAAAATCCAAACATTAAACATTAAACCATTAATATTAAACCTCAAATCCTAAGCCCTAAACCCAGAAACATAAAAAACCCTAAACCCTAAGTAAAAAGTACCAAAACCCAAACATTGAATACTATACCATAGATTTTAAACCTCAAATGCTAAATCATGAATCATAAAACATAAAAATAAATCTACACACTGACCCTAATCTTAACTATGACCCAGACCCTAATCCTAAACCTTAAACCCTAAACCCTAAGTCCAAATAAAAACTCCAAGTCTAAAATATGATAATACAAACATTAAACACTGGACCATAGATTTTAAACCTCAAATCCTAAACCACAAACCCTAAAACCTAAAAAAACCAAAACCCTAACCCTAACCCTAAACCATTAACCCTAAGCCTCAATCCCAAAATACGATGCTCTGGTAAGAGCATTTAGTCCTCAAAATGACAAAGATTTGGAGCAGGAGGTTCACCAAGTGACACAAAAGCAAGGTTTATCTTCAAGAAGATTGAAACATGAGAAGTTTCATTTCCAAAGAAGACATTAAAACTGTCACTACTGGCAAACCAAATACAAGGCTTTTCTCCTCTAGAGTTTAACAATGATTAGTAGAATTGTTTGGAATGTGAGAGGTATCAACACTCAGGGAGTCATCGAAAGAATCAGAAGTTTTTTTTAAAAAATGTATCACCTTGACATTATTGCTATTCTTTAACCTTTTGCAAATAGTAGTAATGTCATGAACTTTAAAAATCAGCTAGCCATGTATACTGCTATAGCCAATTGTAATGGCAAAATCAAGATTTTTTTGAATGGTGATGTAGACTGTGTGGTGAAGGATCAGCATAATCAACAAATCACTTGTAATTTAAGACACAATGAGCTTCAAAAGTAGTTCATTATGACTTCTGTTCATGCAAAATGTAAAGAGTATCTGAGAAGACCTCTTTGTGATAAAATGCTCCTTCAGGCTGAGGTTTAGGACAGACCCTAGTGCTCAGTGGGTGACTATAATGTTATAACTTCCATGGAGGAAAAATTAGGGGGAATCCCTTACAATATTAGGAAAAGCCTAGATTTCATTGCCAACATTGAAGCCTGTAGCCTAATTTACATGGGCTTTAGTGGTCAAAAATACACTTTGTCTAATAATTGGAGCATTAATCAGAGGATCTGGAAAAGGCTTGACAAAGGGTTGATAAATGATAATTGGCTAGAAACTATGCCTCAAACTACTATCACCCACTTTCCTTCCACTAGTTCTAACCATTGTCGTTTGTTGTTGGAAATCACTAAAAATGAAGGGAGTCATACCAAATATTTCAGATTCCTTAATTGTTGGGTGGATAGCCCTAACTTTTTGGGAATTGTGAAAGCTTGTTGGGATAGAGAGGTGAATGGAAATAGTATGTGGAGATTTCACTAGAAGATGAAAAGGCTCTATAATACTCTAAGTTAGAGGAATTTGGGGACATTTTAAAGACAGTTAGAGAGTTTGAAGGAAAAGTTAAAGAGGCTGAGGAGAAGTTGGTACAAAACAATAATGTTACCATAAAATAGAATCTACATGAAATTAATGTGTAACAAATAGAATCTACATGAAATTAATGCCAAATAAATTAGATATCTCAAGTTGGAGGGTACTATTATGAAACAGAAATTTCAGCTCCATTGGTTCAAAGAAGGGGATACTAATTCCAAATTCTTCCATTCCTTGATAAGGGGTAGAAGGAGATGGCTCTTCATTTACAAGATCTTTGTCAATGAGGAATGGATCAGGGAGATGAAAACATAGGTAAGGATGCATGTGAATACTTTCAGGAGTTGTTTACATGGGAGATCAAAGGTATCAATGAGGCAAACCTAGAATGCATCCCTAGAATGGTTATGCAAGAGCATAATGACATACTTACTTCTTAACCTACTATGAAATAACTACAAAAAGTGGTCTTCTCTATGAAGTATTTTTTAAAAAAATGTTGGCACATTATCGATAAAGACTTGATGGAAGTGGTATTAGGTTTTTTTTCAGTGGCCATGATATCCCCAAGTATTTTTCTCATTCTTGTATAGTGTTTTTACCCAAAGTGAATAATCCCAACAAATTGAAGGATTTAAGGCCTATTAGACCGAGCAACTTCATTAGCAAAATCATTTCAAACTGTTGAGTACAAGATTGAGCCCTATTCTGCCTAACTTGATCTCTCTTAACCCAAAGCCAAAGCCCTAGACCCAATGCCAAAAATACTAAAAACCTAACATTAAACACTAAACCAATGATATTACAAATGAAATCCTTAACCCCAAAATCTATAACCTAAAAAAATACTTAAACCGTAACCTTAACCCTAATCCTAACCTTACCCCTAACCCTAACCTTACCCGTAACCCTACCATAAACCCTAAACCCCAAGCTAAAATCCTAAACCCTAAACCCAAAAACCTAAGAAAACCCAAAACCCTAACCCAACCCTAACCCTAACCTTAACCATAACACTAACCCAAACATTAACCCTAGCCTTAGTCGTAAACCATAAACCCGAAACCCTAAGCCCAAAATACAAAATTCATAACATTAAATACTAAACCATAGATTTTCAACCTCAAATTCTAAGTCATGAACCATAAAACCTAAACAAAACCCTACAGCCAAACTCTAATCCTTACCTAACCCAGACCTTAATCCTAAACCTTAAACCCGATAATCCAAGTCCAAATAAAAACTCTAAGTCCAAAATACAAAAACACAGACATTAAACACTAGACCATATTATTTTAAACCTCCAATCCTAAACCACAATCCCTAAAACCTAAAAAATCATAAACCCTAACCCTAACCCTAAACCATTAACCCTAAACCCCAAGCCCACAATACAAAATTCGAAGACATTAAATACTAAACCCTAGATTTTAAATCAAAAATTCTAAACCCCAAAACAAATAACCTAAAAAAACCCTAAACCCTAGCCCGAACCCTATCCCTAACACGAACCCTAAACCTAACCCTAACCCAATCATTAACTATAAACCCTAACACTAAAAAGCCCAAAATACCAAAGCCCTAACATTAAATACTAAACCTTAGATATTATAAATCAAATTCTTAACACCAAACTCTAAAACCTAAAATATTAACTAAAGCCTAACCCTGACATTACCCCTAACCCCAACCCCACTATAAACCCTAAACCCCTAGCCATACCAAAACTAAAACATTAAACACTAAACCATTGATATTAAGCCTCAATCCTAAACCCTAAACCCAAAAAATTAAGAAAAAACGTAAAAGTATAACCCTAACCCTATCCCTAACCTTAACCCTAACCCTAACCCAAACCTTAACCCTAGCCCTAACCTTAAACCATAAACCCGAAACCTTAAGCCCAAAATACCAAATCCTAAACATTAAATACTAAACAATAGAGTTTAAACCTCAAATGCTAAGTCCTGAATCATAAAACCTAAAAAAAACTACACCCAAACTCAAATCTTATCCTAACCCAGTCCTTAATCGTAAACCTTAAACCCAATAACCTAAGTTCAAATAAAAACTCTAAGTCCAAAATACAAAAATACAGACACTAAAGACTAAACCATATATTTTAAACCTCCAATCCTAAACAACAATCTCTAAAACATAAAAAATAAATAAACCCTAACCCTAACCAAAGCCGTAACCTAAACCATTAACCCTTAACCCCAAGCTCACAATACCAAAACCCAAACATTAAATACTGAACCGTAGATTTTAAATCGAAAATTCTAAACCCCAAAACAAATAACCTAAAAACCCATAAATCATAGCCCTAGCCCTATCTCTAACACGAACCCTAACCCAATCATTAAACCGTAGCTCTTATCCTAACCCTAATTGCTAAACCCTACACCCTAAATCCTAATTCCAAACAAAAAAACCTAAGACCAAAATATAATACCCAAACATCAAACACTAAATCATAGATTTTAAACCTCAATGTCTAAACCACATACCCTAAAACCTAAAAAAACCTAAAGCCTAACCCTAACCCTAACCTTAATCCTAATTCTAGACCAAAATCATTCTGCCGAAACTCCACGCCCTAAATACCATAACTCAATAATTAAGCACTAACCATAGATTTTAAACCAAAAATTTTCAACCCCAAAATCTAAAACATAAAAAAAACCCTAAACTCTAAAACCCTAACCCCATTACTAACCCTAACCCTAGACCTAACCATATCCTTAACCCTAACCCTAAACCTAAAGCTCCAAATACAAAACCATAACATTAAACACTAATTCATAGATATTACAACTCAAATTGTTAACCCAAAACCCTAAAACCTAAAAAATAACCTAAACCCTAACTCTAACCCTAACATTAATACTAACCCTAACCTTACCATAAACCCTAAACCCAAAGCCAAAAATACAAAACCAAAACATTAAACACTAAACTATTGATATTAAACGTTAAATCCTTAACCCTAAACCTAAAACCCTACAAAAACCAAAACCCTAATTCTAACTCTAACCCTAACCTTAACCCCAACTCTAACCCTAAGCCATAAACCCAAGACCTTATGCCAAAAATACCACAACCCAAACATTTAATACTAAACCTTAGAATTTAAAACTCAAATGTTAAACCCACAACCAGAAAACTTTTTAAAAAAAAAACCTACACCCTAACCCTCACCAAAACCCTAATCCCTAAGTCCAAAATACAAGAACCCAAATATGAAACACTAAACATAGATTTTAAATATCGAATCCTTACCAACAAACCTTAAAACCTAAGAAAAACCTAAGCCCTAACCCTAACCCTAACCCTAACCTAAACCATAAACCCAAAACCCTAAAACCAAAATACCAAATGCCAAACATTAAATACTAAATAATAAATTTTAAACCTTAAATGTTAAACACTGAATCATAAAACCAAAAAAAAAAACTATACCCTGACCCTAATCTTCACCCTAACACTAAACCCTAAACCCTAATAAAACCCTAATATAAAAAATAAGAAAATCCAAACATTAAATACTAAATCATAGATTTTAAACCTAAATTCCTAAACCACAAACCCAAAAACCTAAAAAAACTAAACCCTAATCCAAAACCATTACCCGAAACCCCATGCCCAAAACACAAAAATCCAAAGATTAAACATTAAACCATAGATTAAAATGAAAAATCCTAAACGTCAAAACCTAAAACCTAAAAGAAAACATAAACCTTAACCCTTACCCTATCCTTAACATAAACCGTAACTCGAACCCTATCCTTAATCATAACCCTAAACCCTAAGTCCAAAATACCATTTGAGAAACAAAGGAAGAGGAATGGAAAACACAAAGAAGAAAAAATAACAAACACAAGAAGAAAAGGCTACCAAAACAGCCATGAAACAAACTCAGGGACAAAGCAGACCAACCAGTGAACAACAACATAATCAATCTCAGCAAACAGGTAATCTTAATAATGTACATCCGAATTCTTTCACTAACATGAATTTGCAGGAAAATACTGAAGCAGGCAAAGAGGATCAGCAACAACATCCCCATCTACTGTACTTAAATAGATTCAAATGCTCATGGCTTGTTTTTTTGAAGGAAGGATAAATGACAATAGAAAATATCAGTGGGCTTCCTTGATAAACTTGAGTTTCCCATATGATGAAGGGGGAATAGGTATGAGAAATCTTCAAGTTTATGGCCTTCCAATATACACAATGGTGGATCTTTAGGACCAAACATACGTTATGGGGAGATTTCTTAAAAGCAAAATACTCTCAAGATCTAATCCTATATGCAAAAAAGGGGATACTAGAGAGTCAATTGCATGGAAACACATGTTACAAATAAAGAATAAAATGGAGCAACACATAAAATGGAAACTAAACTCAGGGTCCTGTTCTTTTTAGTGCAATAATTGGTTAGGCAATGGTCGTCAAGCTTTATTTTCATCCAATAGTAACAGGTTCAACAATATTATAGTTTTAGAATTTTTGTGCGAAGGCAGATGGAACTGGAGAAAACTAATCCAGCATGCTCCTAGCTGCAAACTTGCAAATAGTTTAGCTATAGAGCTTCCTGTCCAGCAACACATTGCAGAATCCATCAATATGGAAATTAAATAACGATGGAAAATTTACATGCTCATAAGCATGGAATGAAATCAGGGAGAAAAAACCAAAAACTATGTTCAATTCTTTTCTCTGGCATAAGAGTATTCTTTTCAAAGCATCCTTTTTTATATGGAAGCTTTTAAAGGAAAACTCCAAACCAATGAAAAAATTATTTCTTTTGGCAAAGAACATTCTAACTGTTTTTGTTGTTTTGACAGGCAAGGTTTGGACTCAATATAACACATTCAACAGGGGCCGGTTCGCAGCTTAAGTATGGAAGAGTTATGCTGAAGTAGTTGGAAACAAGCCAAATCACTGTTCCTTGCAACACCTCATCGTACAGTGGTGGACTACTAAGTACAAAAATGAAGCATATAATCTCATTTTATAGGCTACTCCTATCTTCATTTGCTGGAGTCTTTGGAAGAACATGCTAGCAAATATGGAGGAAAAACTTCCAACATCAGTAGAGTCAAATATGCAATTTATAAGGATGTCTACAAGCTGTTAATAGTAACTTTTGCGCAGATTAAATGGCCTTCAACGTGGAAAGGTTAAGTCAGCTTGGGGAAGCTTGTGTCCATGATACAAAAGTAACTATGGTGGCCTGGAACAAACACCTAAAACAGTGGATTAAATAAACATATATGGCAGCGCGATTGTCAATCCTAGTAAAATTGGAGCAGGTAGAATCATAAGGGGTAAAAATGGGAAAATGGTGATGGATTTTGCTGTTCCACCATGTATTGGTACAAAAAACCAAGAAGAACTTGAAGTTTCTATTTTTAGGCTGAAATAGGGGTTGGAACTAGGTTATAGGAAAATTCTACTTGAGGTAGATTCACAGCTTCTAGTTAATTCGTTTACACATAAAACCAACCTCCAATGGAACATAATGATACAGGTGGAAAAGTTGCAATCTCTCATCAACTAAGTTCAAGAATTCAAGTGCCAACACATATTTTGGGAAGCTAACTTTGTGGCTGATTCATTATCAAAATTCAGCCACAAAGTCAATACTGCTAAACCGTTTTTGAACAGTCAACTATTGCCAAAAGACACTAAGGCGTATTACCATCTTGACACGCAAGAGATGCCATATTTGAGAAGAAAGAAACCTCAGAAGATTAAACTTAGCTATAATTCAAAATTATATCTCCTTTGAATAGGTTAGAATATAATAGTTTTCTTAATGTTTTGAAATGTAAAGGGAAAGTGTCCCGTGTTTATGTTTCCTAGATACTTTGTATTTAGAGGAGTCCTCTCTTCTAGGTGCTTAGTATTTTGGTTTCACTTTTTTTGTAAGGGAACGAGTTTTCTTCCTTTTGGAAAATTGACTCTTAACCACCTTAGGTTCGGAGGTTAGGATTATGTCCTCCTCCTTGAACTTTCTTATTTTTATTAATGATAAGGCCTGGGGGTGTCGCTCAGCCCCTACCCCTACAATGGTAATTAAACTAAAAAAAGTCCAAAATACCAAAAACCTTAACTTAAAGAATAAACCATAGATAGTACAACTCAAATCCATAACCCTAAATATTAAAACATAAAAAACAACCTAAATCCTAACAATACCATGAACCCTAAACACCAAGCCCAAAATACTAAAACGCAAACATTAAACATTAAAACATTGATATTAAAGCTCAAATCCTAAATCCTAAACCTAGAAGCCTAAAAAACCAAAAACCCTAACCCTAAACCCTAAGCCAAAAATATCAAAACCCATACATTAGATTTTAAACATCAAATGCAAAATCATGAACCATAAAACCTAAAAACAAACCTACACCCTAACCCTAACCCAGACACTAATCCTAAACCTTAAACCTTAAACCCTAAGTCCAAATAAAAAATCTAAGTTGAAAATTCAAAAAACAAGACATTAAAACTACACCATAGATTTTAAACCTCAAATCCTAAACCACAAACCTTAAAACCTAAAAAAAACCTAAACCCTAACCCTGACCCTAAACAATTAACCTTACACCCCAAGCTCAAAATACCAAAACCCAAACATTTAATACTAAACCATAGATTTAAACAAAAATATTGAACCCCAAAACAAGAAACTTACAAAGAAAAACCTAAACCTTAGCCCTAACCCTATCCCTAACAGAACCCTAACCCTTACCCAATCTTAACTTTAACCCTAACTCTAAACCCTAAACACAATGTCCAAAATACAAAATCCCTAACATCAAAAACTAAATCATAGATTTTAAATCTCAAATCCTATACAACATACCATAAAACCTAAAAAGACTAAACCCTAATCCTAACCATAACCATAACCCTAACCCTAACCCTAAGCTAATCACCCGAAACCCCATGCCAAAAATACCATAACCCAAACATTAAGCACTAACCATAGATTTTTTAAAAAAAATTAAAACCCCAAAATATAAAACCTAAAAAAAACCCTAACCCAAACCCTATCTGTAACCCAAACCCTAAACCTAAAGCCAAAAATACCAAATCCTAACATTAAACACTAATCCATATATATTACAACTCGAATCGTTAACCCAAAACCCTAAAACCTGAATAAACAAACTAAACCTTAACCCTAACCCTAACCCTAACATTAATCCTAACCCTTACCCTACCATAAACCCTAATCCCCAAGCCCAAAATACAAAAACCAAAATATTTAACACTAAATTATTGATATAAAACCTCAAATCCTAAACCCTAAAAACCTAAAATAAACCAAAACCCTAACCCTAACCCAAACCCTAACCTTAACCCTAACTTTAACCCTAAACCATAAACCCGAAACCTTATGCCCAAAATACCACAACCCACACATTAAATACTAAACCTTAGAATTTAAAACTCAAATGTTAAAACCAGAACCATAAAACCTAAAAAAGAACCTACACCCTAACCCTTAACTTAAACCCTATACCCTAAGTCCAGAAAACAACCCTAACTCCAAAATACAAGAACCCAAATATGAAACACTAAACCATAGATTTTAAATATCAAATCCTTAGCCACAAAACCCTAAAACTAATAAAAACCAAAACTCTTACCCTAAGCCATACCCTAACCCTAACCCTAACCCTAGCCTAAACCATAAACCCAAAACACTAAGCTCAAAATAGCAAAACCCAAACATTAAATACTAAACTATAAATTTTAAACCTTAAATGCTAACCTGAACCACAAAACCTAAAAAAACCTACACCCTAACCCTAATCTTAACCGTAACCCTAAACTCTAAACCCTAAAAAACCCTACGTCCAAAATACGTAAACCTAAACATTACATACTAAACCACAGATTTTAAACCTCAAATCCTAAACCACAAACCCTAAAAAATAAAAAAAACTATACCCTAACCCTAACCCTTACCCTAACAAAAAACTATTAACCCAAAACCCCATGCCGAAAATACAAAAAGCCAAATATTTAATACTAAACCATGGATTTAAACCAAAAATCTTAAAACCTAAAGCCTATAACCTAAAAAACCCTAAACTTTAACCCCTACCCTATCCTTAACATAAACCCTAACCCTTACCCTAACCCTATCCTTAATCCTAACCCTTAACCCTAAACCCTAATCTCTATGCCCAAAATACCATTTGAGCAACAAAGGGAAGAGGAATGGCAAACACAAAGAAGAAAAAATTGGCAAACCACAAGAAGAAAAGGCTACCAACACAGCCTGGAAACCAACTCAGGCACAAAGCATACAAAATACTGAACAACTGCATAATCAATATCAACAAATAGGTAATCTTAATAATGTACATCATAATTCTTTCACTAACTTGAATATGAAGGAAAATAGTGAAGCAGGCAAAGAGTATCATTCAGGAAAAAACAGGGAAGCTCCACAGAAAAACACAAAGGGTCATACCACTACTAAAAGGAAATCCTGTAACACCCCCATAGTCAATGGTGCAGGTATCATAGCTATGCAACCCAACTCTTCTATACAAACTGTTAATGGGTTGAATGTGAATGGCAAAGTTAAAGGAGGGATGGATGGGGTATGTCTGCAGAAACTCTCTAACTTACATGAAGGGGTATCCAAAGGGGGGAATTTGCCTCATGTTTTGCATAACGGGTTGAAAACTGACCTTAGTCCTTACTATATAGCCATTGATAACTCTAGCCGCAAGCAAAAACTAGTGAAATAACAACAGGTGCAACAACAGGCTCATACACATATAACAGACATCAGAGTTCTGGAAAAAAATAAGGGAAAACAACAAAAAGAAGGAGAGAAGTCTAATAAGAATGATGAAGTTCACATTACAAAGAATAAGGGGAACATGAGAGATATCAATAAATCCGAAAGTACTCCCAAGCGCAAAAACAAACCTAGCAAACAAAAGAGGGATGTAGCTAAAAAGGGACAGAGCAAGCAGCAAGAAGGTGAAAATGAGAATGAGCAAGAAAAGAGGGAGGAACCATGCAAAAAATTTAGTATGGTTAATGATAATATGGATTAGTTATTTTCCCACTAAAAGCCTAATACATGAATCCTCCATCAACAGAGCCTTCTTATAAGAGACAACAATTTTGTCAAGTCAACACAACCCCCCTTATAGATGAATATGTTGTTGACAGTTTTGAGGATGACTTTGACAGAGACAACCAACCCTTACAAGAATCCGATGATGATGATAAGACTAGTAAAGCCATATTCAAAGCCTTTAGTTTTCATAATGATCAGACTCTTGAGGATGAGATAAAACAGGCAACACAAGAGCAAGGTATATGGCCAAAAGGATTTAAACATGACAGATTTCATTTTGAGCAGCAAGGTTTAACACTGTCACAGCTGGCACACCAAATACCAAATTATTTACCTCTAGATCGTCTGAATGGTTAGTACAACTATTTGGAATGTGAGAGGAATTAACACGCAAGGGGTATTTGAAAGACTCAAACTTCTCAGGATGATGCATCATTTATCTATCATTACAATCTTAGAACCTTTTTTTTTTATAAGGTTAATATTCAATATTTCAAAATTCAATTAGCTATGGAAAATGCTGCCATAATCTGTAATGGAAAAATCAGGGTCTTCTTGAATGGTGATGTCGACTGTATTATTGGTGATGAGGATGAACAGAAAATCAACTGTGACATCGATCATAATGAATTACAAAATAATATCACTATCACCTATGTGTACGCGAAATGTAAAGAACATCTCAGAAGGCCATTATGTGTGAAACTGCTACAATAGGATAGTGGTAACAATAATCCTTGGTGCACTGTTGGTGATTTTAATGTTATCACATCTAGAGAGCAAAAAATGGGAGGGGTGCCTCATAATATGAAAAAGAGTTTTGAATTCATATATGTTATTGAAGCATGTGGTCTTATTGACTTAGGCCTCAGTGGACAAAAATTCACTTGGCCAAACAAAAGAGGCATTGCTCACATAATTTGGAAACGATTAGACAGGGCTCTTGTGAATGATAAATGGCTTGAATCCATGCCCCAAAACTACTATTACACACCTATCTTCTACTGGCTCGGATCACTGTCCTCTTCTAACGGAAATGATCCCACAGGGAAGTAACTTTACCAAATACTTCAAATTTCACAATTGTTGGGTTGATAATCCTAACTTCCTGAATATCGTAAAAGCATGTGGGGAGAGGTATATGGATGGTAATGTGATGCTTAACTTCTACTAAAAACTCAAATTGCCTAACACTTTGAGCTCTTGGTCGAAACAAGAATTTGGTGATATCTTCTTACAGGTTAAGGAGTATGAAGAAAAGGAAAAAAGTGCGGAGGAGAACCGTATTCTGGATCAAAGTGAAGTCAACAAAAGTCTTCTCCATAATCTCAATGCTAAATATATTAAATTCTTGAAATTGGAGGATTCTGTAATGAAACAAAATACTCAACTCTAATGGTTTCAAGAAGGTGACAAAACTCAAAATATTTTCACTCTTTGGTAAGGGGGAGAAGAAGAAGACTCTTTATTTGCAAAATCATTAATGAAGATAGGGAGTGGTTACAGGGATATGATAATATTGCTAAAGCTTCATGTGACAATTTCCAACAAATCTTCACTGGTGATGACAAAAGCATTAATGTGAGTGATCTAGATTTCATACAAATGATGGTGAGTCAGGAACAGAATGATAGACTCAATAGCATTCGAACTATGGAGGAGTTGAAAGAAGTGGTTTTCTCCATGAATCACACCTCTACTTCTAGTCCAGATTGAATGAATGGATTTTTTTTTCAAAAGTGTTGGCATATCATCAAAAAAGATCTCCTTGGTGTCATTGTAGCATTTTTTAGTGGTCATATGATCCCGAAATATTTCTCTCACTCTTATATTGTTTATTACCAAAGGTTAGTAATCCAAACAAATTTATTGAATTTAGGCCTATAAGTCTAAGTAATTTCACTAGAAAAATCATTTCTAAGATGGTGAGTAGAAGACTTAGTCCTATTCTGCCTAGTTTGATATCGCTTAACCAATCCGGTTAAGAAAGGAACGAATATTTCAAAGAACATTATGTTGGCACATGAAATTATACATCAAATCAAGAAGCCTAACATTGGAAGTAATGTCATTATTAAATTTGATATGGCAAAAGCTTATGATAGAATCTCCTGGTCTTTCATTTGTTTGGTATTAAGAAGAATGGGTTTTGAGAAAGGTTTATTGATATGGTGTAGGGAATTATGGCGAACAATTTGTACTCTATCATTATCAAGTGTAAGAGGTATGGGTTCTTCCACTCCACAAGAGGACTCAAACAACGAGATCCACTTTCACCTGCCCTATTTATTTTAGGTGTAGAGGTTCAATCAAGATATCTCAACAGACTTAACAATAACTTGACATCCATGATGTCTTTATGGAAAAGAGGGGTCCACTGGTGAATCATTTAAGCTTTGCGGATGATATTATTTTGTTCTCCTCAGGAAGAACCAAAACATTGATGCTCATCATGAAAACTCTGAAAGCTAAAGAAGACACCTCTTGTTAGCTGATAAATGCAGAGAAAATCCACTTCATGCTTCACTCAAATACTTTCAATACTAGAAGATATAGAATTAAAAGAATCATAGGTTTCAAGAAGAACCAAGGTCCTCTAACTTATCTAGGATGCCCTTTGTATGTTGGTAGACCTGGATTCATTTATTTTTCTGACCTTGTTAACAAAGTTATTTGTAGAATTACAGGGTGGTAAACAAAGCAGCTAAGTTATGGAGGCAAGGCAATTTTGATTAAACATGTGCTGCAATCTCTCCCTATACACATTCTTTCAGCAACAACACCCCCTCTACTGTACCTAAAAAGATTCAAATGCTCATGGCTGAATTATTTTGGGGAAGGATAAATGACAATTGGAAATATCAATGGGCTTCCTTGAAAAACTAAAGTTTCCCGTATGATGAAGGGGGAATCGGTATGAGAAATCTTCAAGTGTATGGCCTTCCAATATAAAAAATGATGGACCTTTAGGACTAAGCATACGTGACGGGGAGAGTTCTTAAAAGCAAAATACTGTAAGATATCTATTCCTATATGAAAAAAAGGGGATACAGGAGAGTCAATTACCTGGAAACATATGTTACAAATCAGGAAAAAATGGAGCAACACAATAAAGTGGAAACTAAACTCAGGGTCCTGTTCTTTTTGGTGGGATAATGTGTTTGGCAATGTTCATCAAGCTTTATTTCCACCAATAGTAACAGGTTCAACAATATTATAGCTGCGGAATTTTTGTGTGAAGGTAGATGGAACTAGAGCAAACTCATCCAGCATGCTCCTAGCTGCTAGGTTACAAACATTGTAGCTATTGAGTTTCCTATCCAGCAACACATTTAGATCCAGCAATATGGAAATTAAATAGACGATGGAAAATTTACATGCTCATCAGCATGGAATGAAATCTGGGTGAAGAAACCAAAAACTATGTTCAATTCTTTTTTTTAGCATAAGAGTATTCTTTTCAAAGCATCTTTTCATATATGGAGAGCTTTGAAAGGAAAACTCCCAACCAATGAAAAAATTATTTCTTTTGGCAAAGAAACTTCTAACTGTTTTTGTTGTTTTAACAGGCAAGGTTTGGACATAATAGAACACATTCAACACAGGATGGTTCCTAGCATATGTATGGAGGATTTTTGCGGCAGAAGTTGGAATCAAGCCGAATCACAGCTCCTTTCAACACCTTATCGTACTGTGGTGGACTACTAAGTACAAAAATGAAGCATATAAACTCATTTTACAGGCGAATCCTATCTTCATTTGCTTGAATCATTGAAAGAACATGTGTGCCATCAAATATGGAGGAAAAACTTCCAACATCAGTAGAGTCAAATATGCCATTTATAAGGATGTCTACAAGCTGTTAAAAGTAACTTTTGTGAAAATCAAATGGCCTTCAACATTGAAAGGATACATCTAGGAGAAGCTTTTGTCCATGATAGAAAAGTAACTATGGTGGCCTGGAAGAAACCCCCAGAACAGTGGATTACAATAAACAAAGATGGCAGCGCGCTTGACAATCCTGGTAAAATTGGAGCAGGTGGAATCATAAGGGGTCAAAAAGGAAAAATGGTGATGGATTTTGCTGTTCAACTTTGTATTGGTACAAACAACCAAGCAGAACAAGAAGCTGCTATATTTGGGCAGACACGGGTGTTGGAACTGGTTTATAGGAAAATTGTACTAGAAGTATATTCAAAGCTTCTAGTTAATTGGCTTACACATAAAACCAACTTCCAATGGAACATAATGATAGAGGTGTAAAATCTGCAAGCTCTCATCAACCAAGTTCTCAAGTGCCAACACCTATTCTGGGAAGCTAACTTTCTGGCTGATTCATTATCAAAATTCAGCAACAAAGTCAATAGTGCTAAACTTTTTTTTGGCAGTCAACTATTACCAAAAACAACCGAGGCGTAATACCATCTTGACACGAGGGAGATGCCAAGTTTAAGAAGAAAGAAAGCTAAGAAGATTAAAGAAACTCCATAGTCTGTAAAGGGACAGTCTCCCTTGTTTATGCTTCCAGGTTCTTTGTATTGAGAGTCCTCTCTTCTAGGTGCTTAGTATTTTAGTTTCACCTTTTTTGTTAGGGGAGGAATTGACATCCTTTTGGAAATTTGACTCAGCACCACCTTAGGTACGAAGGGTAGATTTATGTTCCCCTCCTTGTACTTCCCTTTTTTTCTTATTAATGATAAGGCTTGGGGGTGTCGCTCAGCCCCTACCCATTCAAGGGTAATTAAACAAAAAAAAAAGCCCAAAATACCAAAACTCTTAAATACTCCAAACATTAAAACCTAAAAAACAACCTAAACCTAGACCTACCATAAGCCCTAAACCCCAAGCCCAAATATCAAAACCCAAACATTAAACATTAAACCATTGATATTAGATCTCAAATCCTAAATCCAAAACCCAGAAACCTAAAAAACCCAAAACCCTAACCCTAAACTCTAAGCCGAAAATACCAAAACCAAAATATTAAATATAAAACCATAGATTTTAAACATCAAATACCAAATCATGAACCATTAAACCTAAAAAAAAACCTACACCCTAAACCTAACCCAGACCCTAATCCTAAACCTTAAACCCTAAACCCTAAGTACAAATAAAAACTCTAAGTCCAAAACACGAAAACCAAGACATTAAAACTATACCATAGATTTTAAACCTCGAATACTAAACTACAAACCCTAGACCTAAAAAGATCCGAACACTAACCCTAACCCTAACCCTAACCCTAAACCCCAAGCCCAAAATACTAAAACCCAAACATGAAATACTATAACATAGATTTTAAACAAAAATCCAAAACCCCAAAACAAAAAATATAAAAAGAAAAACCTAAACCTTAGCCCTAACCCTATCCCTAACATGACCCTAACCCTAACCCAATCTTAAGTATAACCCTAAACTCTAAACCCTAAACCCTAAACCCAAAGTCCAAAATGCAAAAACACTAACATCATACAGTACGCCGTAGATTTTAAACCTCAAATCCTAAACCACATACCCTAAAACCAAAAAAAAAAAACTAAACCCTAACCCTATCCCTAACACTAGCCCTAAACCATTCACCCGAAACCCCACTCCCGAAATACCATAACCCAAACACTAAGCACTAACCATAGATTTTAAACCTAAAATTTTAAACCACAAAATCTAAAACCTAAAAAAAACCCTAAACCCTATCTTTAATCCTAACCCTAAATACTAATCCCTAATCCCTAAGCCCAAAATACCATCTGAGCAACAAAGGGAAGAGGAATGGAAAACACAAAGAAGAAAAAATAGCAAATTAAAAGAACAAAAGGCTAATAAAACTGCCTGGAAACCAACTTAGGCACAAAGCAGACCAACAAGTGAACAACAACATAATAAATCTCAACAAACATGTAATATTACTAATGTACATCATAATTCTTTCACTAACTTGAATTTGCAGGAAAAAAGTGAAGCAGGCAAAGAGGATCATATAGGCAAAAACAAGGCAGCTCCACAGGAAAACACAAAGGGTCATACCACTACTAAAGGCCATCTGATAACACCCGCATAGTCAAGGGTGCAGTATCATAGCTATGCAACCCAACTCTTCTATACAAACTATTAATGTGTAGAATGTGAATGGTGATGTTAAAGGAGGGACGAATGGGGGATGTCCGGAAAAACACTCTAACTAGCATGAATGGGTAACCAAAGGAGGAGTTTTCCTCATGTTTTGCATGAGGACCTCGTCCAAACTGTAAGGCCACTGATAACTCTAGTAGAAAGCAACAACCAGTGAAAGAGCAATTGGTTCAACAACAGGCTCAGACAGAAAATAATAGACAGCAAAATTATGGAAAATATAAAGAAAAATAGTAAAAAGAAGGAGATAAGTCTAATAAGAATGATAAATATCACATGACAAAGAATAAGGGGAACAGGACAGATATCTATAACTACGATAGCACTCCCTAGAGGAAAAACAAACCTAGCAAACAAAAGAGGGATGCAACTAAAAAGAGACAGAGTAAGCAGCAAGAAGGTGACAACGAGAATGAGCAAGAAAAGACGGAGGAACCATGCAAAAAAATTATTATGGTTAGTGATAATCAGAGATTAGATATTCCCTCTCTAAAAGCTCAATACATGACTCCTCCATCAACAGAGCCTCTTAATAAGAGATAGCAATTTTTGTCAAGTCAACACAGCCCCCCTTATAGTTTAATATGTTGTTGACAATTCTGAGGATGAATTTGACATAGTAACCAATCCTTACAAGATCCCAATGATGATGATGAGACTAGTGAAGTCTTATTTCAAGCTTTTAGTCCTCATAATGATCAGACTCTTGAGGATGAGATACAACGGGCAACACAAGAGAAAGGTCTATCACCAAGAGGATTTAAACATGACAAATTTCATTTTGAGCAGCGAGATATGAACACTATCACAGCAGGAAGACCAAATACAAGATTATTTACCTCTAGATAGTCTCAATGATTAGTACAATCATTTGGAATGTGATTAATTCACATTAAAGTTCATATAAAGGGGTTCAATATCAAGTTCATAACCCAATTACATTTTCCTTACCAAAGAGGTTTTCTAGGGTTACCTTACAATGGGGACAAAAAGGTAATGATGTCTTTCCTAAGATTTGATATAATGTCGTTCCATCCAATTAAACTTAAGTCCATCATTTCTTTACTTTGAAGGATACCATTATGGCTATCTACTTCAACATTCTTAATCTTACCACTAGGTTTAAGATTTCACATAAAAGTCTCTCATAATATCATTTAAGGTCTCATGTCATTCATGCAAACAAGACTAAGAGGCTTTAGCATCCTAAGTCAGGACATCACATATTCACTTTCATACATGTATCACGTAAGGGACACAAGCCAAAATATACTTCACCATAACACATATTACATGTCATTCTAGAAACACATAGACATAACCATAACCTCTTTAAGTCATCCTATACACTATGATACCATCATCAATATGACCATCATAGACTTCATATAGTCACGTAGGAATACCAAGCATCAACCCTAAGACTATACACACAAAACTATAGTCATAGTCTAACTTGATTAGGCAACATCCATAGAAGAACACATATACTTTCACCTTACTTATCATGTAGATAGACATTATAAAACTTCAAATAATCATCATAATACTTCATGTATTTACCGACAAGGCCATGATCATCATAATACATAAAGTAACGCCGACAAGGCCACATCAATTGAAAGTAAAGCACATAACTCCGCCACCATAAGTGGACAATACCAATCACAATATAGTTGTAGTCTAAATAATATTAAATAAAGTGAATTAGGTAAGAGTACCCCCACTCCATCCTCAACACCTCAATTCGATGCTAAATCATCCAATTCAATACCATAAGGCCCTTACCAATGGCCATGAACATCAATTGAACACAAAAACTATAATATTCTATATAGGTCAATTCAATGTAAATTTATCAATATATTACAACCTATATCTCAATTGAATACAATTATTACATCATTAGATAGCCCATAGAAAGGTACAACTAAATTCATAGATTAATATCAATATCAAGTAACCCATAACATAGTCAAAACCTAGGGTTAATCCAATTCATGGATTCATAGGTTATTTAGGTTAAAATCATCTAATTAATAACAATTAAACCCATAACCAATGTTTAAAAACCATGCAAGAACCCACGGTAGGTCATGAAATTGGTCAAGTTCAACTTTGAAAACTGTGGAAAATATCTTTGAAAGTTGGGCTCCTTTATGAAGAGGGTTTCAAGGATTAAAATACATACATAAATTATATTAATTATTCAATTTGATGAATAATATTCAGTCAATTTTTTAATCCAAGCTCTTCCTTGACTTTTTACTTCAATAAAGTTTTAAGGAATTTGTAAGGGGTTTTGGGATTTTGATTTGGAAGAATGAAATCTTCTAAGTGTTAAAGACTTATATAAACATTTAAAATACCCAAAATAGTCCTTATAACCACCAATACTCTTATTTGGAATTGGGGTGAATTTACAAGTTCACCCGTCACTTGGCAGTGAACTGCACGCAGGAACACAGACCCATCGACGATTGGTAGTCGACGGATTGTTTTTCCACAAATGGACCATCCTGTCCTTCTTTTGATTGGTTCTTAAACCCAACATTGGTCTCCTCTCTCCCCAAGTTTAATTACCAAATGAAGAGACCCTACCAATGGGGCGTCGACTGACCCACTGGGCGTCGATTGCTTTTGTGGTTTTGGTTGTCTTGGGCAGCGCTGGCAACAACTTTTGGTCCTACACCAAATTACAGTTAGGGTGTAGTTTTTTTTAAGGTTTTATGGTTTATGATATAGCATTTGAGGTTTAAAGTCTATAGTTTAGTATTTAATGTTTGGGTTATTGTATTTTCGGTTTAGGGTTTAGGGTTAGGGTTAGGGTTAGGGTTTTTGTTTTTTTAATGTTTTTAGGTTTAGGATTTAAGATTTGAGGTTTAATATCAATATTTAGTGATTCCTATTTTGGTTTTCGTATTTTGGGCTTGGGGTTTCGGGTTTATGGTTGGGTTAGGGTTAGGATTAATGTTAGAGTTAGGGTTCGGGATTAGGTTATTTTTTAGGTTTTAGAGTTTTGGGTTAATGATTTAAGTTGTAATAGATATGGATTAGTGTTGAATTTTAGGGTTTTGGTATTTTGGGCTTTAGGTTTAGGATTAGGGTTAAGAGCAGGGTTAGCGTTAGGGTTCGTGTTAGGGATAGGGTTAGAATTAGGGTTTAGGTTTTTTTTTCATGTTTTATGTTTTGGGGTTTAGAATATTTTTTTTAAATCTATGGTTTAGTTCTTAATGTTTAAGTTATGGTATTTTGGGCGTGGGGTTTCGGGTGAATGGCTTAGGGTCAAGGTTAGGGTTAAAGTCTTGGTAAGGGTTAGACTTAAGGTTAGGGTTAGGGTTTTATTAGGTTTTTGGGTTAAGGGTTTAGGATTTGAGGATTAATTTCAATGTTTAGTGTTTAGTGTTGGGGTTTTGATATTTTGGGCTTGGGTTATAGGGTTTATGGTAGGGTTAGGGTTACGGGTAATGTTATGGTTAGGGTTAGGGGTTAGGTTTTTATAGGTCTAAGAAGTTGGGTTTAAGGATTTGAGTTGTTATATCTATGATTTAGTGCTTAATGTTAGGGTTTTGGCATTTTGAACTTTGGGTTTAGTGTTTAGAGTTTAGGGTTAAAGTTATGATTACGTTAGGATTAGGGTCGTGTTAGGGATCAGGTTAGGGTTAAGGTTTACGGTTTTTTTTAAGTTTTTTATTTAAAATCTATGGTTTAGTATTTAATGTTTGGGTTTGGTATTTTGGGCTTGGGGTTTAGGGTTAATGGTTTTGGGTTAGGGTAAGGTTAGGGTTAGGGTTAGGGTTTAGGTTGTTTTAGGTTTTAGGGTTTGTGGTTTAGGATTTGACGTTTAAAATCTATGGTCTAGTTTTAATGTCTTGGTTTTGTATTACGGACATAGAGTTTTTATTTGGACTTAAGGTTTACGGTTTCAGGTTTAGAATTAGGGTGTGGGTTAGGGTTAGAGTTAGGGTGTAAGTTTGTTTTAAGGTTTTATGATGCATGATTTGGCATTTGAGGTTTAAAATCTATGGTTTAGTATTTAATTTTTGTGTTTTGGTATTTTATGCTAAGGGTTTAGGGTTAGGTTAGGGTTATGGTTTTGGGTTTTTTAGGTTTCTGGGTTTAGGGTTTAGATTTTGAGCTCTAATATCAATGGTTTAATGTTTAATATTTGGGTTTTGGTATTTTGGCCTTGGAGCTCAAAAGAGTTATGAACTGATAAAGAACAATCTCAAAGATTAAAGAATCTAAATGAATAAATCTATGTAATTACGGGTGGCAACCCAAGGGAGAAATCCTATCATGGGTCGATCCCAACTGGAAAATAAGGGTGGCAGCTCAGGGGCGAAATCCTAGCATGGGCTGATCCCTATTGGTATAGATGGGTGGCAGCTCACGGGAAAAAACCTAGAATGAGTCGATCACAAGTTTTGTAATTATGAGGACCGCATCCCAGGGGTTAATACGACGAGAATAGGTCATCCTCTTCTACCACTGATCAGCTGGTCACTTGTATCACATGCCCTACAAAAATTATAACACACAGAAAAGTAAAGAAAAGAATGTAACTTACTTGATTCCACCAGAGTAAGCAAAGGTGGTCTTTTCTTCTAATCTATGCACTCATATGTTTCCATTTGATTTCATTTGAGCTCTCGTATTACATATGCTATTGCCTTACATATTCTGTACATTTTTTTTACTAACGTCCCTCGCGAGGGACACTGGATTTTATGATGCAGGCACATGTACTCCAGCTAGTAGACCTCCTAAGTAGGAGCACACGAAACTCTGCTACTCTTGGGTTAGCTCCAAGTTTATTCTGAGCTTGATTGAGTCCTTGGTTAATTCATTTTGGGGTTGTATCGTAGTTAAGGTTAAGGCAGGGTCCGTCCCTACCTACTCTAGTCTTCTGTCTTTTATAGGCTTTGTAGACGTATGTACATGCTTCAGTTGTGTCTTAAGGAGTTGTGGCCTCAACGGCCAAGTCTTGTATATAACTTTTGGACCCACTTATGTTGTTTTGTATCGTTGCATCCTAGGTGAACTTGTTACAATTGTTATAGTTATATGCACAGTAAGAACACGTTCAGGTTGGTTCTCTCGGGCCTTTAGCGCATCGGGTGCCTGTCCATCTTAATGGATTTTGAGGCGTGACAAAAAGTGATATCAGAGCAAATTATCCTAGGGTGTCTACAAAGTTGTGTCTGTGTAGAGTCTTGCTTATGGATGTGCTATGCACCACATCTATAAACAGGAGGCTACGGGACATGTAAGAGTTGTCTCATATCCATCATTTCTTAAATCATGCGATAGAACCAGTGTTGCAGGTGAATCATATCTAATTTCACAATTGTTTTATTATAGCGAAGATGTCGGTTACGAGAAGGAGTAAAAGTATTGGTAAAAGAGTAAATGTGGCTGCCCATGAAGGGACAAGGCAACCACCACAAAGTGAAGCTGTTCAAAGTGGGGCTCAAGATGAGTCTCTATCGCAACCATTCCCGACAACTCCATCTTTTGAAGAACTAAGGAGGGAAGATAAACCTCAGGAACCCCCTATCGATGCTATCGAGCAGGATTTGACAAATGCAGTCCAATTATTGACTCGTATAGTTGCTAATCATGGCCAAAGGCAAGAAGGTCCAGTTGCAGGTACTAGTGGTGTAGATAGATAGCCTAGAACACGGATAGATGATTTTCTTAACTTGGACCCTCATCAATTTACTGGGTCAGATCTTAATAAAGATCCACAAGAATTCATAGATCAAATCAAAAGCACTTCGCATATTATGCATGTATGTTGTAAAGAAGCCTTGAGCTGGCTGCATACATATTAAAGGGTGTGGCTATATTGTGGAATGAAGCTTGGAAGAAATCTAGGGGAACAAATTCACCATCAACTACGTGGAAAGAGTCCAAAAAGGCATTCCTTGATCATTATCTGCCATTGGAGATCCGAGAGGCCCGTGCGGATCAGTTCTTAAATTTCCACCAAGGTAATATAAGTGTGAGAGAGTGTAATCTCAAATTTAATTCTTTGGCCAGATATGCTCCTAATGTAGTGACTTCTATGGAGGATAGAGTTCATCGATTTGTGGATAGATTAGATTCATATTTGGTTAGAGTCTGTACAATTTTGTCGTTTAATAAACATATGGATATATAGAAAGGATGCAGGCTTTTGCGCAAAAGTTGGAGGATCAAAGGCAAAGAAGAAGGACACAAGAGTTAGAAACAGGGCATTCTATGATGGCCAGATCCATGGGACAGTTTACGCCATCCTTAAATGAGTTTAGGCCTCGGTTCTCTAACAGACCACTAGGTTGTCATCTTTCTACTCTACAGCGAGTGCTCCACCACGGTTCCAAGTGTTTAGGGGCAATCAATTTGGGCACAGAAGTGAAAGCCAAGGCTCACAAATAGAGAGTCATCAAAGCAGGGGAAGTACGAGCCAATCAAGGCCTCCACGACAGCCTTATAAATAGTGTGGGAGGAATTAACTAGGTGCATGCAGGTTTGGGACGAAATTTTGTTTTTGGTGTGGCACACCAGGTCATATGATGAGAAACTACCTCATACGGGAGTGACTGGCGTTGCACAACAAACTAGATTAGTTGTTGCGTCGACCTTATCAACCCCTTCTTTAGGTGGGGGACTACATTGCATACAGGTTGTTGTATAGGAGCTAGGGTAGCAGCAAGTTGTAGTGGAGGTCAGAATCGCACATATGCACTAGGGGATCTACAAAATTCAGAAGCCTCGCCAGATGTGTTTACATGGACATTGTCTATATTTCACATACAAATATGCATTAATTGATCCGGGGTCTACACTATCATATGTTACACCATAGATTGTTGGAAAGTTCAAAAGAACACCAGAATTATTAGTGAAGCCATTTGAATTATCTACGCCGATTGGTGAGTCTATTATAGCAAGAAGGGTTTATCGTAATTGCATTGTAACTATTTATGGTCGCGATACATTGGCTGACCTTGTTGAGTTAGACATGGTAGATTTAAATGTTATAATTGGTATGGATTGGTTGACTTCTTGTCATGCCACGGTAGATTGCCAAACTAAGATAGTGCATTTTCATTTTCCAAAAGAGGTAGTCCTCGAATGGAAAGGTAATATTGGGGCGCCAAGAGGTACATTGATTTCATATCTTAAGGCAAAGAAGATGATTTCTAAAGGATACATATGCCATCTGGTTAGTGTGAAAAATGTGGATGGAGCCACCAACCCTTCAATCCATTCTAGTGGTAAATGAATTTCCAGATGTGTTTCCTGAAGATATTCCATCTTTGCCTCCAGAACAAGGAGTAGAGTTCGGTATTGATGTGCTTCCAGGTACTCAACCTATATCAATTCCTCTATATAGAATGGCTCTGGAATAATTACCAGAGTTGAAGGATAAACTAAAAGACTTATTAGAAAAAGGGTTGATTAGGCCTAGTATGTCACCATGGGGTGTACAATTTTTATTTGTACGCAAAAAATATGGAACGTTAAGAATGGGTATCAACTACCGGCAGTCGAATAAGGTAACCATTAAGAAAAAATATCCCCTCCCTATAATTGATGATTTGTTTGATCAATTACAAGGTGCTAGGTGTTTTTCAAAGATCGAACTGAGGTCAGGTTATCACCAAGTGAGGGTCAAGGACAAGAATATACCCAAGGCAGCTTTCCAAACACGGTATGGTCATTTTGAATTCTTAGTCATGTCATTTTGGGTAACAAATTCACTAGCAAATTTTATGAATTTGATGAATAAGGTGTTCAAGCAATTTTTAGATGTGTTCGTGATAGTGTTCATAGTTGACATTTTGGTGTATTCTAGATGGGAAGAGGATCATGCTAATCACTTGCTGCAGGTTTTACAATTTTTTCGTGATTGTAAATTGTATGCAAAGTTCTCTAAATGATAGTTCTGGTTGAAATCTTTGGCATTCTAGGTTATAGAAGCCGTGAAAAAATTGGCCAAGACCTACAATGCCCAAGGAGATCCGTAGTTTTCTTGGATTGGCGAGTTATTACAGAAGGTTTATTGAAGGATTCTCTTCCATGGATGAACCCTTAACAAAGCTAACCAAGTTTCAGTGAAGCGATAAGTGTGAAAGAAGCTTCCAAGAGCTAAAGAGTAAATTACTACACCTGTGTTGGTACTTCCAGAAGGTACAGAAGGCTATATACTGTACTGTGATGCTTCGAAAGTGGGCTTAGGTTGTGTATTGATGCAGCATGGTAATGTTATAGCTTATGGCTCAAGGAAGCTGCGGCCACATGAGAATAATTATCCAACCCATGATCTAGAGCTAGCTGCAGTTGTGTTTGCTTTGAAGATATTGTGTCACTACTTGTATGGAGTTCATGTTGACATATATACTGATCACAAAACTTTCAATATATCTTTAAGCAAAAGGACTTAAATCTGATGCAGGGAAGGTGGCTAGAGCTGTTAAAAGATTATGACATTGACATCTTATATTATCCTGGTAAAGCTAATTTAGTAGCTGATGCTTTAAGCCGTAAAATAATGGCAAGCACTTTAGGAAGTCTGTGGAAAGAGAAGGAATGTTTAAGGATTTGTGACAACTAGCTTGGGCATTGGCCTTCTTGAATCTCAAGATAAAGGGGTTATTGTGCAAAATGCGGCAGAATCCTCATTAGTAATGGAAGTGAGCAGTACACTGATCCAATTCCTTTACAACTTATAGAGAATGTACAACATGGTATGAAAAAGGCATTATAGCTTAAGATAGACGGAGTACTTCGATGTCAAAACATATTGTGTGTACCTAATATAGATGAACTAAGAAAGATGATCATGATGGAAACACATAATTCAAGATACTCTTTTCATCCGGTGTCAACTAAAATGTGTCATGACTTGAAAGAAATGTATTAGTGGGTTACATGAAGAAGAACATTGCAGAATTCGTGGCTAAGTGTCCAAATTGTTAACAAGTAAAAGTAGAACACCAAAAGCCCGGAGGTTACATGCAACGTATAGAACTTCCAATTTGGAAATGGGACATGATCAGCATGCATTTTGTCACTAGTTTGCCTCGCTCATTCCGGAAGTTTGACTCCATATGAGTAATATTTGACAGACTTACCAAAGCAGCACTCTTTTTGCAAGTGAAGACTACATATACAACTGAAGAGCATGAGACGTTGTACATTAAAGAGATAGTTCGAGTACATGGAGTGCCAATCACTATAATATCTGATAGAGGATCTCAATTCACTGCAAATTTTTTGAAGTCATTTAAAAAGACTTTGGGAGCACAAGTGAATTTAAGTACAACCTTTCATCATCAAATGGATGGCCAGGCAGAACGTACTATCAGGCACTTGAGGATATGTTGTGAGCTTGTATATTAGATTTCAAGGGTAGCTGGGATGATCACCTACCACTTATTGAATTTGCTTATAACAATCGATACTATTCAAGCATTAAAATGGCACCTTATGAAGCTTTATATGGTCGAAGGTATAGATCATCAATTGGCTTGTTAGAAACAGGTGAAACTGCCTTATTTGGGAAAGATCTTATTCATCAAGCTATTGAAAAAGTCAAAGTTATAAAGCAGCGGCTAGAAACAGCTCAAAGTAGACATAAATCATATGCGGATATTAGAAGGAGAGGACTAGAATTTTCTATAGGGGATTGGGTGTTCTTAAAGGTGTCTCCTATGAAAGTGGTAATGAGGTTTGGTAAAAAGGGAAAGCTGAGTCCACTCTATATAGGGCCATATAAGATTATCCGAAAATTATTCCAAGTAGACTATGTGTTAGATCTACCACAAGAGCTTTCATGAGTTCATCCGGTGTTTCATGTCTCAATGTTACGAAAATGCATAGGACACATCTGGTATTACTCCTACTGAAGATGTACAGCTTACAGGAGATCTCACTTATGAAGAAGTACCCATTGCTATTCTGGATCGACAAGTTAGGACATAAAGATATTAAGGAGTAGCTTTTTTAAAAGTACTATGGAGAAACGAACAAGTAGAAGAAGTTTTAGGGGAAGGGGAAGAAGCAATGAAATTGAAGTATGCTCACCTCTTCTAGACTGTTGAGAAAGATCAAAATGTTAGTGGAGGCGTTGACAAGCAAGTATAACTTTATATGTTCAATGTGATTAATAGTAGTACTAACTTAGGCTTGAACTTGTTTGGGCTGGACAACATTGCTAACATTCGAGGACGAATGTTTTAAGGGGGGAAGGATGTAATGGCATGTATTATGTATATGCTAGTTCTATTCATGTGATACTTGACATAGACTTATAGTGTAGGTGAGGGATCATCTTTCTTATATGGTTACTGTTGGTTTAAACTAGCTTAGAAGGTGATGTAACGCCTTGCATGTTTCAACATGGGTATTGCAAGTTAAACTCTTACGGGAAGTGCTAAGTTGAAGAACAAGGGATTAACATTCGGAAATTGAAATAAAATAATTGAGCTTCTTGCTTGGCTTTATTTAAGCCAGCAACTGCATCACCTAGTTAAAGGGCCAAGTTTGATGGACCAGATTTAGGCTTATATTAACTGGCTGTCACTTGAAGCCTAAGCCTATTAAATGAGAATAAAATTATGAGGATATCCCATCAGCCAAATTTTCCAAGGCCCAATATGGATAAAGCCCAAGTGAAAGCAACTAGGTGCATCACCTAGTTTGACCTTTTGAGCTGCTTGATGTGCACAAGCAAGTGCATCACTTACTTTACAAATTAGTGGCTGAAAATGGACCCCAAAAAAAAGGAGATTCTAGGAGTTATTTTTGTGGTCAATAAAGCTCTATATATATCAAATATGAGTAGATATTCTAAACCATTTTAACACATAAAAATAAGAAGTAACTCCATCTCTCTCTCTCTCTCTCTCTCTCTTTTCTTTTAAGGATTAAACCAGCAGCCTTAAAGTTTTCTAAGCTTCTTGAAGAAACCCTCATATCTGCAAATAAATGTAAGTTAAAACTCATGGATTTAGCTTAATTCTGCCATGGATGATGAGGAAAACATGTTATTCATGCTCTAATATTATTACAAAGGCAGAATATTTCCAGCAGCTACTGCTTACTTTCTTAGCTATTAAAATACATTTCTTTCTTCTTTGGTTCAAGTGTGAAGAGAATCTAAAGTTCTGAAAGAATTCAAGTTATAAAGAGAAGTTGCAGAAACTGAGGTAAGGTGACTGCTCCATTTTTGTCTTTCTTATGTATGAGTTTGAGTGTGGAATTAGTGGTGTGCTTTCATGAAGAACTCAAGGGAGCGGTGAGTTCAATACTTGGTTGTATGATAAATAATATTTGGGGTTCTTCTATGTATATTACTGTTGGCGCGACTTGGTTGATCTTGGGAAAAGGATGTATAATGTATGTGATCGACAGAGAACAAGGGTGTGGTGATGCACATTATGTTAAGGGATGTATGCCATTATCAGTCAAAGTTACCTACTGTTTTACAAGGCTGACAGTATGATAGCTGCTACTTAAATTGTAGATTAAAACCAAAAAGGGGAGGCTGAATAGTGATAGTATATCAGTCCGAGGATAAGGTATGTAAGGCTATTCGATTCTATATCCCTTTGGCATGAAATCTGATACCTTCAATTACTATCAATGAAGTGAATCTCATAAGTTCTATTCCTAGAAAAGGAAACATTGTGGCAGCGTACTATCTCCAAATAGCTAACAATATTTTCCCCTCTTCTTAGTGCATAGAACTACTTCATTATCTCTTCACTATTTTAAACTTGTGTATTTATCCCCCATGTGCTGGTATAGAAATGGTAATTGCAAAAGTCTGTGAATCCTCCTCTTTGTTGTTTGAAGTCAATTGTGTCATTAAGCTCTTAAAGTAATGTATTGATGTTTCATAGCTCCTTATGTCATTGTTATTTCCTTGTAGTATTATTTTCATGTCTTCAATTACTGGTCCATACTTCCATATACCCAATATGAGTATGACCACAAAAATAACATCTCAAAAGAGTTATTAACATATAAAAAACAATCTCAACGATTAAAGAATCTAAGTGAAGAAATCTATTTAATTACGGGTGGCAGCCCAGGGGCGAAAGCCTAGCATGGGTCGATCCCAACTGTACAAAAGGGTGGCAGCTTAAGGGCGAAAGCCTAGCATGGGCCGATCCCTATTGGTATAGAAGGGTGGCAGCTCACAGCGAAATCCTAGCATGGGCCGATCCTATGTTTTGTAATTATGATAACCATATCCCAGTGGTTAATACGCAAACCATGAGTGATTCTCTTCTACCACTGATCAGCTAGTCATTTGTATCACATGCCCTACAAAGATTATAACATACAGAAAAGTAAATAAAACAATGTAACTTACTTGATCCCACAAGAGTAAGCAAACGTAGTCTTCTCTCCTAATCTATGCACTCATGTGTTGTTATTTAATTTCATTTCAGCTCTCGTATTGCATGGGATACTACCTTACATATTCAGTACATTTTATCGTACTAACGTCCTTCGAGGGGGACGTTGCATTTCATGCTACAGGCACATGTACTCCAGCTAGTATACCTCCTCAGTAGGAGCACACGAAACTCTGCTACTTTTAGGTGAGCTCCATGTTGATTTGGAGATTTATTGAGTCATTGGTAAATTCATTTTGGTATTTTATCGTTGTTGAGGGTAAGGTGGGGTCTTTCCCGACCTACTCTAGTCTTATATCTTTTTATGGCTTTGTAGACGTATGTACATGGTTAAGTTGTGTCTTAAGGAGTTATGGCCTCAATGGCCAAGTCTTGTATATAACTTTTTGACCTACTTATGTTGTTTTGTATCGCTGAATCTTAAGTGAACTTGTAACAATTGTTATAGTGATATGAACAGTAAGAAGAGGTTGTAAGTTGTTTCTCTCTGGCCTTTAGGGCATCTGGTGCCTGTCCATCTGAATGGGTTTTTAGGCGTGACATAAAACCTGAACCATACAACCCAAAAAATACCTACACCCTAACCCTGATCCTAACCTAACCCTAATCCCTAAGTCCAAAAAAATAAATGTAAGTCCAAAATAAGAAAACCATGACATTAAACACTAAACCATAGACTTTAAACATCAAATCCTAAACAACAAACCCTAAAACCTAAAAAAACCTAAACGTTAACCCTAAACCCTAAACCCTAAACGCAAAACCCAAAATACAAAAACCCTATCATTACACCGAACCATAGATATTATAACTCAAATCCTTAACCCCAAACCATAAAACCTAAAAATAACCTAAACCTTAATGCTAACCCTAACATTCACTATAACCCTAACCCTACCATAAACTCTAAATCCAATGCAAAAAATACCAAAACCCAAACATTACACACTAAACCATTAATATTAGACCTCAAATCCTAAGCCCTAAACCCAAAAATCTAAAAAAAAACAAATACCCTAACCCAAACCCAAACCTTAACCCTTACCCTAACCATAAACCATAAACCCGAGACCCTAAGCCCAAAATACAAATATCTAAATAGTAAATACTAAATTATACATTTTAAATGATAAACCATGAACCATAAACCCTAAAAAAACATATACCATAACCCTATTCTTAACCTTAACGTTCCCTAAATCCTAAAACATAAACTCTAAGTCCAAAAAAAAACCATAAGTCCAATTGATGAAAACTCAGAAATTAAATACTAAACCATAGATTTCAAAGCTCAAATCCTAAACCACAAACCCTAAAACCTAACAAAACTTAAATCATAAACCAAGAACTCTAAAACCTAAAAAAACCTAAATCCTAACCCTAACCCTATCCTAACCCTAACCCTAACCTTAACCCTAACCCTAACCCAAATCCTAAACCATTAACCCGAAACCCCAAGCCTTATTTTTCTGATCTTATTAACAAAGTCGTTTCCAGAATTACAGGTTGGCAAACTAAGCAACTTAGTTATGGAGGAAAGGCTGTACTCTCCAAACATGTCCTTCAGGCCTTACCTACACATCTTCTATCAGCAGTAACCCCTCCAATTACAATCATCAGACAGATCCAAATGCTTATTGCTGATTTTTTCTGGGGATGGAAGAATAATAGGAAAAAATACCATTGGTCTTCTTGGAAAAATCTGAGCTACCCTTATGAGGAAGGGGGAGTGGGCATGAGAAATTTGCAGGATGTTTGTAAATCCTTCCAGTTCAAGCAATGGTGGATCTTTAGAACAAAACAAACCTTGTGGGGAGATTTCATGAGAGATAAAAATTGTCAAAGATCTAATCCGTTTAGCAAGAAATGGGATACTGGAGAGTCATTGACTTGGAAAAATATGCTTGATAATAGACAACAGGTTGAACAGCATATTTAGTGGAGACTTCAAGCTGGGAATTGTTCTTTTTGGTGGGAAAATTGGCTTGGCACAGGGCCACTAGCACAACATACAGGCAGCAGCAACAGGCTCAACAATACTACTGTTGCAGAAGTTTGGGAAAATGGGGAATGGAATTGCAGCAAGTTGATTGAACAGGCTCCAGCCAACATGCTTCACAGCATCCTAACTACCCAAATTCCTCACCAACAGCAGAGGCCTGATCAACCTGTTTGGAAACCCAACAATCATGGTAACTTCAGCTTTTCTTCTGCCTGGGAAGAAATCAGGAACAAAAAGAATAAGAACCCTTTTAACTCTTTATTATGGCATAAATGCATTCCTTTTAAATCTTCTTTTCTTTTATGGAGAACATTAAAAGGTAAGCTCCCAACCAATGATAAGTTATCTAACTTTGGCATTGAGCCATCTCACTTTTTTTGTTGCATTGATAGAGCAGGCATGGAAACCATAGATCATACCTTCAACTCTGGCCAATTTGCAGCTAGGGTGTGGAATTTTTTTGCAGGAACTGCTGGGCTGCAAGCTGATCATTCCACATTGCTGACACTGATCAAACAATGGTGGACAATCAAGCCAAAAAATGCCAGCCATCAACTACTGTTGCAAGCCACACCAATTTTCATTTGTTGGATCTTATGGAAGAATAGGTGTGCATGCAAATATGGTGGCAAAGTAACTAATATCAGCCATGTAAAGTATGCAATCTATAAAGACACCTTCAAAATGCTGAAAAATACCTTCCCACACATCAACTGGCCTTCTAGCTGGACAGCCTTAATCCAAACAAGTGAAAGGTGCCTCCACGACATCAAAGTGAGCATGGTAACATGGGTTAAACCTCCGGATCAATGGATCAAAATAAACACCGATGGAAGTGCACTCACCAATCCGGGAAAGATAGGGGCTGGAGGTATGATCAGAAATAAAGAAGGCAAATTGGTGATGGCTTTCTCAAAACCTCTTGGAGAAGGATCGAACAACAAGGCTGAGATTGAAGCTGCTCTGTTTGGACTGACTTGGGCACTTGAATTAGGATTCAGAAATATTCTTCTTGAGTTAGATTCTCAACTGGTCGTGCAATGGATTTCCAACAAAACAGCCCCTCATTGGAGTATTACAAATCAGCTTGAAAGAATCCAACAGATTATCATGCAAACTCACAACTTCAAGTGTTCCCACATCCTCAGAGAAGCAAATTGGGTAGCGGATGCACTTTCAAAGCACAACCACAACACAACAGCTCCTCAAGTCTACTTCAACAACAATAAACTTCCTAAAGAAGCACAGGCATACTACCAAAAGGACCTGCTGAACATGCCGAGCTTTAGAAGAAAGAAGACTAACATGATTTTTGATCCTCCTTGATTTGTGAACCTTTTCAACTTAGCTATATCTAAATAATATAGCTACTTTGAATAGGGGTTTAGATAGTTAATTGATAGGCTTTCTTGTAAAGGGAGAGTCTCCCTAATTTATGTTTCCTAGATACTTTGTAACGAGAGGAGTCCTCTCCTTAGGTTCGTAGTATTTTGGTTTCACCTTTATTGTGCGGGGCAGAGTTGACATTCTTTTGGAAAGTCGACTCTAAACCACATTAGGATTGGAGGTCAGGTCTATGCCCCCCTCCTTGTATTTTGTTTTTTGTTATTAATGATAAGGCCTGGGGGTGTCGCTCAGCCCCTACCCCTCCAAGGGTATTCAACAAAAAAAAAGAGCCTAAAATACCAAAACTCAAAAATTAAACACTAAACCATAGATTTTAAACCAAAATTTCTAAACCCCAAAACCTAATACCCAAAAAAACCCTAAAAAATCGCTTTCTCATTTCAGAATTTTCTCTCTCTCTAAATTTTCTCTCTCTAGAATTCTCTCGAGGAACTACTCACGAAACGATGTAGGAAATAGCTGATCAGCTAATTGTTGATGGTTGTGATGGCTGGAATACCAGCGGACGATCGTTTTAGGCCTCCAGATCCTTCGATGGTGGGGAGGAATCCTACGACTCAATCACCAATTCAAGAAGTGACGGAGGAAGAATCGTCCACCTCTTGCAGTTGAGGGAAGAGGCAATCCATATTGCTACAGTAGAGGCGGACATGGATGACGAACGTCACAACTTCGAAAGGGGTACAACAATTAGTGGTAAGGAAAAGGAGATTCCGCTGGGAGATGAACAGGCGAGGTCTGAAATACGCAAGTCACAAGGAAAGGAAATAGCGGAATCGATTCAAAGTCAATCCCCATCGCAAGAAAAGGAATCGGAGCAATCGACTCAAAATCGAGTACCATTGGAAGACAATCGACAAGATTCTGGTATTGGGGATTCTTCTCCAATAATCGATGAGCATAATCAACAAGCTGTGGAGGCGGTGGGAGTTCAAAATATCGACTCACAAAAAGAAGGTGAAATTGATGCGAGGATTCAATAACATACAACTCAAGTTGATCAACCACAACAAGAATTGCAGAGGATAAATCGAGATAATCGATTTACCCAACAACAACAGAGTTTGCCTAGTTCGAACAAGGAACACGATCCAAATCTTGATGCTCGACCTGCAAATATTAGAAATACAACAATAAGAACTCAAGGTTCGAAGGAGGTATATCAACAGTCAAGGAATAAGGCTGATGAGTCTTCTAGATCTGGTTTTCACAACAATAGGTCAGAAAATGCGCCAGGTAACATCAATACTCGTCCTTATAATACTGATAATGAGTATGATAGACAGCAAGAACCTGAGTATCAAACTAATTTTCCAAAAATTTCCAGTAATTTTGATCGACCTGTGCATAAGAATTCGAATGATAAAATTGATCAACCATTTGGAAATGTTAATAATTTTCCTAAGAAAGATCAAGTTCCTGAACCGGCTCCTTACACAGTTATTCAAACTTATGCTGATAGGTTAAGGTATAATCAATCCAAGATTGGTGTTAGAATCAAGTTAACTGAACCTGAAATTACTACAAAATAGGGTCTGCCTGCTGTTCTGTATGTGAAAGATGAGGTTATCAAAGATTTAGCTTCTACTTGCAAATTCACTCTCAATGGTAAATTTGTTTATACAATGCCTAGAGTAGAATTGATTAGGAAAAATTTTATTCTTCAAACTCAATTATCAGGGGGTGTTAAGATTGCTCACTTTAATTCTAGACATGTTTATATTGACCTTGATAATGAATTAGACTACAACATGGTTTGGACAAAACAAAGAATGACAATAGCTGGGCAGATTATGAGAATTCAGGCTTGGACCCCTACCTTTAAACCTGATGAAGAGACTCCTTTAGTGCCTATTTGGATATCTCTTCCTGAATTACCTAGGCATTGCTATAATAAGGAGTTTATTACTAGTCTTTTATCTCCTATAGGTAGAGTTCTATACTTAGATTCTGCATCCATTAATAAAACTAGGGGAAGTCAGGCTAGAGTTAAGGTTCAAGTTGACTTAACTAAAGACAGACCTCCTCACATTTGGATGGGTTATATTGGGGAGGATATCACTGATGGTAAATGGCAAAAAATAGAGTATGACAGCATACCTGATTATTGCTTTTATTGTAAACACCAAGGTCATAAGGAGTCTGATTGTATAATTAAACAAAGAGATGATGATAATCAAAAAAAGAAAGATTTGGAGAAAAACAAACCTAGGAAAGACAATGTGCATAATGTTCATAAAGATGTGCAGATTTCTAAGAACATGGAAACAGGAAGAAGGGAGGTGGAATTCAGTCAACAAAATTATCCAAGTCAAGAGAATCAGCAGAATGTGATACAAGAGGAATGGCAAACTCAAAGAAGAAAAAATGTTAATCAACAAGTAAGGTTCAATACTGACAGGGCTGTTGTTCAACAGCAACAGCCTCAAACAGGTATTGTTTCTATACCTACCAAAAATACATATATTGATTTAGAAGTGCATGAATTTACAAATTCTGGAGAAGGAATGGAAGAACACACTTAGCAAATACAGGAAAAGAGGCCATTGAATTGATAATATCAACAAGCAATATCAGAAGAATAAAGGCCATGCCTATATTGAAGGAAGCAGTGCTAGTAGAGAGCAAATCACTAAGAAACAAATGATCGAAGTACATGTAAATAGGAATGAACAGGCTGGTTATCAACATGATGCAACAAAAAGATCAGGTATTGACTCAATGCTCCCCCTCCCTACACCCTAAAATATACAGATTGCTTCTGTTGGAGTAGCTGTTGGAGGTGAGGTTGGAGGTTGTCAGGAGGAATATAGAATTAATCAAGATAGAATTACCAAAGGAAAAGATAAAATTGGAGAACAGGGGTCTGTTATTAATGTAGATAGAGTACCACCTGATAAATCTAATTTTAATGATTCTCAACAGTTCAGCAATAAGTAAAAGAATAAAAATCAATCCACTACTGGTAAAGATCCTATTAGTCATCAAAGAGATGATAATTTTGATGAATATGGGGCACCTAATTCTGAAGATGAGTATGATGTTGATACTCAATCTTTAGGTGAGGGTATAGAACCAGTGGAGGAAATGAATACTGCTTATCAACATCAAAAAGGTCCTATGCTTCAAAACTCTAATGTTGCGGAGATTAGAGAAGTTACTGGAAAGCAAGGATTATCACCAAGGGGAAGGAAGCTGTTGAAACAAAATAAAATTGCTAGTACTAGTAAACCTAATACTAGAGCTAGGAGTAGAGGTTTATGATGATTAAAATGATTTGTTGGAATGCTAGGAGCATTAATACTTTTGGTGCTCTGGAAAGATTGATAAACCTCAGGAGAATTCATAATTTGTCTATGATTGCTATCTTAGAACCTTTTGCTAACCTTTCTCAGTTATAGAATGCAGATGCTGATGAACAATGGTCATAGTAATCCTAATAGCAAAATCTTGTTATTTTGGTCAAGTGAGGTAAACTGTAGTATTTTGGAAAGTGATCAACAACATATCACTTGTGAAGTAAGTCATGATGAGTGCAGTGAGAAATTTCAGATGACTTATGTTTATGCTAAATGTAAGGATCATTTGAGGAGACCTCTATGGGACAACATGTTAAAATGGTCTGGAACAGGGTATCCTTGGTGTATAATTGGTGACTTTAATGTGATTTCTTCTTCTCAAGAAAAGTTGGGAGGTAGAGAATACAATATTAATAAAAGCTTAGAGTTCATTAGCATTATAGAATCTTGTGGACTAGTGGAAATGGGTTATAATGGACAATCTTATACTTGGTGTAATCACAGGAAGGGTGGTGCTAGAATTTGGAAGAGGTTAGATAGACGTATGGTAAATGATAAGTGGCTGGAAAGAATGCCTCAGACTAATATCACTCATCTTCCATCAGTAGGTTCTGTCATTGCCCTTTATTGATGGAAATGAATGACAATAAGGAAAAAGTGATTAAGTATTTTAAATTTCTCAACTGTTGGACTGAAAATGAATCATTCTTACAAACAGTTGAAAATTGTTGGAAAAGGAAAGTTGCAGGAAATCCTATGTGGATCTTACATACTAAGATGAGGAGATTAACAAAAACTTTAAGGTCTTGGTCAAAAAAGGAATATGGAGATGTTTTTGAAAAAGTGAAGCAGTATGAGGATGATGTTAAAAAGGCTGAAGGAAACATTATTATGGATAATAGTAAGGAAAACAGAGAGAAGCTATATGCTGTTAATGCTCATTATATTAAGTATTTGAAATTAGAGTATGCAATCGTTCAACAAAAAACTGAATTGCATTGGTTAAAAGAGGGTGATGCAAATTCTAGATACTTTAATGCAGTAATTAGAGGAAGAAGGAAAAGAATGTTTATTCATTTAGTCATGGCTGACAATGGTGCATGGATTCAAGGGGAGGATAATATAGCTAGAAAAGCATGTGATTATTATCAGAATATTTTCACTAGTAAAACAGAGAAAATAAGGGAGGATATATTACAATGTATTCCTAATTTGGTTACTCAGGAACAAAATACAGAATTGGAAAGAATGCCTACAGAGGAAGAATTGAGAAGGGTTGTAATGAATATGAATCCCAATTCTGCTCCAGCACCAGATGGTATTGGAGGAAAATTTTATCAAGTTTGCTTTGATATAATTAAGGAAGATCTTCTTGCTGCAGTGCTGTCTTTTTTTAATAGTTATGATATGCCTGATTACATAACTCATGCTTGTCTAATTTTGCTTCCTAAAGTTGATCATCCTAACAAGTTAAAGGACTTTAGACCTTTTAGTCTTAGTAATTTTACTAATAAGATTATCTCCAAGATCATGAGTACTAGATTGTCTCCTATTTAACGTACTATTATTTCAGAAAATCAATCTGGGTTTGTAAAAGGAAGGAGTATATCAGAGAAAATTATGTTGGCTCAGGAAGTTATTCTTCGTATCAAATTACCTAAAGAAGGGAAGAATGTTGTTATCATGTTGGACATGGTTAAAGCCTATGACAGAGTATCTTGGTCTTATACATGTTTAGTATTAACAAAAATGGGTTTTGGAGAATTATGAGCAATAATTGGTATTCTATTGTGATCAATGGTAAAAGACATGGTTTTTTTTCACTCAACTAGAGGTCTTAAACAAGGGGATCCCTTGTCTCCAGCACTATTTATTTTAGGTGCTGAAGTTTTTTCGAGACAAGTCAACTTACTTTATCAAAATCAGCTATATATGGGTTTTCACATGGAAAGCAGAGGGCCTCAAATCAATCACTTAAGTTTTGCAGATGATTTAATTATTTGTACCTCCACTGATAGAAGTTCCTTACAACTAATTATGAAGACTATTGATGAGTATGAACTAGTTTGTGATCAGAAAATGAACAAGGATAAAAGTTTTTTCATGGTAACCTCTAAGACTAGACAAGATATTATTGATGTTACCAAGATGGAAACTGGATTTGATATGAAAAACAGTCCTATCATTTACCTTGGTTGTCCTTTATACATTGGGGGTCAAAGAATCATATACTATTCTAAGGTAGTGGAGAAGGTGATCAAAAGGATTTCTGGTTGGCAAACTAAGAAATTAAATTTTTGAGGTAAAGCTACTCTTGTAAAACATGTGCTGCAGTCTATTCCTATTCACATTTTAGCTGTTGTATCTCCTCCCAAAACTACTCTCAATTATATTAAAAGAGTAATGGCTGACTTCTTTTGGGGTACTGATAAAGATGGTAAAAAGTATCATTGGGCTTCATGGGAAACTTTGGCTTATCCAACTAATGAAGGTGGCATTGGAGTACGGCTATTAAAAGATGTTTGCATAGCATTTCAATATAAACAATGGTGGGAGTTTAGAACTAAGCCTTCTTTGTGGAGTAAATTTCTAAAGGCCAAATATTGTGAAAGAGCTAATCCAGTGGCTAAGAAATATGATTCAAGGGACTCTTTGGTCTGGAGATATCTTACTAGGAATAGACAGGAAGTGGAATCTCATATTAAATGGAAAATTCATTCAGGGACTTGCAGTTTCTGGTGGGATAACTGGCTGGGAAATGGGGCAATAGCCAAATACTGTGACAATATTTCCAGTTTAAACAATAGTATAGTGTCTGAATTCTTAAAAGATGGTAATTGGAAAGAGAGGTTTGTTAGACAACATGTGCCTCCTTTGCTGGTGCCTAATATTCTTCAGACAAACTTTACTTATAAAGAAGATGTTGATGATACTGCCATTTGGATACCTGAGGAGAATGAAAAATTCACTATTGCATCTGCATGGGAAGTTATTAGAAAGAAAAGAATTAAAGATCCTATTAATAACATTGTTTGGCATAAGAATATTCCCTTCAAAATAGCCATCTTTATTTGGAGAGCTTTGAGGGGCAAGTTACCAACAAATGAAAATCTGCAGAAATTTGGAAGAGCTGAGGCAGACTGTTATTGCTGTTATAGGAAAGGAAAAGATGACATCAATCATATTTTAATTACAGGAAATTTTGCTAACTACATTTGGAAATACCATGCAGCAAAAGTTGGTGCAATGCAAGCAACTATAGACTTGAGAAGTCTGTTATTATATTGGAGGAATCTGCCAGTGCAAAATGATACATAAATTACTTATTCAGATTTTACCTAATTTTATTTGTTGGAATTTGTGGAAAAACAGGTTTGCTGTTAAATATGGAGGAAAAAAATCAAGTATACAAAGAGTACAATATGGTATTTTTTAAGATACCATGCTGGTTATAAAAATAGTTTTTCCTAACATACCATGGCAGCCTAGCAGGGACAACTTGATCAATGTGGTGGATCCCTGTCAACAGCAGCTTAAAGTAACCATGGTAAGTAGGAAAAAACCAGATGAAGGCATATACAAGCAAAACACTGATGGAAGTGCACTACAAGATTCTGTCAAGATTGGAGGAGGAGGAATATTAAGGGATCATAAAGGTAAACTGATCTATGCCTTCTCTTTACCTTTTGGTTTAGGTACTAACAATATTGCAGAGATAAAGGCAGCCTTATATGGACTTGATTGGTGTGAAAACATGGGTACAAAAGCATTGAGTTGGAAGTAGATTCAGAACTGTTGTGTAAATGGATAAACAATAGAGTAGGCATACCCTGGAGATGTCAACAAACAGTCCAGCAAATTCAAGACATAAGCAGGAAAATGGATTATTTTCAATGCACACGTGTCTATAGAGAAGCAAATGGTACTGCAGATTTGTTAGCAAAATGGAGTCATACTCTGGATATACTACAACACTTCTATACTACTCAACAATAAGTTGGATCAATTAGAGGAAGTTACATGTTGGAAAAGATGGGAATACAAAATTTCAGAAGAAGGACAACAAAGAGAATCAAACAGCCACCTTAGCATGCTAACAAGGCAGCAAAGACTTGGAACTTATTCAAATGATACTTAAATCTATTCTTTGACTAGATGATAGTTAGGAGGATAGGTTTTTTCTTTTTTACCCTTTTTATTTTATTTCTATAGTGTGCATCTAATTGTATAGGTTGAATTGACTAACCTTAGTAAGTAAGTCAATTCTATACCTACCAAATGATAGAAGGTAAGGCTTATGTCCACCTTCTTGTATTTTTTGACTTTATAAATGATAAGGCCTGGGGGTGTTGCTAAGCCCCTGACCCACCACAAGGGTCGTTTAATGAAAAAAAAAACCCTAAACCCTAACTCTAACCCTATCCCTAAAAAGAATCCTAACCCTAAATCTAAAGCCCAAAATACCAAAACCCTAACACTAAACACTAATCCATAGATATTACAACTCCAATTGTTAACCCGAAACCCTAAAACCTAAAAAATAACCTATACCCTAACCCTTACTCTAACATTAATCCTAAACCTAACCCTATCATAAATTCTAAATACATTCCCAAAATACAAAACACAAAACACTAAACACTAAACCATTGATATTAAACCTCAAATCCTAAACCCTATGCCCAAAAACCATTAAAAACCCAAAAACCTAACCCTAACCCTAACCTTAACATAAACCCTAACAATAAACCATAAACACAAAACCCTAAGTCTAAAATACCACTATCTAATCATAAAAAAAAGCCCAAAATACCAAAATCCAAACATAAATACGAAACCATACATTTTAAACCTCAAATGTTAAACCCAAACCATAAAACCTAAGAAAAAAACCAACACCCTAACCCTAATCCTAACCCTAACCCTAAACCCTAAACCCTAAACCCTAAGCCCAAAATACGAGAACCCAAACATTAAACACTAAACCATAGATTTTTTACACCTCAAATTCTAAACACAAACCCTAAAACCTAAGAAAACCCTAAACCCTATCCCTAACCCAAACCCTAACCATAAAAGATAAACCCAAAACCCTAAGCCCAAAATATCAAACCCAAACATTAAATACTAAACCATAAATTTAAACCTTAAATGTTAAACCCTGACCCGTAAAACCTAAAAAAACTACACCTTAACCCAATTCTTAACCCTAACCCTAAACCCTAAACCCTAAAAAACCCTAAGTCCAAAATACGAAGATTTTAAACCTTAAATCCTGAAGAACAAACCCTAAGATCTAAAAAAATAAACCCTAACCCTACCCCTAACCCAAAACCATTAACCGAAACCCCATGCCCAAATTACAAAAACCCAAATATTAAACACTAAACCTTAGATATAAACCAAAAATACTAAACCCCAAAACCTAAAACCTACAAAAAAACCATAAACCTTAAACCTTAGCCTATCCTTAACATAAACCCTAAACCTAACCCTATCCTTAATCCCAACCCTAAACCCTAAGCCCTAAACCCTAAGCCCAAAATACCAAAACCCTTAAATTAAAAAATAAACCATAGATATTACAACTCAAATCCGTATCCCAAAACATTAAAACCTAGAAAACAACCTAAGCCTTAACCCTAACATTAACCATAACCCTAACCCTACCATAAACCATATTGCCCAAAACGAAAATACAAAAACCGAAACATTAAACATTAAACCATTGATATTCAACCTCAAATCCTAAACTCTAAACCTACAAACCTAAAAAAAACAACACCCTAACCAATAAACCTAAAACCTAAAAAAAACCATAAACCTAATCCTACCATAAACCCTAATCCCCAATCCCAAAATACTAAAACCAAAACATTAAACACTAAAATATTGATAATAAACCTCAAATTCTAAGCTCTAAACCTAAAAACCTAAAAAAAAAATTAAACCCTAACCCTAAACCTTTCCTTAACCCTATCTCTAAACCTAAACCATAAACTCGAAACCTTAAGCCCAAAATACCACCTAAGAACCAGAAATTTTCTCTCTCTAACTCACGCTCTCTCCTCTATCTACAACAGCTAGCAAAAAGTCACACACACACGCCGCTGCGCCGGTGCGTGCGCCGCCGATGTCCGTTCAAACTCCAACGGAACAAAGCCATCCAAAACCCCTTGACAACCTCCGAACTCTTCGAAATAAAAGCTCAAAGTTGCGATGAACACTGCGATGGAAGAGCAGTTTAAGAGAGAACGTGAAGTTATTTCCCAAGGATTTTCTGGGGGGAATCGAGAAGAAAGGATGATGGAAATGAATATTTTGCATCAAGATTCATCATATAACAAAAAATCTGCTAATTCAACTGTCGGAATCAGTCAAAATGGAGAGGCGGCTCTTGAAGAATATGCAAGTGGGTCGCTTGAGTAGTGCACTCAAATTCGATCGCCTTTAAGTCAAATTCGTAAGGATTCGATAAGTGGGGTTGGTTTACCCAGTGATGGCGCTAATATTATTGTATTTTCAGGCGAAAGGAAGGGTGAAATCGCCGGCGAGGATAACTCCATCAAAAATAGAAGTCAAAACATTGGAATCCATGGAAGCTTGTCGAACAACACTGTTTATCAAGCTAGAGACACTCATATAACAGGACACTCTGATCAGCTCAAAGGAGGAACCAACATCAATAACACTTCTGTAGCTGCCAATGATTATACAGTAAACCCTTTGAAGGAAAAACATGATAGTAATGAAGAACACTCTTTTTCATATCATAATAATGTAAAAGGCACCCTCCTAGTTGATTCTAAATCAAACGAGGCAACATAAATAGGGGAAGGGAGCAATTTCTATGTCGGGAAGAAGTCGATGGCACAACAGGCTACTAACATGAATATGAGAAGGCCACACACAACAACTTCATAAAATGACACACAACCTTCAAGTTTTTCCTTTGGTATTGCAGGTAGCTCATCGCATCTAACTCCTAATCTTGTGGCAGGTTATTCACATGACACAACAAGTATGAATAAAATAGGTAAGGAACGTTGAAATGGACAGCTACAACACCAACAATAGTCAAGTCAACAAGTCGAGCAAGCAGGCATCAAAATACAGAATGGGAAGATTGTACAACACAATGTTAAAGGAGACAAGCAGGCGACTGAACAGATTCTAGGAGGAGAAGGAAGGCGAAAAGAACAGCCTAAGAACAACTACATTCAAGCTGGAGCTAATTCAACAAATCCAACAAACATATCAAATAAGAACTACAAAAGCAATTTCCCCAAGATATCCAACAACTTCAGAAGGTTTGAGCCTAATTCTCAGAGTGACAAAATTACTAAGCAAGGCAATAATGATGGTCAAGGCACTGCTAGAAATAATCATATGCAAGGTAAAAATGTTAGCAATAATTCTAAACCGGATAAAATCTCTGAGCTAGCTTCTTATATTGTTGTGCAATCATTTGCTGCTAGATTAAGATATAATCAATCTAAGAATGAAATCCCTATAGTTTTGAATGATCCTATACATACGACTAGGCAACGATTTCCGGCTGTGCTTCTTCATGATGATGATTATTATGTGAAGTTGGCTGAGGTGTGTAGGTACACACTTGTGGGCAAATTCAGTAATACTATGCGTTAAATGGAGTTAGTTAAGAAAAGCTTCATCCTCAAAACTCAACTCACAGGGAGTGTGAAGATGACACACTTCAATGCTAGGCATGTTTATATCGACCTTGACAATGAGTTTGATTGCCAAACTGTTTGTACTAAGCTTTGGATGAATATTGAAGGCCAAGTGATGAGGATACAGACATGGACTCTAAACTTCTCCCCTGAAAAGGAGACTCCCATTGTCCCAATCTGGGTGGCTATCCCTAGTTTGCCTTGGCATTGCTAAACAAAGTGTTTAACAACTATTCTACGTTCTATTGGGAAGGTGCTATTCTTAGACTAATCTTCCTCTCAAAGAACTAGAGGCAGCACTCTTAGAGTCAAAATTAAGGTGGATCTTACCAAAACTCGACCTTCCTATGTTTGGTTCGGTTTCAAAAATGTTGACGCCAATAAAGGAAGATGGCTGAAAGTTGAATATGAGGGCATCCCCAACTAATGCATGTACTGCAAGCATCAGGGGAATATGGAAGATGAGTGCACAATTAAAAGGAGGGATGAGGAAATCAGGAAAAAGAAGGAACGGGAAAATGGAAGAAAATCCAAGCAAGATCAGGAACAAGGGGGCAAGTCCAAGACTCAAGGACAGGACAAAGGTAACTCTGAGTTCGTTGAAAGAATTCAGAATCAACAAAACATAAGTCAGAAAGAAGAGCACAAACAGGCTGCTATATACAGTTAATCAAAGAATCAGCATGTAAACCAAATACAAAGAACCAATATTCCTAATTCAAAAGACCAAGATCCCCAAAAGGAAATACATGAGGAACAGTGCCATACACAGAAAAAGAGGCAACCAAAAAATTAAGATCAAACCATCTCCAAGGCAGTTTGGAGACCTGTCTGACCTCCAAAGCAAAGAAGACGTAGTAGCCATCAACATAAGCAGGATATAACAGGTATAACTAAACTTCATACTCAAAATACTTTTTCTAACCTTGAACTGCAGGAACAATAAGAGAGAAACCAAACAGGGAGAAGGAAACACAAGGCAGGATGCTGATCAGACAGACCAACCAAAAAATGGGACTGCTAAGGATCCATCTGTAAGGAACAACCTCACCACTCATAACTTACAAAACCAAAAAGGTGATACATCTAACAAAAATAAAAGCACAGGTATTGATTCAATGCTCCCAAGTACCAATTCCCCCAATATTATTAATGTTGATTCTGCATGAGGGGTTGGTTGACCTTAGGTCAGACTTTAGAGACTCTGAAATTTCTAAGAATAGGCATCAGTAAGGAGAGAAACAACAGATCAAACAACATTCAGTAAACTGAAAAAGAGGAAAAGAAAGATAAAGTGAAACAGGCTGCTTCTTGTACTCCGGAAAGCACTCACAACAGCAAAAACAAGCCAAGCAAATAGAAAAGGGATGCTGCTAAAAGGAGATAGAATAAGCTTCAGACCAATGATAATCTTTACGCTCAACATATGACTCCTCCTCCCTCTGAACCACCAGATAAGGGACAACAAATATGCAAGATGAACACAGTGCCTAATTTTGATGAATAGTTGTTTATAATTCTGAGGATGAAATAGATGGGGATAATCATTCCTTACAAGAGGTTAATGAGGATAATGAGAGTAGTGAGGACCTTATTAAGGCCTTTAGTCCTCATAATGATCAGACCTTAGAGGAAGAAATCCAATAGGTAGCACAAAATCAATGTTTATATCCAGGGGTTTTAATCAAGACAAATTTCACATCAAGAAGCAAGATGTCAATACTGTCACAACTGGAAGACCTAATACTAGGCTGTTTTCCTCAAGATCTTCCAAATGAATAGTACAATTGTATGGAATGTGAGAGGGATCAACACTCATGGGGTATTTGAGAGACTCAATATTCTCATTAAAGCTTCACCAATTATCTGTTATCACTATTTTGGGACCTTTTTCTGAAAGTGTACAAGTTCAAACCTTAAAGGTGCATTTAAACATGGATAATGCTACTAGTAATTGTAATGGTTAAATTTGGATTTTTTGGAGCAATGATATTGACTATAATATTCTTGATGAAGATGACAGCAGATCACTTGCAACATGAAACACAATAAATTACAATATCAATTTACTAGTACCTTTGTCTATGCTAAATGCAAAGATCACCTCAGGAGACCTCTTTGGGACAAAATGATTTAGAAAGCCTTTTGAATGAGAACCCTTGGTGTACTATTGGAGATTTCAATGTTATAACTTCTGTGGAGGAAAAACATGGAGAGGTGCCTTACAACATGAGAAAGAGTATGGACTTTATTGCTGTCATTGAAGCCTGTGGCCTCTTTGACATTTGTTTTAGTGGTCATAAATTCACATTATCTAACAAGAGGGGTATCAATCAAAGAATATGGAAGAGGCTTGATAGGGCTATGGTAAATAATTCTTGGTTGGAAAAGATGCCTCAAACCACTATAACTCACTTGTCATCTACTGGATCTAATCATTGTCCTGTACTCATGGAAATAGTTTTCACAACAACTGATCATACCAAGTACTTCAGATTTCTCAACTGTTGGGTGTATAACCCTCATTTCATGGAAACTGTTAAAACCTATTGGGAGAAGGAAGTAGCAGGTACAGGCATGTTGAGATTTCACCAAAAAATTAAAAGTCTATCAAATACTCTTAGTGTTTGGTCTAAGAAATAGTTTGGTGATATTTTCCAAAAGGTTAGTATGTATGAGGAACAAGTGCATAAAGCTGAAGAAAACTACATAACTAACCAAAGTGACTCAAATAGAAGCATCCTTCATGAAATTAATACAAAGTACATCAAATTTCTAAAGCTGGAAGATACTATTTTGAAACAAAAAAACCCAACTCCAATGGTTTAAAGAAGGTGAAACTAATTCTAAATACTTCCATTCAGTAATAAGGGAGAGAAGAAGGGAACTTTATATTCACAAAGTTGCCAATTAAAATGGAGATTGGATACAAGGTGACGACAACATTGCTCAGGTAGCTTGTGAACACTTCAAAGGAATATTTACTTGTGAAGAAAAGCTTATCAATGAGCATACCTTGGAATGCATTCAAAGGATGATTAATCAAGAACAAAATGCTCATCTTACCATTGTGCCTAGAATGGATGAACATAAAGAGGTGGTTTTCTCTATGTATCCTAATTCTACTGCTTGTCCTGATGGTATGAACGGGTACTTCTTTAAAAAATGTTGGCATATTATCAGGAAGGATCTAATGGGGGTGATTCGGCCTTTTTCAGTGGACAGAAGATTCCTAAGTACTTCTTCCATTCTTGTATTGTGGTGCTTCCTAAAGTGAATAATCCAAACAGGATCATTGAGTATAGGCCGATAAGTTTGAGTAACTTCACTAGCAAAATTATTTATAAGCTAATGAGCAACAGAATTAGGCCTATCCTCCCTAACTTATCTCTACTAATAAATCCGGGTTTGTTAAAGGTAGAAGTATTTCTGAGAACATTGTGCTTGCTCAGGAAATCATCCACCAAATTTAAAAACCCAATATTGGTAGCAATGTCATCATTAAACTAGACATGGCAAAGGCTTATGACATGGTTTCTTGGTCATATATTTGCCTGGTACTGACAAAAATGGGATTTGCTGAGGTTATCATTGATTTGGTGTGGAGAATAATGTCTAATAACTGTTACTCAATCATTGTCAATGGTAAAAGATATGGTTGCTTTCACTCCTCTAGAGGTCTCAAGCAAGGTGATCCACTTCCTCCAGCCCTATTTATTTTAGGTGCTGAGGTACTATCAAGATCTCTAATAGGCTTCACAATCATCCGGATTATCATGGTTTCTTCATGGAAAGGAGAGGGCCTAAGGTGAATCGTCTAATTTTTGGTGATGACATAATTTTATTAACACCTGGAAGATGCAAGACTCTAAAACTCCTAATGGCAACTTAAAAGGATTATGAAGATAAATCTGGGCAACTCATCAATGGAGACAAAAGCCACTTTATGATACACTCTAATGCTTTCAATAGCACTAGAGATAGAATAAAGAGGCTGACATGTTTTAAACAAAAGCAAGGCCCTATTAATTACCTAGGTTGCCCTTTATTTGTTGGTAGTCCTACGAATATCTATTTCTCTGATATTGTTAACAAGTTTGTCTTCAGGATCACAGGTTGGCAAACCAAATAATTAAGCTATGGAGGAAAGGTAATTCTTACCAAACATGTCCTTCAGGCTCTTCCTATCCACCTTCTATCTGCAGTAACACCTCCAATTGCAATACTCAGGCAAATCCAAGGACTTATAGCTGACTTTTCCTTTGGATGGAAAAATGATAGAAAGAACTATCACTGGGCCTCATGGAAAAATCTATGTTACCCTTATGATGAAGGGGGGGTGGGAATGAGAAACTCACAAGATATTTCAAATCCTTTAAATTCAAACAGTGGTGGTTCTTCAAAACAAAACAAACATTGTGGGGACAATTTTTGAGAGCAAAATATTGTCAAAGATCAAACCCAGTAAGCAAAAAAGAGGATAATGGAGATTCACTAACCTGGAAATAGATGCTTATGAATAGACAACATGTTGAGCAACACATCCATTGGAAGTTTGAAGCTGGGAATTGTTCATTTTTGTCGGATAACTGCTGGGCAGTGGACCACTGGATCAATTTACGACCAATAGACATAGATTTAATAATTCTACTATGGCTGAATATTGGGAAGAGGGAAAGTTGAGTTGGAGCAAACTGTTACAGCATGCTCCTGCCAAACAACTCCCTAACATCCTGGCAGCAGAGATCTCTCCAGAGCTGCAGCTACCTGATCAACCAGTGTTGAGTTCAATAGCCATGGATGTTTTAGCTGTTCTTCAGCTTGGGAAGAAATCAGAAACAAAAGAGCCAACAATCAATTTATCTCGATGCTATGCAATAAAAACATTCCCTTTAAATCTTCTTTTGTTTTATGGATAACCCTAAGGGGTAAACTCCCTACAAATGAAAGATTGACTAACTTTGGTATTGAGCCATCACATTGTTTTTGTTGTCTTTATAGAGAAGGTATGGATAGAATTGAATATACATTTAATTCAGGGCAATTTGCAGCCAAGGTATTGAGTTTTTTTGCAGGTAGTGCAGGCCAACAGCAAGACCACTCTTCACTGCAGCAGCTACTACAATAATGGTGGACAGCCAAGCTGAGAAATGCAGCCCACAAACTGCTTCTACAAGCTACACCAATATTCATCTGCTGGAATCTGTGGAAGAACAGGTGTGCCTGCAAGTATGGAGGTAAAGCAGCAAACATTAGCAGAGTTAAATATGCAATCTCTAAGGACATTTAAAAGATGTTGAACAGTGCATTTCCTCAAGTCAACTGGCCAGCCAAGTGAACAGATTTAATGCAAAAGAGTGAAAAGTGTGTGCATGACATCAAAGTGAGCATGGTGAATTGTCATAAACCAACAGACCAGTGGCTAAAAGTAAACAGTAATGGAAGTGCACCTACGAACCTGGCAGGCTGGGGGCTGGTAGAATCCTGAGAGACAAACAACGCAATGTGGTGATGGCTTTCGCAACATCACTTGGAGAAGGAACAAACAACAAAGATGAAAGAGAGGCAGCCATCTTTGGTTTAAATTGGGCACTTGAGCTTGGATACAGGAACATAATTCTTAAACTTGATTCTCAACTAGTAGTGCAATGGGTCCTAAAGAAGGCAGTCCCTCAATAGAGCATCATCACTAAACTTGAGGCTGCAACATCTTATCTATCAAGTACACAACTTCAAATGCAGTCATGTATTCAGAGAAGCAAATTCCGTAGCGGATGCATTGTCAAAACAGAGTCACAGCATTGCCACTCCTCAGGTTTATTTCAACACCCACCAACTACTAAAAGAAGCAAAGGCCTACTATCAACTGGACTTATTGGAGATGCCTAACTTTAGAAGAAGGAAGACTATGAGAATTTTTGAACCTACTTGAGGTTGTATACCTTTTCAACTTAGCCAGAATTAAAATTATAGCTACTTTGAATAGGTTAGTTTAGTTTATAAGTGTTGTTGTAAAGGGAGAATGTCCCTAGTTTATGCTTCCTAGATACTTTGCATTGAGAGGAGTCCTCTCCTTAGGTTCTTAGTATTTTGGTTTCATCTTTTGTGTAAGGGGAGGAGTTGACTTCCTTTGGAAGTTGACTCTCAACCATCTTAGGTGGGAGGTTAGGTTTATGTCCCCCTCCGTGTATTTTGTTTTTTTTATTAATGATAAGGGCTAGGGGTGTTGCTCAGCCCCTAAGCCTCAAAGGGTAATTAAAAAAAAAAACAACCCAAAATACCACAACCCAAACATTACATACTAAACCATTGATTTTAAACATCAAATGTTAACCTAGAACCATAAAACCTAAAATAAACCTACACCCTATCCCTTAACCCTAAACCCTAAATCCTAAACCCTATGTCCAAAAAAAAAACCCAAGTCCAAAAGTATTGGAGTTGTATTCACAGCTCGTTGTAAAGTGGATAAACCAACAAGTAGCCCCTCAATGGAACCTCATAATTCAGCTAGGCAGGCTGCAAAATTTTATCAGCCAGACCCAAAACATCTAATGCACACACGTTTATAGAGAGGAAAACAGGTTTGCTGATGCGCTATCCAAACACAACCATCAAACAACCAATCCTCAGGTATATTTCTGCCACCAACAACTACCTATGGAAGCAAGAGCATACTATTAGATGGACTTAATGGAAATGCAAGTTTTAGAAGGAAGAAAACTAAGAGAATTAAAGACCCTCCTTGATTTTTATCTTTTAAACTTAGCTATAATTCAAAAAATTATAGCTTCTTTGAATAGGTTTGGTTTTTATCTTTTTGCAAATTTAAAGGGAGAGTCTCCCTTGTTTATGTTTCGTAGATTCTATGTATGGAGAGGAGTCCTCTCTTCTAGGTACATAGTATTTTTGATTCATATTTTCTATAAGGGGAGGATTGACTTCCTTTTTGGAAAGTTGACTCCAAACCATCATAGGTTGGAGGTTAGGTTTATGCCCCACTCCGTGTATTTTGTTTTTGTTATTAATATTAAGGCCTAGGAGTATTGCTCAGCCCTACCCCGTCAAGGGTTATTCAACTAAAAAATATCATAGATTTTAAACCTCAAAGGTTAAACCCAGAACCATAAAATCTTAACAAAAAACAACACCCTAACCCTTAACCCTAAACCCTAAACCCTCAGTCCAAAAAAAACCCTATCTCCAAAACATGAGAATCCAATTACGAAACACTAAACCATAGATTTTAAATATCAAATCCTTAGCCACAAACCCTAAAACCTAAGAAAAACCTAATCCCTAGCCCTAGACCTAACCCATACACTAACCCTAACCTTATCCTAATACATAAACAAAAATTTCTAAGCCCAAAATACCAAAACGAAAATATTAAATACTAAAAAGTAATTTTTAAGCCTTAAATTCTAAACCCTTTACCATAAAAACTAAAAAAAACTATACCCTAACCCTAAACCCTAAAAAAACCCTAAGTCCAAAACACAAAAACACAAACATTAAACACTAAATCATAGATTTTAAACCTCAAATCATAGACCAGAATCCTTAACACCTAAAAAAACTAAACCCTAACCGTAACCCTTACCCTAACCCTAACCCCAACCCTAACCCAAAACCCCATGTCCAAAATACAAAAACCCAAAGATTAAAACTAAACCATATATTTAAATCAAAAATCCTAAACCCCAAAACCTACAACCTAAATAAAACCCTAAACCTTCAGCATTACCCTATCCTTAACAAAAACCCTAACCCTAACCCTATCTTTAAACATAACCCTAAACCCTAAATCCTAAGCCCAAAATACCAAAACCCTTAAATTAAACAATGAACCATAGATATTACAACTCAAATCCATAACCCCAAACATTAAAACCTAAAAAATAACTTAACCCTAACCCAAACATTAACCCTAACCCTAACGCTACCATAAACCCTAAACCCCAAGCCCAAAGCACCAAAACCCAAACATTAAACATTAAACCATTTATATTAACCTCAAATCCTAAACCCTAAACCAAGAAACTTGAAAAACCCAAAACCCTAGCCCTAACCATAACCCTAACAATAAACTTAAACCCTAAGCAAAAATTACCAAAACACAAACATTAAATACTTAATCATAGATTTTGAATCTCAAATGATAAATCATGGACCAAAAAACCTAAAAAGAACCTACACCCTAATCCTAATTCTATACCAGACCTAGACCCTAATACTATACCTTAAATTCTAAACCCTATGTCCAAATAAAAACTCTAAGTCCAAAATACGAAAAACAGACATTAAACGTTAGACCATATACTTAAAGTATCCAATCCTAAACCACAAATCCTATTATCTAAAAAAAAACTAAACCCTAGCCCTAAGCATAACCCTAAACACCAAGACCAAAATACCATCGCGCCTCATTTTTCGGTATTTTTTCTCTCTCAAAAATTTTCTCTCTCTAACAGACTCTCTCTTCTCTCTACTACTGCTACTGAAAAGCCACAAACTCCGCTGGACCAAATCCCAAACCGAGCGCCTGGAAAAGGGCAACAAACCCCAGTGTAACACGTTCCAAGCTCATCCTCAGAATCCGTTGAAATCGTGATGAATACTGCATTTCTGGAAGAGGATTTCGATAGAGAATGAGAAAATATTTCCAATAGATTTTCTGGGTGGAATCGAGAAGAAAGGTTAATGGAAATGAATACGCCGCATCAAGATCTATCACTTATCGAAAATTCAGCCATTTCCACCGTCGCAATCTGCCAGCATCGAGAGGCGCAGTAGGAAGGTATAGCGAAAAAGTCGCCGAAGTCAAATATCGATATTCGATCGACTTCTAGCAAGCCTCTAAGAAGTCTACCACTGGGATTTGTTCCCCTTACAATGAGGTTCATACGACTGTAATCCCAGGTGAAATGGATGGAGGAATCGTTGCCAGGGAGAACTACAGCTAAGAGAGAACTCGAACAGTCAGAACTCATGGAGTTTTTTTGAAAGAGACTGATTTTCAGGCCAAGAACACCAAGCGAACGGATAATTCCAATCAATTTGAAAGAGAAATCAACAGCAACAATGATTCAACATCATTCATTGATCCTAATTCCAATTTACGATAGGAAAAAAATGAAAGTGAAGGGGAGAAATCTATTTCTGATCGAAGGGCGAAACAAAACAACAAAGTTGAGATTCCTCAACTAGTCGAAGCAAAAATAATTGGAAAAGCAACCAAAACTCAACAACAAGAGAATTTGAATGAGCAGCAGGGCTAGAACAGGAGCACTATGAGCAACACAACAACTTCATCAAATGACACACACACATCAAAAACTTTTTTTGTATAACAAGTAATTAAATAAACATAAATCCTTTTTTTAATTCAGATATGGTGCAAATCACACCTCACCAAGATGATAATGGTGAGGGTTATGGGAATGTGCAGTTGCAGGGACAACAACAATCAAGTCAAAAACATTATCAATCTGTCAAGGAAGTGCAGCATGGAGGACATCAGCAAACAAAGGGTGGAAGTGGCAAGAAGGTATCAGTACAGGTCAAAGGGAATGATGATCACCAAAATGATCAACCTAAAGGCACCCACAATCAAGGGGGAGTAAACATTTCGAAACCATCCAATCGAGCAAGTGTGGAGTACAATAAAAATATCCCCAAAATATCAAACAATTACTCCATATATGAGTCTTACTCTCAACCTGATAGAGTTACTAATGTTATTCAGACAACTGCTGGAAATCCTAACTCCCAACAGCAAGGTCAGAATGCTAACAACAATAATAAAAATAACAAAAATTCTTAACCTGCACCATATATTCTGGTGCAACCCTTTGCTGCTTGGTTGAGATACAATAAGTCTAAGAATGAAATCCCTATTGTTTTAAATGAGCCTGTTCATACGACTAGACAAGGGATTTCCAGCTGTTCTTATTAATGAGGATGACTATTATGTGAAATAGGATTAGGTTTGCAAATACACTCTTGTGGGAAAGTTCACCAATACGATGCCAAAAATGGAGTTGGTGAAAAAGCTTTATTTTACACATCAACTCACATGAAGTGTAAAGATCACTCAGTTCAATGCTAGACATATTTATATCGACCTTGATAATGATTTTTACTACCAAACTGTTTGGATGAAGCTTAGAACGAAGCTTGAGGGGCAAGTAATGAGAATACAAGCATGGACCCCTAATTTTACCCCTCAAGTGGAAAACCCCATTGTTCCTATTTAGGTGGCTATCCCTGGCCTACCATGGCATTGTTATAAAAAAGTTCTCTTAACGACTATTTTGGAGTCTATTGGGAAGGTGTTATTTCTAGACTCACCATCTTCCCAAGGAACTAGAGGTCGCACCTTGAGGGTAAAAGTTCAAGTGGATCTTACTAAAAGTAGACACAATTTTGTTTGGCTGGGATTTAAGAATGCAAACCCCAATAAAGGGAGGTGGTTAAAGGTTGAATATGAAGGCATTCCTAATTATTGCATATATTGCAAACACCAAGGACATAGGGATGAGGATTGTACAATTAAGGGAAGGGATGAGGAGCTAAAAAAGAGGAAAGAGCAGGAAATGGACAGAAACAACAAGGAACAAATAAGTCATAGAAAATCATATGAGCAGGAAAAGAATACATCTGAGGCTACAACAGGGTTATCAAATCACCTAAACAATCAACAAAAAGGAGAAGCAACCACGGAGGAAGCACAAAATCAATGAAGGAAACAGAATATAGATCAACAACAAAGGATACAGAGTATAGAGCAGCAAGCAAGCTTACAAGAAGAACAGTGGCAGACACAACAAAAGAAACAACAAAAAAATCAGGAACAAATCATCTCCAAAGCTGTTTGGAGACGTGTCTCATCTCAAAACAAAAGAATCAATGACAACCAGCACCATACACAGGAAACAACAGGTATATCTACTCTTCAAACTCAAAACTACTTTTCTAATCTAGAAATGCCGGAAAATCAGGAAATAGGCCAAGAAGGGGATGAAGATATCAGGGAAACTGCAGATCAATGAAACAAGTCAAAACAAGGGAATCCTAAAAGCCTAACTGACATAAACAATATAAGAAAACATATAAAAACAAAGCCAGCAAAATGCTACTGCTACTAAACAAAAAAACTCATGTGTTGACTCAATGCTCCAAAACCCCAATTCCCCCAATATTATTCTTGTGGAAGATGGTTTTTCTGAAGAAGTTGTTGGAGGTATGGATGGGGGGTGTCAGGAGAAAACCACTAACTTGAACGATGGGGTTACCAAAAGGGGGAGTTTTTCTCATTTTCTGGTATGAGGGGTTGGATATAGACTCCAACTCAGACCTTAGAGACAATCTTAATTCTAGAAAAAGGCAGCATCAAGAGGCTCCCAATCAGGGTCAGCAACAAGTACAAAACAGGGATGACAGGAAGCAGAATTCTGGAAATAATAGAGAAAAACAGCAACTTGAAACAGAGAAGAATAGGAATCAAGGAAAACAAATTGATTCTAGTATTCAGGACATCACTCATAAAAGAAATTACAAGACTAGTAAACAGAAAATGGACGCTGCTAAAAGGAGGCAAAATAGGCAACAAGACAGTGGCAATGATCAGGGGAAGGAAAGGAATTAGGAATCATGCAACAAATTCATTATGGTAAATGATAACCATGGTTTGGATATCCTTCCTCTTCAGGCTCAATATATGACTCCTCCATCATCTGAACCACCAGACAAGAGACAACAAATGTGTAATGCAAATACAATTCTTTTTTTGGATGAATTTGTTATGGAGAACTGAGAAGATGAACTTGATGGGGATACTCATTCCCTAGAAGAGTTTGATGAGGATGATGAGACTAGTGAGGCCCTTATTAAGTCCTTTAGTCCTCAAAATGATCAAACTCTTGAGGAAGAGATAAAACAGGTAGCTCAAAGTCAGTGTTTATCTCAAAGGGGTTTTCAACATTACAAATACCACTTCAAAAAAAAAGATGCTAATATTGTCACTGCTGGCAGACCTAATACCAGGCTCTTTTCCTCTAGATCTTACCAATGATTAGTACAATCATATGGAATGTATGAGGGATCAAAACTCAAGGGGTGTTGGAGAGACTCAAATGCACAGGAAGCTTGATCAGTTATCTATTATTACCATTTTGGAACCTTTCTCTCATAGTGTTAATGTTCAAAGCTTTAAAGTGCAATTAAACATGGAAAATCCTACTAGTAATTGTAATGGTAAGATTTGAGTTTTCTGGAGCAGTGATATTGACTGTAATAATCTTAATGAAGATGAACAGCAAATCACTTGCCACATGAAACAAAATGAGTTACAATACCAATTTACTAGTACTTTTATCTATTCAAAATGCAAAGATCATCTCAGGAGACCTCTTTGGGACAAAATGCTTCATTATGCCCCAGTGAGTACCAAACCTTGGTGTGTAGTGGGAGACTACAATGTTATAACTGTTGTTGATGAAGAACTAGGAGGTTTAACCTAAAATATGAGGAAAAGTATGGATTTTATTGTTGTCATTGAAACCTGTGGTCTTGTACACATTGGATTCAGTGGACACAAAATCACTTGGTCAAATAATAGTGGTATTAACCAATGAATATGGAAGAGACTTGATAGGGCCTTGGTTAATGATTTATGGTAGAAAAGATGCCTCAAACCACCATAAGTCATTTGTCAGCTACGGGGTTAGATCAGTGTCCTTTAATCATGGAGATGGTTTCCACAAACTCTGATCACATTAAGTATTTAAGATTTCTCAATCGTTGGGTTGACAATCCCAACTTCGTGCTAACTGTGAAAACTTGCTGGAATAGGCCTGTGGAGGGTAATGGTATGTGGAAATTCCACCAGAAGATGAAAAGCTTGTCTAATACCCTTAGTGTTTGGTCAAGGAATGAATTTGGCGATATTTTTTAAAAGGTTAGGATGTACGAGGAACAACGGCACGAAGTTGAAGAAAAATACATCCTTGACCAAAGTGATTCTAACAGGAGTGCCCTTCACGAAATCAATGCTCCATATATAAAATTCCTCAAGTTGGAGGATGCTGTCTTGAAACAGAAAAACCAGCTCAAATGGTTTAAAAATGGTGACACCAACTCCAAAATTTCAACTCTGGTATAAGAGGAAGAAGGAGGAAATTATTTGTCCACAAAATTGTCACTGAAAATGGGGATTGGATACAAGGTCAGGACAATATTGCTCAGGCTTCTTGTGAGCACTTCAAAACTATTTTCACAAGTGAAAATAAGTGTATTAATGAGCACTCCTTGGACTGCATTCCAAGGAAGATTAATCAGGATCAGAATACTCATCTTACCAATATTCCTTGCATGGAATAGCTTAAGGAAGTAGTATTTTTATATAAATTCTAACTCTGCAGCTGGTCTTGATGGAATGAATGGGTACTTCTTTCAAAAGTGGTAGCACATTATCAAGAATGATTTAGTGGAGGTAGTTCATGCTTTTTTCAGTGGCCAAATGATTCCTAAGTACTTCTCCCATTCTTGTATTGTGCATCTCCCTAAAGTGAACAATCGAAACAAGCTTACTGAGTTTAGGCCTATAATTCTGAGTAACTTCACTAGTAAGATTATATCTAAACTAGTAAGTAACAGACTTAGTACTATCCTCCCTTTCTTAATTTCATCTAATAAGTCCGGATTTGTGAAAGGGAGAAGTATTTCTAAAAATATTATGCTTGCTAAGGAAATTATTCGCCAAATCAAGAAACCCAACATTGGATGTAATGTCATTATGAAGTTAGACATGGCAAAAGCTTATGACAGGGTCTCATGGTCATATATTTGCTTGGTTCTAAGGAAAATGGGGTTTGATGAGGTGTTTATTTATATGGATTGGGGAATCATGGCCAACAATTGGTACTCAATCATTGTCAATGGTAAGAGGTATAGATTCTTTCACTCTAGAGGCCTCAAACAAGGTGATCCTCTTTCCCCGGACCTATATATTATAGGTGCTGTGGTGTTATCAATATCTCTCAACAGGCTTTATAATCACCCGGATTACCATGGTTTCTTCATGGAAAAGAGGGGGACCCAAGTGAATCATTTGAGTTTTGCTGATGACATAATTCTTTTCACTTTAGGAAGATACAAAACCTTAAAACTTTTAATGTCTACTTTAAAGGAGTATGAAGAAACTTCTGGGAACTCATCAATGGAGATAAAAGACACTTTATACTACTCTCTAATTCTTTCAATAGCACTAGGGATATAATTAAAAGGCTGACCGGTTTCAAACAAAAGCAAGGTCCTATCACTTACCTAGGCTGCCCTTTATTTGTCGGCAGACCTAGGAATATCTATTTTTCTGATCTTATTACCAAGGTTGTTTGCAGAATTACAGGTTGGCAAACCAAACAACTTAGCTATGGAGGGAAAGCACTTCTTACAAAGCATGTGTTACAGGCAATACCCATACATCTACTGTCTGCAGTAACTCCTTCGTCCACTGTGCTTACACAGATCCAAATGCTTATGGCAAACTTCTTCTAGGGATGGAGGAATGGGAGAAATATTTATCTTTGGGCATCATGGAAGAATCTTAGCTTTCCTTATGATGAAGGGGGAGTAGGCATGAGAAGTTTAAAGGATACTTTTATGGCCTTTCAATTGAAACAGTGGTGGATTTTCAAAACCAAACAAACCTTGTGGGGTGACTTCTTGAAAGCAGAATATTTCCACAGATCCAACCCTTTTAGCAAAAAGTGGGATAACGGAGAATCATTGACATGGAAGAACATGTTGATGAACAGACAACTTGTGGAACAACATATCCAATGGAAGCTTCAGGCTGGAAATTGTTCTTTTTTGTGGGATAATTGGCTTAGAAATGGCCCACTAGCACAATTTTCCAACAATACAAACATATTTAATAATGCAAGAGTGGCTGATTTCTGGGAAAAAAGGAAATGGGACTGGAACAAGTTGATAGAACAGGCACCAGCCAGCCAATTCTCCAACATCATTACCACAGAGATTCCCCCTCAACAGCACCTCCTTGATCAGGCAGTCTGGAAGCTCAATAACCATGGCAAGTTTACTTGTTCATCACCTTAGGAGGATATCAGGGAAAAAAGGGTCAAGAATCACTTTATTTCTCTTATGGCATAAAAACATTCCCTTTAAAGCTTCTTTTCTATTATGGAGGACCCTAAGGGGTAAACTCCCCACTAATGACAAACTAACTAATTTTGGCATTAAGACATCAAAGTGTTTTGGGTGTCTTGATAATGCAGGTATGGACAACATTCAACACATCTTCATGTCAGGCCTATTTGCTGCCAAAGTGTGGAGCAGTTTTGCAGACACAACAGGGATTGAGTATGGCTGCCACTCACTGCAGCTTTTCCAACACTGGTGGTCTGCAAAGACCAAAAATACAGCCCACAAGATGCTTCTACAAGCCAACCCTATCTTCATATGCTAGAACATATTGAAGAACAGGTGTGCATGCAAGTATTGGGGTAAAACAACAAATATCAGCAGGGTGAAATATGCAATTTATAAAGAAAGCTACAAGATGTTGAGCATAGCATTTTCCCATATCAACTGGCCAGCCAAATGGACTATTTGATCCAGAAATGTGAAGGATGTGTCTAAGACACCAAGGTAAAATTTGTAACTTGGAAAAAACCCAAAGATCAGTGGATCAAGGTTAACACTGATGGCAGTGCACTTGCCAATCCGGGTAGGCTGGGTGCTGGAGGTACTTTGAGGGATTAAAATGGCCAATTGCTGATGGTCTTTGCAGCAACTCTTGGTGAAGGAACAAAAAATAAGGCAGAGATTGAGGCATCTATTTTTGGCCTGACATGGGTATTAGAGCTGGGTTACAAGAACATTTTATTGGAGTTGGATTCACATCTTGTTGTAAAGTGGATAAACCAATAAGCAGCCCCTCAATGGAACCTCATAATGCAGCTAGACAGGCTGTAAAATCTGATCAGCCAGACTCAAAAATTCAAATGCACAAATCTTTATGGAGAGGCAAACTGGGTTGCTGATGCACTGTCCAAACACAGCCATCAAATAACCAATCCTCAGGTATATTTCAGCCACCAACAACTACATAGTGAAGCAAGAGCATACTATCAGCTGGACATAATGGAAATGCAAGGTTTAGAAGGAAGAAAACTAAGAGAATTAAAGAGCCTCCTTGATTTTTATCTTTTCAACTTAGCTATAATTCAAATAATTATAGCTTCTTTGAATAGGTTTGGTTTTTATCTTTTTGCAAATTTAAAGGGAAAGTCTCCCTTGTTTATGTTTCCTATATGCTAGGTATGGAGAGGTGTCCTCTCTTCTAGGTACTTAGTATTTTTGATTCATCTGTTGTGTAAGGGGAGGAGTCGACTTCCTATTTGGATAGTTGACTCCAAACCATCATAGGTTGGAGGTTAGCTTTATGCCCCCCTCCGTGTATTTTGCTTTTGTTATTAATGTTAAGGACTGGGGGTGTTGCTCAGCCCTTACCCCTCCAAGGGTAATTCAACTAATAAAAAAGAAAAAAAAAACCCAAAATACCAAAACCCAAACATCAAGTATACTAAATCATAGATTTAAAAAAAAATCCTAAACCCCAAAACAAAAAACCTAAAAAATCCCTAAACCCTAGCACTAACCTTATCCCTAACCCTAACCCTAACCCTAACCCAATCCTTAAACTTAAACCTAAATTATGAACCCTAAAAGTAAAGACTAAAATATGAAAACCCTAACATTAAACACAAAACTATAGATATTACAACTTAAATCCTTAACCCCTAACACTAAAATCTGAAAATTAACCTAAACCCTAACCCTAACATTACCCCTAACACCAACCCCATCATAAACCCCCAAGCCATACCAAAACCCAAATATTAAAAACTAAACCATTGATGTTAAGCTTCAAATCCTAAACCAAAAACCCAAAAACATAAGAAAACCCAAAACACTAACCCTAACCCGAACCTAACCCTAACCCTAAACCATAAACCCGATAACCTAAACCCAAAATACCAAAAAAAAAACCAAAATACCAAAACCCAAACATTAAATACTAAACCATAGATTGAAAACCTCAAATTCTATACCCTTAACCATAAAACCTAAAAGAAACATACATTAACTCTTATCCTAACGCTAACTGTAAACCCTAAATCCTAAGTCTAAACTAAAAACCCTTATTCCAAAATACCATACCCTAACATCAAACACTAAACCATAGATTTTAAATCTCAAACCCTAAACCACATACATTAAAAGCTAAAAAAACATAAACCCTAACCCTAACCCTAACCTTAATCCTAACCCTAGATCTAAACCATTCACCCGAAATCCCATGCCCGAAATACCATAACCCAAACATTAAGCACTAACCATAGATTTCAAATAAAAAATTTTAAATCCCAAAATCTAAAACCTAAAAAAAAAACCTAAACCCTAACCCAAACCATAAACCTAACCCTAACCTTAACCCTAACCCTAAACCTAAATACCAAAACACCAAACCCTAATATTATACACTAATCCATATATATTACAACTTAAATCATTAACCCAAAACCCTAAAACCTAAAAAACAACCTAAACCTTAACCCTAACCCTAACATTAATCGTAACTTGAACCCTACCATAAACCCTAAACCCCAAGCCCAATATACGAAAACAAAAACATTAAACACTAAATTTTGATATTAAACATTAAATCCTAAATCCTAAATCTAAAACCTAAAAACCCTAACCTTAACCCTAACTCTAACCCAAATTCATAAACCCTAAACATTATGCCAAAAATACCACAACCCAAACATTAAATACTAAACCTTAGAATTTAAAACTAAAATATTAAACCCAGAATCATAAAACCTAAAAAAACCCTACACCCTAACCGTTAACCTAAACCCTAAACCATAAGTCCAAAAGATAATCCTAAGTCCAAAATACGAGAAACCTAATATGAAACACTAAACCAATAATTGTAAATATGAAATCCTTAGACACAAACCCTAAAACCTAAGAAAAAGCTATGCCCTAACCCAATCCCTAAACCATACCGTAACCCTAACCCTAACCCTAAACTAAACCATAAATAAAAAAACCTAAGCCCAAAATACGAAAACCTAAATGATAAATACTAAAAAAATTGTAAACCTTAAAAGCTAAACCCTGAACCATAAAACCTAAAAAAAAAGATACCTAACTCTAATCTTAACCATAACCCTAAAAACCCTAAACCTTAAAAAACACTAAGTCCAAAATACGAAAACCTTTAATATTAAACACTAAACCATAGATTTTAAGCTTCAAATAGTAAAACACAAGTCCTAAAGCCTGGAAAAAAAACTAAACCCTTTACCCTAACCCTAAACCTCACTGTAACACTAACCGAAAACCATTAACCCGAAACCCCATGCCCAAAATAAAAAAACCCAAAGATTAAACACTACAAAAATAAATTTAAACCAAAAATCCTAAACCCCAAAACCTACAACTTAAAAAAAACTAAACCTTAACCCCTACCCTATCTTCAACATAAACCCTTACCCTACACCTATCCTTAATCCTAACCCTAAACCCTAAGCCCAAAACACCAAAACCCTTAAATTAAACCATAAACCATGATATTAAAAATCAAATCCATAACCCCAAAAAAATAAAACCTAAAAAGCAACCTAAACCCTAACCCTAGCATTAACCCTAACCCTAGCCCTACCATAGATCCTAAACCCCAAAACCAAAATACCAAAACCCAAAATGACATTTAACCATTGACATTAAACCTCAAATCCTAAACCCTAAACCGATAAACCTAAAAAATCCAAAACCTTAACCCTAACCCTAACCCTAAACCCTAAGCCGAGAATTCAATAACCCAAAAATTAAATGCTAAACCATAGATATTAAACCTCAAGTGCAAAATTATGAACCATAAAACCTAAAAAAAATCTACACCCTAATCCTAATCCTAACTGTAAAAACCTGAAAATACTACGCTAAGTAATGCTTAAACTTACCTATGCACCAGCCAATCCAACCAACTTGGTGAGTTAGTTGAGTTTGAAAGGTGAGAACCAACCATGTAGAGCACCCGAATTGAAGAGATTCACCCGGATGGGTTTTTACCGGACTTGAAAGGGATAATCTTAGATTTGGAGGGTCTAGGAGTAAAATGGTCTTTTTTCCATGCTAGGGGTAGTATTGTAATTACACTAAGAATTTATTAAAATAATTAATTAATTTAAAGAGCAGGGAAATTTGAGTAGGGTTATCCTAATTTGACACTTTTTCACAAGTTAAGCTTCACCCGTGTTCGATCCTTGGTGGAAGCGATGTTAAATTTATTAATTTATATTAATTAGCTGATTTAAGTAAGGGTATAATTAGTAATTTCACCTAAGACTTTATAAAATCAGATTTTATTAATTTATGAGGAGTCCTAGTTTGACTAATTCCAAAACTAAATTTCCTAATCCTAAGCTACCACTAATTCTCACGTCTCTCTCTACTTCTACCTCACTTGCACTATAATTCTTCAGTAAAAGAAAAGAACAGAACAAAAAAATAAAGTTCATCAAGAACTTGAACGCTAAAACTCAAAAGTAAAATAAGCTTCAAAACAAAAAGCAAAAACTAAATTCTTGATAGATTGTGCTTGTGAATTCGGTGGTGAGACGTCGAGTTAGTGGGGGGGGGGTTGGCAACACGTAAGAACATCTTTAATCAACTTCGGGTATGGGTTTTCATCCCTCTTGGTCCCTTTGCCAAGAGACTCCTAAGGTTCATCTATTCACAATCGAAACTAAGGTTGTCCCGTTGCATGCCCCTATCATTAGATCCTTTAAAAGATTAAAGTATGCGTTGGTATGACTTCTGGTAGATGATTTTTGGGCTGCTTGTTATTACGTGTTTGCATGTGCATTTTGAATTATGTAGAAATGAAAGGTGTATTCCAAAAATGTGAAGTTTGTTAAGTGCATGTGTGTTTCGTGAATTAGTCACGGTTTGAAGCTTGATATTGACATGTTAAAATGTTATAAATTATGTGAGTACGAATATGTTAAAAACATCATGATCATATGAGTTCAAAGTTGCTTAATTGAATGATAATTCTTGATTTAAAGTAACCTCGAAAATTCACCTAAGGATATCCCTAAAAACTACTCAAAATGTCTAAATCTTTAACGTGAAAGAGGATGAGAAAATGGACTGCAAAAAGGTGATCAAATTTCCAACTTTTTGGAAATTTTGTTTCGGCCAGCATACTGTAAAAAAAATTAGTTTTAATTTTTTTTATAAATAGATGAGGTCAGTGGGGTTTGAACCCAAGACCTCACCATATACAAGTTATAATAAAAAAATAATAAAATGAGGTATGAGGGGATCGAACCCACAACCTCTTGGCCGAATGAGAAGGTAAGGAGAAAATATATATAAAAATAGGCTGAGGTTTTGGGGAATCGATTCCACACCCTCTTGGTCTAAATGAAGAAACCTAGTATAGAAAGAAAAATAAAGGAATGTGGGCGTGGGGATTCAATCTTGAGTCCCCCAGGCCGAAATATTTATGACAAAAAAATGACGGAAAAGAAAGAAAGGAAGTGTAGGTGAGGGGGATGGATCTCGGGTTCCCTAGCCAAGAATTTTATCTCAAGAAAAATTATAAAGAAAACTAACTAAGTGTTATACAAGGTATTTTAAATAGGGATCCCTTGCCCAATTCCGTATTGACACATAAGTCGTACGTGAATAAATGATTAAATGAATGTTGCCTTTAAGGATCGAAACTGAAATCATGGCATACATACAAGATGCATAAGTCTTGTACCACATAACCTTGGGTAAGTATGAATCACTTAGACGGATTACGAATGAAGGCTCATGGCTTGTGTGTGTGGACTCATAAGTCCAGCATACGCTTATAAAGTAAGTGAACCTAAGATGTTATGTGATGAATAATGTGACCCCAGAAGGGTTAAGTAAGAGTGGGAAAAACACTAAAAGACCAAGTGCATTGACATATGATGAAATGAACATTCACGTAAAAAGGGGTGAGTAATTCTGAAGTGCAAATGTGCTAAGGCTAATGAATGTGGTGACAATATGATAAGAGGCTAATGTAAAATATGAGAACAATCTCAAATGATCCTAAGGAAATGTTACAAAAACTGTACTCACCTATGATAGTGTAAAATTAATGAAGAGAACAGTCTCTCTAAACATTCTCATGAAAGTATTAAAGTTAATATATACTTAATACTTATGATGAGATGAGAAATCATCTAATGAGCTTTGATGTCCTCATGATAGAAGCCAGCTTCTATGATGTATGAGATGAATGTAATGGAACTTTATACTGAGCATCGATAGGCTAGCTATGAGTGGCAATTCTTTCTTTTGAGAAGGCTGAGGTACGTGTAATTCTCATGAGATGAGATTGTACGTGGAGACGGGTAAGGGTCTCCTTATATCTTCTTGTCTTTGAACCTATGCAGCCAACATAAGGATCTAGCAGGGTTCAACTCCCTATATACGCAAGCATGTTTTTGTTTCACGTTGGCCGGTGATTCCACCTTTTTTCGGTGTGGGTTAGACACTGGATTTCATGATTCTCACATGATCTATGTCGGTTAAAGGTAAAGTTCCCAAAGAAAGAATGAGGCCAGCCTCATGTAATGCACACAATGAAATGAATGATACCAAAGGTGTTTGGGTAGGATAATCAAGAGGTGAACTAGACTTACGTAATTACACTAGGTCATTCTTAGTCATTGCACAGTGAATCCAATGAAATTCTTAAAGTACATCCTAGGTATAGCTGGTGTTTACTAGCCTATGAATGAAATTAAATGAAGTACGTATGAATGAATGGAACAGACTCTGTATATTATAAAGAAGGCTCTCTAGTTGAGGTCCCTTATGTTGAGCCCTCATTTTGGGAAGTCCTAATGTTATGTGCTATATGCAATATGTTATGTGTTGTGTTCAATATGATACGTATGATGATGCATGTTACTCTCATGGCATGACTTCCCTAATCTGATTTTTGCAAGTCCACTGACTTTACTTTCCATAACTCATATCATTAGGAGAGAGCTATTCTAAATCATGCATGTACGTGGTGTGTGCTTGCATGTACCCATATTTAGTACAAGTATGTACTAATTAAATACATTTATCTACTTTTAGGTGCAGTTGCAGCTGGACGTGAGAGCTTACGAGTAGACGCAGAAGTTATCCGAATGTGGAGCTTTCATCCGGATTTGTTAGGCCCTCATGCTTTCGAGTATGCTTACTGATTTATTATGGCGTAAACCTAGGCATGATCTAGTGGAGTACGTTCCACTAGCATTTTCTTTCGTACTTACTTTTAGACATTCTATTGGTGCCATATTGGCAACTCTATATTTATGACTATATCTTTCATTTGATTGTCTTGATTTAGATGGTTTTTATGAACTCTTATGAGTTTGCGTAGATAGTATTATGCGAGATTAATGTTTTCGAATATAAAGTTTTAAGTAAATAAAAGTTTTAATTATTTCTGCTAAAATTAACGTAGATGAAGTAACGACGACATATTTAGGCTTGTCTGTGACATCTGAGGGGTCCACGACGCTTGTCTCGTCTGGGTCTAGATTCCGATCGTGACACTGACCCTAAGCCAGACCCTAATCCAAAATCTTAAACCATAAACCCTATTCAAATATAAACTCTAAGTCCAAAATATGAAAACCCAGACATTAAACACTAGACCATAGATTATAAACCTCCAATCCTAAACAACAAACACTAAAACCTAAAAAGACATAAACCCTAACCCTAACCCAAACCCTAATCTTAACCCTAACCCTAACCCTAACCCTAAATCATTATCCCTAAACCCCAAGCCCAAAAAATCAAAACCCAAACATTAAATACTAAACCATAGATTTTAAACAAAACATCCTAAACCCCAAAGTAAAAAACCTAAAAAAACGTAAACCCTAGCCCTAACCCTATCCCTAACACGAACCTTGAACCTAACCCAATCCTTAACCTTAACCCTAAACTCTAAACCCTTAACCCAAAGCCCAAAATACGAAAACCCTAACATTAAGAACTAAACCATAGGTAGTACAACTCAAATCCTTAACCCCAAACTCTAAAAACTAAAAACAACCTAAACCCTAACCCTAACCCTAACCCCACGATAAACCCTAACCCCCAACCCAAATACCAAAACCCAAACATTAAAAACTAAACCATTAATATTAATTCTCACATCCAAAACCCTTAAACCAAAAAACCTAAGAAAACCTAAAACCCTAACCCTAAACCTAACTCTAACCTTAACCCTAATCCTAACCTAAACCTTAACCCTAGCCCCAAACCTAAACCATAAACCCGAAACCGTAAGGGGAAAATACCCCAAACATTGAATATTAAACGATAGATCTTAAACCTCAAATTCTTAACCCTGAACTATAAGACCTTAAAAAACATACCCCGTTACTCTTACCCGAACCCTAACCCTAATCCCTAAACCCAAAATCAAAACTAAAAACCCTCAGTCCAGAATACGATACCCTAACTTCAAACACTAAATCATATACTTGGAACCTTTAATCCTAAACCACATATCCTATAACCTAAAAAATCCTAAACCCTAACCCTAACCCTAACCTTTACCCTAACCCTAGGCCTAAACCATTCACCTGAAACCCCAAGCCCCAATTATGACAACCTAAACATTAAGCACTAACCATAGATATTAAACAAAAAATTCTAAACCCCAAAACCTAAAACCTAAAAAAGACCCTCAACCCTAACCCTAACAAAATCCCTAACACGAGCTCTACCCTAACCCTATCCTTAACACTAACCCTACAACTCAAATTGTTAACCCAAAACCTAAAACCTAAAAAACAACCTTAACCCTAACCCTTACCCTAAGATTTATCCTAACCCTAACCCTACCATAAACCCAAAACCCCAAGCCCAAAATAGGAAAACAAAAACATAAACTATTGATATTACACCTCAAATCCTAAAACCTAAACCTGAAAAACTAAAAAAAAAAAACCGTAATCCAAACCGGTACCTAACCCTAACCTTAACCCTAACTCTAACACTAAACCATAAACCCGAAACCTTAAACCAAACGTACCAAAACCCAAACAATAAATACTAAACCATATATTTTAAACCTCAACTTTTAACAAAGAAGCATAAAACCAAAAAAAAACTACACCCTAGCCCATAACCCTAAACCCTAGTCCAAAATCAAGAACCAAAATATGAAACACTAAACCATATATCTTAAATATCAAATACTTAGCCATAAATAGTAAAACCTAAGCCCTAACCCTAACCCTAACCCATACCCTAACCTTAACCCTAACCTAAATCTTAAACCTTAACCCTTACCTTATCCTTTACATAAACCCTAACCTTTACTTTATCCTTCATCCTAACCCTAAACACTAAACCCTAAGCCTAAAATACTAAAACCTTTAAATTAAACAATAAACCACAGATATACAACTCAAATCCATAACCCCAAACATTAAAACTAAAAAAAACCTAAACCCTAAGCGTAACATTAACCCTAACCCTAACCCTACCATAAACCCTAAACCCCAAGTCCAAAATACCAAAACCAAAACATTAAACATTAAACCATTGAGATTAAACCTAAAATCTTAGATCCTTGACCAAGAAACCTAAAAAAAACTAAACCATAACCCTAACACTAAACCCTAATCCGAGACTGCGAAAACCCAAACATTAAATACAAAAGCATAGATTTTAAACTTCAACTGCTAAATTATAAACCATAAAACCTTGAAAAAAACCTACACCCTAACCCTAATCCTAACCCTAACCCAGACCATAATCCTAAACCTTAAACCCTAAAACCTATGTCCAAATAAAAACTCTTAGCCAAAATATGAAACCACAAACATTAACACTAAACAACAGATTTACAACCTCAAAAATCCTGAACCACAAACTCTAAAACCTAAATCCTAACCCAAACTTTATACCGAAAACATTAACCCTAAACCCCAAACCCAAAATACAATAACCCAAATATTAATTATTTAACTGTAGATTTTAAACCAAAAATCCAGAACCCCTAAACAAAAAACATAAAAAAGAACCTGTAAAACATAAACTAACCCTATCCCTAACACGGAACCCTAACCCTAACACTAACCCTATCCTTAATCCTAACCCTAAACCTAAAGCCCAAAATACCAAACCCTAACATTAAAAACTAATCCATCGATATTACAACTCAAATCATTAATTCAAAATCCTAAAACCTAAAACACAACCTAAACCCTAACCCTAACCCAAACATTACTACTAACCCTAACCTTACCATAAACCCTAAACAGCTAGCCCAATATAGGAAAACCAAAACATTAGACTCTAAACTATTGATATTAAACCTCAAATCCTAATCCCTAAACCTAAAACCTAAAAAAACCAAAACCCAAATGATATACCGTGGTTTCACAGTATTATTAATACTTTTTCCTTAAGTTTAGTGTGTCCAAAAGCCTTTTTGTGCTAATTTTTATACAAGTTTCTCCTTATTTGCAGGAAATCTGTACATAGATAAATGCGGAGGTTTTTGAGCGAAGAAATGCAGAAGAGACCACCTACGGAGCTTGTGAAGGTCCGTCATACTTGTGACGGTCCGTTGGTGGCAGTGTAGTGCAGCTGCTGAAGGAATATGGGGAAGTCTGACCAAGTGTGGGGTTACGGAGTCCATGACGGTCCGTCGTGTCTATGACGGTCCGTCCTGCAGGTTCGTCATGAAGTTCAGAGAAGTAGTCCCAGTACCCATATTCCAAGAGTTTAAGTGTTTTGGAAGGAAGACCCTCGACGGACCGTTGTGCCTGTGACGATCCGTCATACTTGCCGTCGAGTGTAATGAAGAGAGCAGCAGAAGAAATTGCACATAAAGTATGGGACGACGGAGTCCATGACGGTCCGTCATGACCATGACGATCCGCCGCGATGTCCGTCGGCCCAGCCGCGTTTTGACAGATTTCCAGCAAATGGAGTTCTTGTTTAATTAGGTTTTTATTTTCTATAAATAGTTCGAAAAACCTCATTTTTGAGGTTAGACGCTGGATTATTAGTTAGACTCTGGATTATTTGGTTAGGCCTTTGATTATTATTAGACTTTTTGTGAGATTCTTGATTACTTTGAGATTCTTGTAAGTAATTGTTGGTGATTTTTGTTGAATAATCAAGCGAACTTTCGGATTTTTCTCTTTCTCATTGAAGTAAGTACATGAATTCTTATATCATATATTTGAATATTGTGATTATGACTATGGGTAACTAAACTCCATAACTAGGGTTGTGGGAACCATAGGCAAATAATGAGATAAAACCTAACTAAAATAACAATTCTAGAATAGTGTCTTGCATGTATTAATAATTCTTTCGCTTAGAAGTCTTTTTAACGGATGGCCAACGTTAGAACTCGCCTTAATGCTACTTGCCGGACCAAGGAGGTAGATAATAGGAAAAGAATTATTAACATAGATTTAGTGTACACTATCTAATAGGCTAGTATTGATTGGTACGAGGTAATAACTTAGTCAAATATCGAATACGATGCTTAATATGAGGTAAAGATAAGGGTTAGGATAGCAACACACGTAGCCGGACCAAGGTGCGGAATGACATTTTCTAGATGCCTGACCAAGGATTTAGAAATACATAACTTATCACTTTGCAGGCAAGATACTATGAGAGAATTGTTATAGTTAGACTTATCAAGTTATGGACCTGTGGGGAACATGTAAACCCTAGTTAATTTGATTAATTGATTAAACTCCAACATTCGAAGCTGTTAGTTGTCTCCTTTTATTTCGCTAGTTATTTTCATTTACTTGAAATAGAAACCCCCCTTTTTATCATTTTTGCTTTCCAAGGAAGTAATTGACTGAACAATAGTAGTAATAAATTGAAGTTAAGTCTAAACTATTTTCCTCGTGGGAACGATCCCAACCTCACTAGTTGGGTTATTTACTTGACACGACCGCTTTACTTCTTATTTAAGAAGTAAGTTTGAGCGTATCACCAAACCCAAACCCTAATCCTAATGATAAACATAACCATAACTCTAACCCTAAATCATAAACCCAAAACCTTAAGCCGAAAATACGATAACCCAAACATTAAATACTAAACCATTGATTTTAAACCTCAAACGTTAAACCCAAAACCATAAAACCTTACAAAACCGACACCCTAACTCTTACATAAACCCTAAGGCATAAGTCTAATAAAGGACTCTAACTCCAAAATACGAGAACCCAAATATGAAACACTAAACAATAGATTTTAAATATCAAATCCTTTGCAACAAACACTATAACCTAAGAAAAACCTAAGCCCTAACCCTAACCCTAACCCACACCCTAACCCTAACCTTATCCTAAACCATAAACACAAAACTCTAAGCCAAAATTACCAAAATGAAAATATTAAATAATAGAAAGTTAATTTAAACCTTAAATTCTAAATCATGAACCATAAAACCTAAAATAAACTATACCCTAACCCTAATCCGAGAATTCCAAAACCCAATCATTAAATATAAAAGCATAGATTTTAAACTTCAACTTCTAAATTATGAACCATAAAACCTTGAAAAAACAACCTACACCCTAACCCAGACCATAATCCTAAACCTTAAACCGTAAACGCTATTTCCAAAAAAAAAATCTTAGCCAAAATATGAAACCACAAACATTAAACACTAGACCACATATTTAAAACCTCAAAAATCCTAAAACACAAACCCTAAAACCTTATACAAAAAACATTAACCCTAAACCCCAAACCTAAAATACAATAACCCAAATGTCAAATACTAAACCATAGATCTTAAACCAAAAATCCTGAACCCCTAAACAAAAAACCTAAAAACGAAACCGTAAAACCTAACCCTAACCTTGTTAATAAAGTTGTTGGCGGGATTACAGGGTGGCAAACCAAACAACTTAGATACGAGGGCAAGGCAATTCTTACAAAACATGTGCTTCAAGCTCTTCCTATCCATCTACTTTCTACAGTAACCCCCCCAAATACTATCCTTAAACAAATCCAAATGCTTATGGCTGATTTTTTCTGGGGATGGAATAGTGATCAGAAGAAATACCATTGGGCGTCTTTAAAGAACCTAAGCTTCCCTTATGATGGGGGAGGAGTAGGTATGAGGAACTTAAAAGATGTTTGCAAGGCATTTCCTATTCAAACAATGGTGGAATTTCAAAACCAAGCAAACACTATGGGGTGATTTCTTGAAGGCAAAGTACTGCCAAAGGTCTAATCAAATCAGCAAAAAATGGGATACTAGGGACTCATTGACTTGGAAATATATGTTGATGAACATGCCACAAATTGAGCAACACATCCAATGGAAACTGCAAGCTGGAAATTGCTCATTTTGGTGGGATAATGGGCTAGGCAGTGGACCATTAGCACAATTTACCACCAACAGCAACAGGTTCAATAACTCCAAAGTTGCAGATTTTTCGGAAGAAGGGAGATGGAGTTGGAGCAGACTATTGGAGCAGGCACCATCCAGTCAGCTCTCCAACATCCTAGCTACAGAACTTTCCCCTCTCCAGAACCTACTTGATTAGGCATAGTGGAAACTCAACACCCATGGTGGCTTCAGCTTTTCATCAGCTTGGGAAGAGATTAGAGGAAAAAGGGCTAAGAATCACTTCAACTACCTTTTATTGTATAAGAACATTCCATTTAAATCCTCTTTTTTGTTATGGAGAGCCCTTAGGGGTAAAATCCCTACTAATGATAAAATTAATAACTTTGGCATTGAGCCATCAACTTGTGTTTGCTGTTTTGACAGGTCCGGAATGGATTCCATAGAGCATATTTTCAGCAAGGGAAAATTTGCACAAGCAGTCTGGAGCAGTTTTTGAGCTACTGCAGGCATGCTGCCAGACAGTTTCTCCCTACAAGCCTTGATCCAGCAATGGTGGACTACCAGGCCAATAAATGCAGCACTCAAGTTCCTACTACAAGCCACACCTATATTCATTTGTTGGAACCTTTGGAAGAACAGGTGTGCGGACAAGTATGGAGGAAAAACAACCAACCTCAGCAGGGTAAAATATGCAATATACAAGGACAACTACAAGATGCTTAAGACTGCCTTCCCTCAAGTTAATTTGCCAGCAAAATGGACAGAATTACTCCGGATGAGTGAGAGGTGTGTGCATGACATCAAGGTGAATATGGTGACTTGGTTAAGAACGGCAGAGCAGTGGATTAAGAGGAACACTGATGGCTGTGCACTCTCCAATCGAGGCATGTTGGGGCTGGTGGTATTTTGAGAGACAATCATGGCAAGTTGGTGATGGCTTTCAAAACACCCATTGGACAAGGAACAAGTGAAAAGGCTGAAACTGAGGCAGCCATTTTTGGAATAAGTTGGGTAATTGAACCTGGATATAGGAACATCATTTTGGAGCTTGATTCTCAACTAGTGGTGCATTGGATTTTAAAGAAGGCTACCCCTCAATGGAACATCATCACACAGCTGGGAAGATTGCATAATCCTATCTCTCAGACTCAAAACATCAAATGCTTACATGTATTTAGAGAAGCCAATTGTGTGGCTGATGCACTTTCCAAATTCAGCCACAAGACTTCCACTCCTCAAATATACTTCAATAGCCAACAAATGCCTAAGGAAGCAAAGTCATATTATCATCTTGATCTATTGCAAATGCCTAACTCCAGAAGGAAGAAGACCAAAAGGATTAAGGAACCTCCTTGACTTTTTATACCTTTTCAACTTAGTTATAATTAAAATTATAGCTTCTTTGAATAGGTTAGTTTGTTATAGGCTTTCTTGTAAAGGGAGAGTCTCCCTAATTTATGTTTTCTTGATTTTTTGTACTGAGAGCAGTCCTCTCATTAGGTACTTAGTATTTTGATTTCATTTTTAATTGTAAGGGGTGGAGTTGACTTTTTTTAAAGTTGACTCCGAACAATCTTAGATCTGGAGGTTACGTTTATGCCCCCTCCTTGTATTTTGTTTTTGTTATTAATGATATGTCCTGGGGGTGTCGCTCAGCCCCTACCCCTCCAAGGGTTATTCAACTAAAAAAAAGCCCAAAATAACAAAACCAAACATTAAATACTAAACCATAAATTTTAAACCTCTAATGCTAAACCCTGAACCATAAAACCTAACAAACCTACACATTAACTATTATCCTAACTGTAACCCTAAACCCTAAACCTTAAGTCCAAACTAAAATCCTAAGTCCAAAATACGATACCCAAACATCAAACACTGAACCATAGATTTGATACCTCAAATCCTAAACCACATACCCTAAAATCTAAAAAAAACTAAACCCTAACCCTATCCCTAAACCATTCACCCAAAACCCCTTACCCAAAATACCATAACCCAAACCATGACCCTAACCTTATCCCTAACCCTAAACCTAACCTTAACCCTATCCTTTACCCTAACTCTAAACCTAAAGACTAAAATACAAAACCCTAACATTAAACACTAATCCACAGATATTACAACTCAAATTGTTAACCCAAAACTCTAAAACCTAAAAAAAAAACTAAACCTTAACCCTAACCCTAACCCTAACCATAACATTAATCCTAACCCTAACCCTAACCTTACCATAAACTCTAAACCCCAATCCCAAAATACAAAAACCAAAACATTAAACACTAAAATATTGATATTAAACCTCAAACCCTAAATCCTATATCTAAAAACCTAAAAAAAAAACCTAACCCTAACCTTAACCCTAACTCTAACCCTAAGCCATAAGCCCGAAACCTTATGCCCAAAATACCAAAAGCAAAACATTAAATACTAAAACCTTAGTATTTAAAGCTCAAATGTAAAACCCAAAACCATAAAACCAAAGAAAAAACCTACACCCTACACTTAACCTAAACCCTAAACCCTAAGTCCAAAAACAACCCTAATTCTAAAATACTTCAATTCAATTATGAAACACTAAACCATAGATTTTAAATATCACATCCTTAGCCACAAACCCTAAAACCTAAGAAAAACCTTAGGCCTAACCCTAACCCATACCCTAGCCCTAACCCTAACCATAACCCATACCCTAACCCTAACACTAACATAAACCATAAACCCAAAACCCTTAGCACAAAATACAAAAACCCAAACATTAAATACTTAAAAATACATTTTAAACCTTAAATTCTAAACACTTAATCATAAAACATAAAAAAAAACTGTACCCTAAGCCTAATCTTAACCCTAACCTAATCTCTAAACCCTAAAAAAACCTGATACGCTCAAACTTACTTCTCAAATAAGAAGTAAAGCGGTCGTGTCAAGTAAACAACCCAACTAGTGAGGTTGGGATCGTTCCCACGAGGAAAACAGTTTAGACTTAACTGTAACCTATTATTACTATTGTTTGGTCAATTACTTCCTTGGAAAGCAAAAACAATAAAAGGGGGGTTTCTATTTCTAAATGAATGAAAATAACTAACGAAATTGAAAGAGACACTTAACAGCTTTGAATGTTGGAGTTTAGTCAATTAATCAAAGTAACTAGGGTTTACGTGTTCCCCACAGGTTCATAACTTGATAATTCTAACTATAACAATTGTTTTCTAGTATCTTGCATGCAAAGTGATAAGTTATGTATTTCTAAATCCTTGGTCCGACATCAAGAAAATGTCACTCTGCACCTTGGTCCGGCTACGTGTGTTGCTATCCTAACCCTTATCTTTACCTCATATTAAGCATCGTATTCGATATTTGACTAAGTTATTACCTCGTACCAATCAATACTAGCCTATTAGATAGTATACACTAAATCTATGTTGATAATTCTTTTCCTATTATATACCTCCTTGGTCCGTCAAGTAGCATTAAGGCAAGTTGTAACGTTTGCCATCCGTTAAAAAGACTTCTAAGCGAAAGAATTATTAATACACGCAAGACACTATTCTAGAATTGTTATTTTAGTTAGGTTTTATCTCATTATTTGCCTATGGTTCCCACAACCCTAGTTATGGAGTTTAGTTACCCATAGTCATAATCACAATATTCAAATATATGATATAAGAATTCATGTACTTACTTCAATGAGAAAGAGTAAAATCCGAAAGTTCGCTTGATTAATCAACAAAAATCACCAACACTCAATGATAAAATTCTCAAGATAACCTAATAATACAGAGTCTAACTAATAATCCAGCGTCTAACAATACGGAGTCTCACAATATTCAAAAGTCTAACAATGGTCTACAGTCTAACTATATGGAGTCTAGAGTCTAACCTCAAAAACGAGGTTTTTTAGAACTATTTATAGAAAATAAAAACTTCATTAAACAAGGACTCTATTTGCTGGAAATCTGTCAAAACGCGGCTGGGTCGACGGACCACGCGATGGATCGTCATGGTCACGACGGACCGTCATGGACTCCGTCGTCCCATACATGATGAAATTTCTTCTGCTGCTCTCTTCATTACCCTCGACGGCAAGTGTGACGGACCGTCATAGGCACAACGGTCCGTCGAGGGTCTTCGTTCCAAAACACTTGAACTTTTGGAATATGGGTACTGGGATTACTTCTCTGAACTTCACGACGAGCCTGCAGGATGGACCGTCATAGACACGACGGACTGTCGTGGACTCCGTAACCCCACAATTGGTGAGACTTCCCCATCTTCCTTCAGCAGCTGTACTACGCTGCCACCTACGGACCGTCACAAGAACGACGGACCGTCACAAGCTCTGTAGGTGGTCTCTTCTGCATTTCTTCGCTCAAAAACCTCCGCATAAATCTTTGAACAAATTTCCTGCAAATAAGGAGAAACTTATATAAAATTAGCACAAAAAGGCTTTTGGACACACTAAANTGAGTCAAGGTACACAATATCCAAAGTTGGGTCAGGGCCATAACGAAGGTTGTTTACTACATTAGCCACCCTCAACTTATGCTTTTGGCATAAACTGAGGTGCACATGTCCAAGGAGGGACCAGGGCCAACACATTATTCCCAGAAAAGATCAGTTGGGGTGAAAAAGAAAGGTCTAATTTAAGCTCAGATCATTTGGATCAAAGAAGGATAAATTTCATTTGGTTTTCTTTTATTGAGGCTAAGAATGGGCTATGTTGAATAAGGGCCTATGATCCTTTCCTAATTGTCTATTACAGCTTACTTTTAGCAGGACTAACCAGGCAAGTTCTAGCTCAGTACAAATAGGGACTATTCAAATCTTCCTCACACTCACTTGACATCTCATCACTCTACCAGATTATCAGACACCTAGTTCGAATTTTAGACTTAGGGTCATGCAGTGGTGTACCTCTATGTCATGCTTAGAGCCACACATATATCAAATACTATGCCTAGTCATGCATCATTTTCCATTTTATCAGGATATCATTTTAGCCATCATGCTCCAGAATTAAACTATGTACACAAGATATAGACATGCCGGTTCAACAGAAAAAGTAAAGAGTCTCTTGGGGAAAAAGAACACAGGCAAGAAAACCCCAAAAGAGGATAGTGAATTGGGCTACTCAGGCTTCACCCTAGCACTCACTTTCCATTTACCCCACCCCCAACAAAAAGACATGCAATTGTCTCCAATGCATTAAAAAATTGAAATACAAGAGTGGTAGGCAAAGCAAACCTGGGGCGCAAAGCGCCGACAATCAGCACGGACCGTTGTGATTATGACAGTCCGTCGTCGCTGTCCGTCGTGGGACACTTAAAAAAATGGAGACCCTTAAGAGAAGGGTCTCTGACCGTCATGACGTTTATGCAGGACGGACCGTTGCGAGTAGGACGGTCCGTCGTAGACGTCCGTTGGAGGACACTTAGAAAATGTGAGAGACCCTTAGGAATAGGGTCTCTGACAACCAAAACGGTTATGCAGGACGGATCGTCGCTCTCTCGACGGTCCGTCACATGTGTCCGTTGGAGGACACTTGGAAAAAATGAGAGACCCTCAGGAACAGGGTCTCTGACAACCAGAACGGTTGTGCAGGACGGACCGTCGTAATGACGACGGTCCGTCACATGTGTCCGTTTGAGGATACTTAGAAAAAAATGGGCAGTGGGGTGTTAGGGCTGTTGGAACGGACCCTACGACGGCCCGTCGTGGGTACGACGGTCCTTCATCGGGGTCTCGTTCTGTAGATCAGTGACAGAACTGGGGGTACTCCAGCCGGGTCGGGTCGGGTACGCCTCATTAATAACGCGACGACTACCCGACGACGGTCCGTCTCAGTTGTGACGATCCATCGTTTGGTCCGTCGTGTGTGCCCTAGTTTGAGAATAACAGAAAGACGTACCTGGCACGACAGATGAATACAACGGTCCATCGCAGGCTCAATGGTACGTCGCTGTATCCGTCAGTGACTGCTGCAGAGTAACTTTCTGTAGAATTTCCTGGTGATGTGCCTGCAAATTTAAAACCCATTAGTAGAAAAATGCTACCATTACTAAAAAGACTATAAGTATTGGGTTGCCTCAACAAGCGCCTGATTTAATGTCGCGGCACGACTGAGGACACTTGATTACTCAGACTTCATCAAGATGGTATGCCTCGATCACTTCATTCGCCGATTCAGCATGCCCGAAATAGATTTTTATGCGTTGTCCATTCACATTGAACCGCACACCCTCCTTAGTTTCCAACTCAACTGCTCCATGAGGAAATAGTTGGGTAACCAAGTAAGGACCAGTCCATTTGGACTTGAGCTTGCCCGGAAACAAGCGCAACCTGGAATTGAATAAAAGCACCAAATCCCCAACGATAGACTCTCGTTTTTCAATTTTGTTGTCATGGTACTTCTTCATCTTTTCTTTGTATAAGGCTGAGCTTTCATAAGCTTTCAGGCGAAATTCATCGAGTTCATTCAACCCATTTAACCGTTGTTCTGCAGCTTCGCTCCAATCCATTTTCAACTTCTTCATAGCCCACATGGATTTATGCTCTAACTCAACTGGAAGATGACAAGCTTTCCCATATACAAGTTGGTATGGAGACATACCTATGGGAGTCTTATATGCTGTCCGGTAGGCCCAAAGAGCATCATCAAGCCTCTTTGACCAATCCGTTCTACTAGCGTTCACTATTTTTTGACAATATCTGTTTGATCTCCTGATTCGACACTTCAACTTGCCCACTAGTTTGAGGGTGGTAAGGAGTGGCCACATTATGGCGAACCCCATATTTCTCCAATAACCCATTGAACAATCTGTTGCAGAAGTGGGAGCCCCCATCACTAATAATTGCCCTTGGGGTGCCAAAACGAGAGAATATATTCTTTTTTAAGAATGCAGTAACACTCTTCCCTTCATTGTTTGCGAGGGCGATGGCTTCGACCCATTTAGATACATAATCAACTGCTACTAGAATGTACTTCATTCCATGAGAACTCACAAAAGGCCCCATAAAGTCAATACCCCAAACATCAAATAACTCAATCACAAGAATGGGGTTCAGAGGGAGCTCTTGCTTTCTTGAAATGCCGCCATCTCGTTGGCATCTGTCACATGCTTTAGCAAACTCATGAGCATTTTGATGAAGAGTTGGCCAATAGTAACCACATTGTAATATCTTATGAGCGGTTCGGATACCGCTGTGATGTCCACCAACGGGTGAGGAATGACATGCCTCCAACACACTCAACATCTCACATTCTGTCACACAACACCGAATAAGCCCGGAGGCACAACTCCTATATAAGTATTGTTCATCCCAAAAGAACTTCTTCACATCGTACATGAACTTTTTTCTTTGATGAAAGGACAAGTCCGATGGAACAATATCACTAGCCAGATAGTTCGCAAAATCTGCGAACCATGGGATCAAGTCTTGTGAAGCAGCCAATACATGCTCATCGGGGAAAGTATCATCAATGGCAGTCTTATCCCCTAACTCTCTCATAGCTTCATCCTCTAGACGAGACAAGTGATCAGCAACTGGATTTTCAGTTCCTTTTCTATCCATCACTTCAAAGTCAAATTCTTGTAGCAGTAATACCCAACGAATCAGCCTAGGTTTCGCATCCTTCTTCGCCATCAAATTTCTCAATGCTGAGTGGTCAGTATGCACTATAACTCTAGTACCTAGCAAATAGGAGCGAAATTTCTCAAAAGCAAAGACTACTGCAAGGAGTTCTTGCTCGGTTACTGTGTAGTCCTTCTGGGCTTCATTTAGGGCTTTACTAGAATAGTAAATGAGGTGCAGGATTTTGTTCTTTCTCTGTCCCAATACTACACCAAGTGCAACCCCACTAGCATCGCACATCACCTCAAATGGACTGTTCCAATCCGGAGAAATAATGATAGGTACAGACAACAATTTTTCTTTTAGCTCACTAAATGCTTTAAGACAGGATTCATCAAAACAAAATATACAATCTTTCTCCAGCAGTTTGCACAATGGATGTGCAATCTTTGAAAAGTCTTTGATGAATCGTCGGTAAAAACCTGCATGCCCAAGAAATCTTCTCACACCTTTCATAGAGATCGGTGGGGGAAGTCTCTCTATTACCTCGACTTTAGCTCGATCAACCTCTATGCCCTTTTCTGAAATGCGATGACCCAAAACAATACCCTCTTTCACCATGAAATGACATTTTTCCTAATTTAGTACTAAATTGCAGTCTTCACATCTCTTAAGGACCTCAGATAAATTGGTCAAACAACGCTCAAATGAATCACCAACCACAGAAAAATCATCCATAAAAACTTCTATAGTATCCTCCATCATGTAAGAAAATATTGACATCATACATCTCTGAAATGTGGCGGGTGCATTGCACAACCCAAACGGCATTCTTCT
>NC_028647.1:6308813-6309577 GCF_001406875.1 Solanum pennellii
ATTTGTTCTAAAGCTTCTACCAAAGGGACATTGATAGAAAGTTGCTTCAACATTGTTATAAAACGCCGATATTTACCATCCTCGGTCTTTTTCAATAATCTTTGAGGAAATGGGGGTGGTGGCCTAGGCATGGGCGTTACCTTTTTAGGCACTTTAGCATCTTTTCCAGTCTTATCCTCTACTTCACCATCAACATCTACCACTTTATCAGTATCTTTTGTCACCATTTTCTCATTAGACGGCATAGGTGGGTAAACGGTTTGCTTGCCACCACGAGTAGTAATTGCCATACAATGTCCATCATTTTTCGGATTTTTGACAGTGTTGCTAGGAAGAGTGCCCGGTTGTCCTGTGGTCACAGTCGCAGATAATTGGGCCAATTGTAACTCAAGTTGCTTAATCGATATTGCATGTGTATCGACTTTTTGCCCAATACCCGCTAAATCATTCCTCAACTCTTTATTGTGCTCATCACTAGCATCGAACCTCTTCATCATTTTGTGCAACATATCCTCAACTCGCGCCATACTATCTCCACCATCCCTAGGAGTAATTTCACGATGCTGAGGAGGGACATAGGGCCTATTCCTGTCGTTTCTATTAGCATAGTTACCCCTGTTAAAGTTGTTGTCACAGTTGTAGTTTCCATCTCGGACATAATGACCCTCACGATTGTAGTTACCATAGTTCCGACCTTGGTTCCCTTGACCTTGGCGCCAATTATCCTGATTTGAGCCTTGGGCGCTTGGTCGGAAACCCCCCAT
>NC_028647.1:6311277-6311820 GCF_001406875.1 Solanum pennellii
TCTGCTATGTTATCATAGCCTCTGTAGTATGCCTGGGGCCTTGGAACGGGATTTTGTCCCCTCTGTTGGTGATCACCCGGAGCATCGGGTAACATCTGACCATGAACATCAACCGGAGCTGGGATGTTCAGGTTCGGATCATCATCATTTATTCCCAAGTTTCGATTCATATTGCGCAGTGTACGCTCTAATTTGTGATCGTAGGGAAACAAGGGTTCTCTTCCTCTCCGTGTATTTGGCATACAAGGAGGATAGTTCTAAAAAAAATCAAAAACAATAAAACAAAGTAAAATCAAGAAAATATCAACTAAACTATAGTAATAAGTTCAAGTTAATCCAAAAGCTATAATCCTCGGCAGCGGCGCCAGAATTTCATAAGCTCAAACTTACTTCTCAAATAAGAAGTAAAGCAGTCGTGTGAAGTAAATAACCCAACTAGTGAGGTTGGGATCGTTCCCACGAGGAAAATAGTTTAGACTTAACTTCAACCTGTTATTACTATTGTTTGGTCAATGACTTCCTTGGAAAGTAAAAACAATAAAA
>NC_028647.1:6312152-6456757 GCF_001406875.1 Solanum pennellii
ATAATTTTGTTCCTATTATCTACCTCCTTGGTCCGGCAAGTAGCATTAAGGCGATTTCTAACGTTGGCCATCCGGTAAAAAGACTTCTAAGAGAAAGAATTATTAATACATGCAAGACACTATTCTAGAATTGTTATTTTAGTTAGGTTTTATCTCATTATTTGCCTATGGGTCCCACAACCCTAGTAATGGAGGTTAGTTACCCATAGTCATAATCACAATATTCAAATATATGATATAAGAATTCATGTACTTACTTCAATGAGAAAGAGTAAAATCCGAAAGTTCGCTTGATTAATCAACAAAAATCACCAACACTCAATGATAAAAGTCTCAAGATAACCTAATAATACAGAGTCTAACTAATAATCCATCGTCTAACAATACGGAGTCATACAATATTCAAAAGTCTAACAATGGTCTACAGTCTAACTATATGGAGTCTAGAGTCTAACCTCAAAAACGATGTTTTTTCGAACTATTTATAGAAAATAAAAACCTAATTAAACAAGCACTCTATTTGCTAGAAATCTGTCAAAACGCGGCTGGGTCGACGGACCACGCGACGGATCGTCGTGGTCACGACGGACCGTCATGGACTCCGTCGTCCCATACTTGATGAAATTTCTTCTACTGCTCTCTTCATTACCCTCGACGGCAAGTATGACGGACCGTCATAGGCACAACGATCCGTCGAGGGTCTTCGTTCCAAAACACTTGAACTCTTGGAATATGGGAACTAGGATTACTTCTCTGAACTTCACGACGAGCATGCAGGACGGACCGTTATAGACACTACGGACTGTCGTGGACTCCGTAACCCCACACTTTGTCAGACTTCCCCATCTTCCTTCAGCAGCTGTACTACGCTGCCACCTACGGACCGTCACAAGAACGACAGACCGTCTCAAGCTCTGTAGGTGGTCTCTTCTGCATTTCTTCGCTCAAAAACCTCCGCATACATCTTTGAACAAATTTCCTGTAAATAAGGAGAAACTTATATAAAAATTAGCACAAAAAGGCTTTTGGACACACTAAACTTAAGGAAAAAGTATTAATAATACCGTGAATCCACGGTATATCAAAACCCTAAGTCCAAAATATGAAAACCCAAACGTTAAACACTAAACCATAGATTTTAAACCTCAAATACAAAACCAAAAACCCAAAAACCTGAAAAAAGCTAAACCCTAACTGAAAACCACTAACCCAAAACCCCATGCAAAAGATACGAAAACCCAAAGATTAAACACTAAGCCATGTATTTAATGAAAAAAATCCTAAACCACAAAACCTACCACCCACGAAAACCCTAAACGTTAACCCTTACCCTATCCTTAACATAGACCCTGACCCTAACCCTATCTATAATCCTAACCCTAAACCCTGACCCAAAAATACCAAAACCCTTAAAATTTAAAAATAAACCATAGATATTACAACAAAAATCCATAACCCCAAACATTCAAAACCTAAAATACAATCTAAACCCTAACCCTAACATTAACCCTAACCGTAACCCTACCATAAACCCTAAACCCCAAGCCCAAATACCAAAACCCGAACATTGAACATTAAACCATTGATATTAATTAAACTTTAAATCCTTAAGCCTAAATCCAAAAATCTAAAAACCCCAAAACCCTAACCCTAAACCCTAAGACAAAAATACCAAAACCCGAACATTAAATACTAAATCATAGATTTTAAACCTCAAATGCTAAATCATGAACCATAAAACCTAAAAAAAACCTACACCCTAACCCTAATCAAAACCCTAATCTTAAACCTTAAACGCTAAACCCTAAGTCCAAATAAAAACTCTAAGTCGAAAATACGAAAACAAGACATTAAACACTATACCATATATTTTAAACCCCAAATCCTAAACCAAGAACCCTAGAACCTAAAAAAACCTAAACCCCGACCCTAAACCTAACCCTAATCTTAACCTTAAAACCTTTAAAAAAAACTAAGTCCTAACCCTAAGCCAAATCCTAACCTTAACCCTAACCCTAACCCTAACCCTAAACCGTTAACCTTAAACCCCAAGTCAAAAATACCAGTGGCGCCCTCATTTCCCAATTTCTCCCTCACTCTAAAACTTTCTCTCTCTAACAGACGTTTCACCTACTGTTCACAACGGCTACTGAGAAGCTAAAAATGTGCGACACTGCGTAGGCGCGTGCGCCTTCGGTAGCTGGCCAAAGACCACCGGACCTAAGCCAACAGGAGCTCCATGAAAATGGCAACAAACCCCATTGAAGCACGCACCATGATCAATCTTACAGCTCCTCGAATTAGCAAGACACTGGTGCGATGAATACTACATTTTTTAATAGGGAGTTTAATCGACAACAAGGAATTATTTCCCAAGGAAATTCTTGGTTGAATAGAGGAAAAAGGGTAATGGAATTGGAGAATCCTACACAATATACTCAAAAATCAATCGATTCCATCTTAGTAGTTGGTAGCAATCGAGAAATGAATTTTGTGTGAAGTTTGAGTTAATCGCCTGGACTGCGCTTCCAAAATTTAGCAACTTCGAGCCAATCTTGTAATGATTTGAGTATTGGGGTTTGTTCTCCCAACGAAGGCATCCATCTACTTAAATTACAAGTGAAAAGGACGGTGGAATCGCCGGCGGGGAGAAGTCTAGTGAAAATCGAGCTCAAACGATCGGAACCATGGAAAATCGATATATGGAAGTAATTTTCATACTAGGGGCGTCCACCTAGAGGATTTTTATAACAATCTAACAGGAGGAAACAAATTGAGCAAACATCCAACTCCCTACAATGAATCAAACATCCAAAACCAATAGGGAGAGCAATGAATAGATGGCACCACATCCATAACTTATCAAAAAGAAGGAACCAACATTGAAATGATTGGATACCAATCAGGTGGAGCTACAATGATGCAAGCTGGAAACAAGGAACACCAGGAAGAACATACAACTGAGTTACAGGACGCCAACAATAGCAAGCTGCAAACAAGTGCAGCAACCTTCTCAAATGACACTCAATCATCCAAATTCTCCTTTGGCATTACATGTACTTCATCTTATGTAACTCCTAACGTAGCTACTGGTAGGTTGCAGACAATATCAAATCAGCCAGCCACAATGGAAGAATGTGGCCAAACACAATCTCAAAGAAGGGACCAATTAGTTCAATCGCAGCAGCCTCCAAACATAGAATTCCGACAAGGAAGAAATAATCACAAGGAGACTGACAAAGGTAAAAAAGTTCCAGCTCAAGCTCCAAGAAAAGAACAAAACTACAACGAAAAGGTTATGGAAAACAATCAGCAAGGATGAACAGGTGAAGCACACCAAAGCAAAAGGGCGAACATGGATTACCAAAGCAACTTTCCACAAATCTCCAATAACTTTACTAAGTATGATCCTAATCTCCAATCTAATAAAACTAGTAACTGGGAAACAATGCAATTATAGGTAATGTTAGACCACCTAATCGCCAACAACAGAGGCAAAATAATAGTAACAATACCAAACAGGACAAGAACTCTCAACGTGCCCATTATACTATTATCCAATCCTTTGCTGCTCGTTTGAGATACAATAAATCTAATAATAAAATCCTGATTGTGTTAAACAACCCTATACACACAATAAGACAAGGATATCCTGCTATTCTATTAGATGAGGATGATTACTATGTTAAATTGGCTGCAACTTGTAAGTACACACTTGTGGGCAAATTCACTAGAGTTATGCCTAGGATGGAATTTGTAAGAAAAAGATTCATTCTTCAGACTCAGCTCACTGGAAGTATGAAGATCACACATTTTAATTCTAGGCATGTGTACATAGACCTCGACAATGTCTTCTATTATCAAACAGTTTGGACAAAGCTAAAAATGACTATTGAAGAGCAATTAATGAGAATTCAAGCTTGGAGCCCAGACTTTACCCCTGAAGAGGAAACCCCCATTGTTCCTATATGGGTGGCTATTCCTGGCCTACCTTTGCACTGTTACAATAAGGTGTTGTTGACCACTATCTTGGAGTCTATTGGGAAGGTGTTATTCCTTTACTTACTAACCTCCCAAAGGACTAGAGGTAGCACCACTAGAGTAAAAGTCAAAGTTGATCTTACCAAAGCAAGACCTACTCATGTATGGCTGGGATTCAAGAACTCAAACCCCAACAAAGGAAGATGGTTAAACGTAGAATATGAGGGGATTAGAAACTATTGTTTGTACTGTAAACATCAAGGTCATGTGGATGAAGAATGTACAATCCAGAGGAAGGATGATGAGTTCAAGAAAAGGAAGGAACTGGAAGCTGAAAAAATGAGTAAAGAACAGGGAGGAAATAAAAATTCACAAGAATAGGAAAAGAGTACAAATGAGGCTGCAGCAAAGAAACAAAACCTGCAGAACAACAATCAAAAGTGAGAAAGCTGAAAGCAAGAAGACCAAACTCAACTAAGGAAGCATCTTACAGACCATCAACAAGGAAAAAACTCCCTCAATCAGAATGAACAGGATAAGCAGGTAGAGTTATAGAAAGAACAGTGGCAGACACAAAAAAAGAGGCAGCACAAAAATAAGGAGGCAACTAACTCCAAGTCTGTTTGGAGACCAATTCCACCACAGACACAAAGAAGCAGGGACAACCAAAAACTTGAACAAGAAACAACAGGTATGACTAGTATTCCAATTCAAATATTTTTTCTAACCATGGAATACAGGAACAGCAGGGGACATACAACAGAGTGAAGGAACACCCCATTGGAATAGAAACACAGCATAATCACCAAAAAAGGGGCTGAAAACAGCCTACCTACCACAAACAAAAACAACATAAACAATGAACAAAGGAGTCAGGCTGCAGCCCCACCAATAACTACAAGAGCACATGTATTGACTCAATACTCCCAATCCTCCATAACCCCCTTGATACAAAGGTTGATGATGGTCTTACTGAAGAAGTAGTTAGAGGTATGGATGGGGGTGTCAGGAGAAAGCCACTAACCTGCAGGAAGGGGTTTCCAAAGGGGGGTGTTTGCCTCATGTTCTGCATGAGGGGTTGGATATTGACCCCACTCAGACCTTAGAGCCGTTGATAACTCTAGAAGAGGCACCAACAAGGGGAGGAACAACAGACCCAATAACAAGTTCAGATTAGAGATAACAAGAAAAAGAATTCTAGAATAAACAAAGAAAAACAACAAATTCAAAAAGATGAGGATAAAAATAAACAGAAACAGATTGATACTTGTACTCCGGAAATAACTCCAAAGTGAAAAAACAAGCCTAGTAAACAGAAAAGGGATGTTGATAAAAGGAGACAGACCAAACTACAGGACAATGACAATGAGTAGGAACATGTAATGGAGGAAGAACCTTGCAAAAAAATTATTATGGTCAATGATAACCAAGGGAAAGATATTCTTCCTCTACAGGATCAGTATATGACATCTAAAACATCTGAACCTCCTAATAAGAGACAACAAGTGTGTAAGATCAATACAACACCTCTTTTTGATGAGTATGCAGTGAATAATTATGAGGATGAGTTGCATAGGAACAACCACTCTCTAGAATATATTGATGAGGATGATGACACTAGTGAGGCTTTATTAAGGCCTTTAGTCCTCATAATGATCAGACCCTAGAGGAGGAGATTTAACTAGTTACATAAATTCAGTGCCTATCCCCAAGAAGATTCGAAAATGACTAATTCCTTTTCAAGAATCAAGATGTAAACACTATCACTGCTGGCAGACCTAACACTAGGCTCTTTTCCTCTAGATATTCCCAATGATTAGTACAATCATATACATAGGGATCAACACCCAAGGGATGTTGGAGAGACTAAGGATGCTCAGGAAACTCCACTATTTATCTGTTATCACTATATTGGAACCTTTCTATGATAGTGTTTATGTTCAAAATTTTAAGGTTCAATTAAACATGGAAAATGCTACTAAGAATTGTAATGGTAAAATTTAGGTTTTTTGGAGCAGTGCTATTAACTGTAATATTCTTGATGAAGATGAACAACAAATCACTTGTGAAATAAAACTTAATGAATTACAATACGAATTTACTAGTACTTTTGTTTATGCAAAATGCAAATATCACCTCAAAAGACCTCTTTGGGATAAAATGTTACACCAAGCCACAGTAATCACCAATCGTTGGTGTACTGTGGGAGATTTCAATGTTATAATTGCAGTGGATGAAAAACTTTGAGGGGTGCCTTATAAAAAGAGGATAAATATGGATTTTATAGCTGTTAGTGAATCCTGTGGCCTTTTTGGACATTGGTTTTAGTGGTCATAAATTAATCTGGTCTGACAAGAGGGGTATTAATCACGGAATTTTGGAAGAGGCTTCACAGGGCTATGGTAAATGATTCATGGTTGGAAAATATGCCTCAAACCACCATAACTCACTTCTTAGCTATTGGGTCTGATCATTTTCCTCTTCTTATGGAAATGGTTTCCACAACAACTTACCACATCAAATACTTCAGATTTCTCAACTGTTGGGTTGACAATCCTGACTTCATGGAAAGTATAAAAACTTGCTGGGACAAGGAAGTGGCAGGTACTGGTATGTGGAGATTTCACCAAAAAAATAAAAGGTTATGAAACACTCTTAGTGTTTGATCAAAGAAAGAATTGGTTGATATTTTCGAAAAGGTTAGGATGTATGAGGAACAAGTGCACAAAGCTAAAGATAATTACATCGTTAACCAAAGTGACTCAAATAGAAGTACCCTTCATGAAACTATTGCAAAATACATCAAGTTTCTCAAGTTGGAAGACACTATATTTAACAAAAACCCCAACTCCAATGGTTTAAAGAGGGTCATACAAACTCTAAATACTCCCATTTAGTAAAATGGGAAGAAGAAAGATTATTTATTCATAGAGTTGTCAAAGGAAATGGAGATTGGATACAATGTGAAAACAACATCGTTCAGACAGCTTGTGAACACTTCAAAGAAATCCTTACTCGTGAAGAAAAGCTTATCAATGAGCATACATTGGAATGCATTCCATGGATGATTAGTCAGGACCAAAATACTCAGCTTACAAATATTCCTAGTAAGGATGAACTTAAAGAGGTTGTTTTTTCTATGAATCCTAATTCTGCAGCTGGCCCTGATGATTTTAACGGGTACTTCTTTCAAAAGTGTTGGCATTTTATCAAGAATGATCTAATGGGGGTTTGGGATTTTTTAAGTGGACAGATGATTTCTAAGTACTTCTCCCATTCTTTTATTGTGCTTCTCCCTAATGTGAACAATCCAAACAAGCTTAATGAATTTAGGCCTATATGTCTGAGCAACTTCACTAGAAAAATCATATATAAGCTAATATGTAACAGACTTAGTCTTATCCTCCCTCCCATAATTTCTCCTAACCAATTTGGGTTCTTTAAAGGTAGAAGTATTTCTGAGAACATCATGTTATCTAAGAAAATCATTCACCAAATCAAGAAACCCAACATTGTTAGAAATGTCATCATTAAACTAGTAATGTAAAAGCATATGACAGGGTTTTATGGCCATATATTTGCCTGGTTCTAAGGAAAATGGGATTTGCTGAGGTGTTAATTGATATGGTGTGGAGAACCATGGCCAACAATTGATACTCAATCATTGTCATTGGTAAGAGGAATGGATTCTTTCACTCCACTAGAGGCCTCAAGCAAGGTGACCCTCTTTCCCCTGCCCTTTTAATTTTAGGTTTTGAGGTACTATCAAGATCAATCAACAGGCTGCACAATCACCCGCATTATCATTGTTTTTTCATAGAAATGAGGGGGCCACAAGTGAATCATTTGAGTTTTGATGATGATATAATTTTGTTCACCTCTAGAAGATGCAATGGCAACCTTGAAGGAGTCTGAAGAAACTTTTGGACAACTTATCAATGGAGAAAAAAGCCACTTTTATTCTACACTCTAATGCTTTCAATAGCATGAGATAGAGAATTAAAAGGCTGACATGTTTCAAACAAAAGCAGGGTCCTATTACTTACCTAGGCTTCCCTTTATTTGTTAACATGCCTAGTAATATCTACTTCTCTGATCTTGTTAACAAGGTCGTTAGCTGGATTAAGGTTGGCAAACCAAACAATTAAGCTTTGGAGGAAAGGAAGTTCTCACAAAACATGTTCTACAGGCTCTCCGTATCAACCTTCTATCTGCAATAACCCCTCCAGTTACAGTACTTAGGCAAATCCAAGTGCTTATAGCTGACTTTTTGTGGGGATGGAAGAGTGATAGAAAGAGGTACCATTGGGCTTCATGTAAGTATCTAAGCTACCCCTATGATAAAGGGGGGGTGGGAGTGACAAACTTAAAAGATATTTGCAAATCTTTCCAATTCAAGAAGTGGTGGATCTTTTGAACAAAACAAACACTGTGGGGAGATTTTTTGACAGCAAAATAATGTCAAAGATGAAACCCTGTAAACAAAAAATGGGATACTTGAGAGTCCTTGATTTGGAAACATATGTTAATGAACAAAAAACAAGTTGAGCAACACATCCATTGGAAACTTCAAGCTTGAAATTGTTCCTTTTGGTGAAATAATTGTCTTGGCACTGGCCCATTGGCACAATACACCAACTATAGCAACAGATTTAACAGTTCTACAGTGGCTGAATTTTGGGAAGATGGGAAGTGGAGTTGGAGCAAACTGATAGAGCAGCCACCTGCCAGTCAGTTCTCCAACATCTTGGCTACAGAGGTCTGTCCTCCACATCACCATCCTGACCAAGCAGTGTGGAAACTCAGTAATCATGGGAGCTTTAGTTGTTCTTCAGCCTGGGAGGAAATCAGAAACAAAAGAGCTAAGAATCAATTCAATTCACTTCTATGGCGTTAAAACATTCCCTTTAAATCTTCCTTTCTTTTATGGAGAACCCTAAAGGGTAAAACTCCCTACTAATGAAGGATTGACTAACTTTGGCATTGAGCCATCACATTGTTTTTGTTGTCTTGATAGAGATGGTATGGACATCATAGAACACACATTCAATTCAGGAGAATTTGCAGCCAAGGTATGGAGATTTTTTGCAAGTTAAGCCGCGCTACAACCAGACCACTCATCACTGCAGGTTTTGATCAAACAGTGGTGGAAAGCAAAGACAAAGAATGCATCCCACCAACATCTGTTGCAACCCACACCAATACTCATACGTTGGAACTTATGGAAGAACAGGTGTGCATGCAAATATGGAGGTAAATCAACTAACATAAGCCGGGTGAAGTATGCAGTCTACAAAGACAACTTCAAAATGTTGACAGTGCCTTTCCTCATGTTAAATGGCCTACAAAGTGGACTCATTAAATACAAAAGAGTGAAAGCTGTATTCACAACATTAAAGTGTACATGGTAACATGTTTTAAACCACCGGATCAATGTATTATGGTAAATACTAATGGAAGTGCATTCACTAAGCCGGGCTAACTTGGGGCTTGAGGTATTCTGAGAGATAAAGAAGGCAAACTATTGATGGCCTTCACAACACCACTTGGAGAAGGAACAAACAACAAAGCTGAAATTGAAGCTGCCATATTTGGTTTAACTTGGGAACATGAGCTTGGTTACAGGAACATTTTACTGGAGCTCAATTATTAATTATTTATGCACTGGATTTTACAGAAATAAGCCCCACAATGGAGTATCATCACTCAACTTGGAAGGCTGCAAAACCTCTTCATTCAAGCTTACAACTACAAATGTATTCATATATTCAAAGAACCAAATTGGGTAGCAGATGCACTATCAAAACACAGCCACAACACAACCACTCCTCATGTATGTTTCAACACCAATCATCAACCTAAAGAATCAAAGGCCTACTATCAACTTGATTTATTGGAGATGCCAAGTTTTAGAAGAAAGAAGACAAAGAAAATTTTTGAACCACCTTGAGATTATTATATTTTTTTTTCAACATAGCTATAATTCAAAATTATAGCTACTTTGAATAGGTTAGTATAGTTTGTATTTTGAAAATGTAATTGGAGAGTCTCCCTTATTTATGCTTTCTATATACTATGTACTGAGAGGAGTCCTCTCCTTAGGTTCTTAGTATTTTGGTTTATCTTTCATTGTAAGGGGAGGAGTTGACTTTCATTTTTTGAAAGTTACTCCTAACCATCGTAGGTTTGGAGGTTAGGTTTATATCCCCCTCCTTGTATTTTGTTTCTGGTATTAATGTTAAGGCTAGGGGTGTTTCTTAGTACCTACCCCTCCAAGGGTAATTCAACTAAAAAAATCCCAAAATACCAAAACCCAAACATTAAATACTAAACCATAGATTTTAAAGAAAAAATCCTAAACCCGAAAACAAAAAATCTAAATCCTAGTCCTAATACTATCCCTAACACGAACCCTAACCCTATCCCAATCCATAACCTTAACCCTAAACTCTTTACCCTAAACCACAAGCAAAATATGCCAAAACCCTAAAATTAATAACTAATCCATAGATATTACAACTCAAATCCTTAACCCAGAACTGTAAAACCTAAAAAACTTTAAACCCTAACTCTAATTCTAACCCTAACCTTACCCCTAACCTTAATATTACCCCTAACCTAACCCCACCATAAACCCTAAACCCCAAGCCCAAAATACCAAAACCCAAATATTAAACACTAAAACATTGAAATTAAGCCTCAAATCATAAACCCTAAACCCAAAATCCTATAAAAACCTAAAACCCTAACCCTAACCCTAACCATAACCTTAGCCCTAATACTAATAAAAACCTTAACCCTAGACCTAACCCTTAACCATAAACCCAAAACCCTAAGCTAAAAATATCAAAACCCAAACATTGAATACTAAACCTTAGATTTTAAACCACAAATGCTAAATCGTGAACCATAAAACCTAAAAACAAAACTACACCCTAACCCTAATCCTAACCTAACCTAGACCCTAATCCTTAATCATAAACCCTAAACCCTAAGTCCAAATAATAAAAACACGACATTAAACACTAGACCATATATTTTACACCACCAATCCTAAACCACAAACCCTAAAACTTAAAAAAACCCTAAACTCTAACCCTAACCCTAAGCCTAACCCTAACTCTAACCCTTTAACTATTAAGCCTAAATCCCAAGCCCAAAAGTACCAAAATCAAAACATTAAATACCAAACCATAGATTTTAAACCGAAAATCCTAAACCCCAAAACAAAAATCCCTAAACCTTATCCCTAAAATGAACCCTAACCCTAACCCAATCCTTCATCTTAACCCTAAACTCTAAACCCTAAACCCTAAAACCAAAGCCCAAAATACCAAAACCCTAACATTAAACACAAAACAATATATATTACAACTCCAATGCCTAACCCCAACTCTAAAACCTAAAAAACAACCAAAACCCTAAACCTGACCCAAACCCTAACCCTTATATTACCCCTAACCCTAACCCACCATATACCTTAAAACCCAAGCCATACCAAAACCCAAACATTAAAAACTAAAATATTGATATGAGCCCCAAATCCTAAACCCTAAACCCAAAAACTTAAGAAAACCTAAAACCCTAACCCTAACCCTAACCCTAACCTTAACTCAAACCTTAAGCCTAGATCTAACCCTAAACCATAATCCGGAAACCCTAGACCCAAAATACCCAAACCCAAACATTAAACACAAAACCATAGATTTTAAACCTCAAATGCTAAACCCTAAACCATAAAACCTTCAAAAACCTACACCGTACCACTTATCCTAACCCTAACCCTAAACCCTAAACCCTAAGTCCAAACTAAAAACCCTAAGACCAAAATATGATACCCAAACCTCAAACAGTAAACCGTAGATTTTAAACCTCAAATACTAAACCACATACCCTAAATCCTAAAAAAAACCTAAACTCTAACCCTAACCCTAACCTTAATCCTAACCCTAGCCCTAAACCATTCACCTGAATCCCCACGCCCAAAATACAATAACCATAAATATTTAGCACTAACCATAGATTTTAAATAAATAAATTTAAACCACAAAATCTAAAACCTAAAAAAACCCTAAACCCTAACCCTAGCCCTATCCCTAACACTAATCCTATTAATCCTAACCCTAAACCTAAACACCAAAATACCAAACCCTATCATTAAACATAAATCCATAGATAATACAACTCAAATTGTTAACCCAAAACCCTAAAACCTAAAAAACAACCTAAACCCTAACCCTAACCCTAACATTAATCCTAACCCTAACCCTACCATAAACCCTAAATCCCAAGCCCAAAATAGGAAAACCAAAATAACTAAAAACTAAATTATTGATATTAAACCTCAAATCCTAAACCGTAAACCTAAAAACCTAAAAAAACAAAACCCTAACCCTAACCCTAACTCTAAACCTAAGCCATAAACCCGAAACCTTATGCCCAAAATACCACAACCCAAACATTAAGTACTTAACCTTAGAATTTAAAACAAAAATATTTAAATCCAGACCATAAAACCTAAAAAAATAACCTACACCCTAATCCTTAACCTAAACCTTAAATCCTAAGTCGAAAAAACAACCCTAAGTCCAAAATACTAGAACCCAAATATGAAACACTAAACCATAGATTTTAAATATAAAATCCTTAGCCACAAACCCTAAAACCAAAGAAAAACCTATGACCTACCCTAACCCTAACCCATACCCTAACTCTAACCCTAACATAAACCATAAACCCAAAACCCTAAGCCCAAAATACAAAAACCGAAACATTAAATACTAAAAAGTAAATTTTAAACCTTAAATGCTAAATCCTGATCCAAAAACCTAAAAAAAATATACCTAACCCTAATCTTAACCCTAACCCTAAACCTAAACTCTAGTTCTCTCTCTAATTTCTCTCTCTTAGCCAAATGCTCCCTAAAGAAAAAAGAAAGTTTCAGCTCTAACGGCTAATTCAGCCTGGCTGACTAGGCGTGAGCCACCAGTGGTACCTTCCAGACCGCCGGAACTGTCCCAACAGGGGCGCTTAGTGAGTAATAATATTACTACATGAATCTACCTTTATTTAGTTGCATAACTCAGCGAATTCGCAGCTCATAGAACAGATGAACAGCGATGTCGCAAGGTGCAATGGAAAAGGAACTCAAAAGTATTTCCCCAAAATCTATTAGGTTAATCAGAACTTCAACATACTGGGAATTAATCTACTCAACACGAGCTTCAACATACATTTAAAACAAGGAATTCTACCCAACCAATTGATGGAACGGATGAGGTCAATTTCAGGGTCGGTGCAGATGGAAGTCGAGATAAACAACTCCAATATTGAACCTTTCCTCGGACTAATATGTATGAAATGACCACTGGGGTTTTTTCCAAAGGAAAAGATGTTCACCTAACCGCAATATATAGTGGAATCGATGGTAATAACACGAAAACTAGAATCTCCGAAGACCATTACGGATGTCAAAGACAAGATGATAACAAAAGTTTCAAAGAGAAAACGTCTAATGGGAATAATAACCAATATATTATGGGAGCAGACCATTTGCATAAACAACACAAGCAACCTGAAATAGAAGAACGAAATACAATCGAAATGACTCTTATAGGAGAGAAAGGGAAGTCTGTAACCATGAAAGATGAAGGGACAACACTGGAAGTAATAGACTTAGAAATAACATCTCAGGTTTCAGCAGGTGGTAACACGATGGGTAAAAGTCATCACAAGGGTGGAATAACACAAACAGGTGCGCATACTATGGAAATGGAGCAGGTTGCAAGGAATCAGGAACAGGAAAACCAACATAAGTGAAATGAACAACGCAAGGAGGTGCAACAGGCAGGTAAGTTCTGTAACAACGTTTCTACTTTTAATCATAATAACATCAATAATACTACTAGTGCTGGCCATGTTCATAATCATGCCATGGAATCTGTTGTTGTTATGTTTAAAGATAGGTATCATGGTGACAATGCTAGTAACAGAGGGGTTGAAAAGGAAAAAAATTCTACTCTTGTGAATGCGAAGGTCAGGCTAGTGCAGCAAGCTAAAAATGAGAAGGGTGGTGATGTTAATGCTTATCATAGAGAGTTTCCCAAAATCTCTAGTAATTTTTACAAAAGAACCCCCCAACAATGATCTACAACCAAAATGCTAGCATCTCCAAACCAGTTGAGCCTAACAATACTAAAGCTCAGACTTCTAACAAGCAAGATAAGGTTTCAAAACCACCCACATACAACGTGGTTCAAACTCTGGCTGCTAGATTGAGGCAAATCCATGACGCTCTGAGTCCTCATATAGTTCTAAAAATAAAACCTAGATAGACCACCAAACAGGGTCAACTAGCTGTAATATTTGATATGCATGACTATATGTATACCCTTATAGTGGATTGCAAATATACATTGGTTGGGAAATTTGGCACTACAATGCCTAAAGTGGAGTTGATTAGAAAGATCTTTATTCAACAGACTAAACTTAATTGGGGGGGAGTCAACATTGCTCATTATTATGCAAAACATGTTTTCATTGACCTCTAAAATGAGATGGACAACAACACTGTTTGGACACAATAGAGAATGACCATAGAGGGTAAACTCATGAGCATTCAAGCTTGGACTCCATTCTTTACCCCTGAAGAAGAGACTCCTATTGTACCAGTTTGGATTCTTCTTCCTGGACTACCCTGACACTGTTTTAAAAATCATTTTCTCATCCCCTTATTGGAATCTGTAGGCAAAGTGCTATATTTGGATATAGCTTCCATCAAAAGATCAAGGGTAGGGATGGCTAAAGTAAAGATGCAAATTGATTTAACCTAGCCTAGGCCTAGACATGTGTGGATTGGTCTTGATGATGATGATGATACCATTAGTACATGGAAGCCATTTGAATATGAGAATATCCCTCCCTATTGTAAATATTAAAGACATCAAGGTCATGATATAGAGGAATCTAAAGCAAGGATGAGAGATGAGGAGTACAGACAAAGGAAGGTACAGGAAATGACAAGAAAAATAGAATTAAGGAAAAGAAAAACAACAAGGAACAGGAAGCAATGCAGAACAAAACGAAAGATGGTATGGATCAGTTGCAGCAACAAGCTAAAGAAGGTGGGAAGCAAAAAACAACCAATTCAACAAAAGGAGGAAGAATGGCACATTCAAAGAAAGAAAAGCCAAAAATTCCAAGATGAGGTGGGACAAATAGCAGTTTTGAGACCTACAATGTCACGCCTCAAAACCCATTAAGAAGGACAGGCACCCGATGACCTAAAGGCCCTAGAGAACCAACCTCCAACTTGTTCTTACTGTGCATATAACAATAACAATTGGCAAAGTCTCCTAGGATGCGGCGATACAAAAAAACATAAGTAGGTCCAAAATTTATATACAAGACTTGGTCGTTGAGGCCACAACTCCTTAAGACAAAACATAACCATGTACATCCGTCTACAAAGCCTCTAAAAGATAGAAGACTAGAGTAGGTCGGGACAGACCGCGACTTACCCTTAGCTACGATAAAATACCAAAATGAATTTACCAAAGACTCAATAAAGCTCCGATTCAACTTGGAGCTCACCCAAAAGTTGCAGAGTTTATGTGCTCCTACTGAGGAGGTCTACTAGCAGGAGTACCTATGCCTGCAGTATGAAATGCAGTGTTCCCCGCGAGGGACGTCAAAACAAAAAAATGTACTGAATATGTAAGGCAATAGCATATGTAATATGAGAGATCAAATGAAATGAAGTAGCAACATATGAGTGCTCAGATTAGGAGAGAAGACCACCTTTACTTACTCTTGTGGGGTCTAGTAAGTTACATTCTTTTCTTTACTTTTTGTGAAGTTATAATCTTTCTAGGGCATGTGATACAAGTGACCAGATCATCAGTGGTAGAAGAGGATAACCAATGCTAGGCGTGTTATCCCCTGGGATACGGTCCTCATAATTACACAACTTATGATCGGCACATGCTAAGGTTTCGCCCCTGAGCTTCCACCCTTCTATACCAATAGAGATCAGCCCATGCTAGGCTTTTGCCCCTGAGCTGCCACCCGTATGTGCTAGTTGGGATCGACCATTGCTAGGCTTTCGGCCCTAGGCACCCACCTGTAATTATATAGATTTCTTCACTTAGATTATTTAATCTTTGAGATTGTTGTTTATCAGTTCATAACTCTTTTGAGATGTTATTTTGGTGATCATAATCAGTTTGGATATATGGAAGTACGGACCAGGGTATTGTCAAGTCAATATTGTTCCCCGTATTGATGAATATGAGGTAGTTAACTCAGAAGATGAATTGGTCAGGGATAATCAATCTGTACTGGATCCTAATGATGATGATGAGACTAGTGATGCTCTGATAAGAGCTTTCAGTCCTCAAAATGATTAGGCCTTGGAAGAGTAGCTTCAAAAGGTGACTCAAATTCAAGGTTTATCTCCAAGTGGGTGGAAACATTAAATGTTTCACTTCAAAAATAAAGAAATCAAATATGTTACTAGTGGCAGACCAAACACAAGACTTTTCTCATCTAGAGTTTCCCAATGATTAGTACTATCATAAGGAATGCGAAGGGAATTAACACTCAGGATTTAAGGAAAGAATAAAAATGCTCAAGAAAATGTAAGAGTTATGTGTTATTGCTCTTCTAGAGCCCTTTGCAGATAGTGGTAATGTGATGAATTTCAAGAACCAGCTATCCATGGATAATGCACTGACCAACTGTCTCTTCTGGAATGGGGATATTGACTGTAATGGTAGAGATCAATATGAGCAGCAAATTACTTGTGACTTTAATCATAATGAGTTAGTTACAAAAGCAATTCACCATTACATTTGTCTATGCCAAATGTAAAGATCATCTATGAAGGCCTCTATGGGATAAAATTCTCTAACAAGCTGAGAAAGAGGACAAACCATGGTGTTCAGTGGGTGATTATAATATTATATAGCATATACTTAGGAAAATCTAGGGGGAATTCCTTACAATATCAGAAAAATCTTGGATATCATTGCCATTATTGAAGCTTGTGGGCTTACGGATATTGGATTTAGTGGTCAAAAATACACTTGATCCAATAATAAGGCATCAACCGATGAATTTGAAAAAGACTTCACAGAGGCCTTATGAATAGTTCAGATCAATGCCCCCTTTTATTGGAAATAATCAACTAAGAGGAGGCTCACACTAAGTATTTCAGATTCCCTAACTGGTAGGTGGACAACCCTAATTTCATGGATACTGTGAAATCTTGTTGGGATAGTGAGGTGACAGTTAATCCCATGTGGAGGTTCCACTTAAAATTAAAAAGACTCTCTAACACTCTGAGTACTGGGTCAAAGAGGGAATTTGTAGATATTTTCCTAAAAGTTAGAGAGTTTGAAGAGAAGGTTAAGGGAGCTGAAGAAAACTTGATTCAGAACAACTGTGATACTAACGGAGAGGATCTCCATGAACTGAATGCTAACTATATTAGATATCTTAAATTGGAGGACTCCATTATGAAAAAAAAAATCTCAGTTGCAATGGTTCAAGGAGGGAGATACAAACTCTTAATTCGTTCACTCTTGAATTAGGGGTAAAAGGAGAAAGTTGTTCATTCACAAAATATAGGTAAATGGGGAGTGGGTTCAGGGTGATAAAAACATTGGTAAAGCTGCATGTGATTATTTTCAACAAATGTTTATAGGGCAAAATAACACTATCAATGAAGAGAATTTTGAATGCATCCCTACAATGGTAAATCATGAGCAGAAAGACATACTTATCTCCAATCCTACTATGGTGGAATTAACAGAGGTGGTCTTTTCCATGAACCCTCTATCTGCAACAGGGCCAGATGGTATGAATGGGTGCTTTTTTTAAAAATGTTGGCACATTATCAATAAGGACCTGATGGAAGTGATAAAGACTTTTTAAGTGGCCAGGAGATTCCGAAATACTTTTCTCATTACTCTATTGTACTTCTATCCAAGGTGAGTAACCCCAACAAAATGAAATAGTTCAAGCCTAATAGCCTGAGCAACTTCATTAGTAAAATCATCTCCAAATTGTTGAGTGCAAGATTGAGTCCTATTCTGTCCAACTTGATCTTTCTAAATCAGTCTTGTTTTGTGAAGGGTTGAAGTATATGTGAAAATATCATGTTGGCTCAGGAAATCATCCACCGAATTAAAAGCCTAATATAGGTAGTAATGTCATTATAAAGCTGGATATGGCAAAGGCCTATGAGAGAGTATCTTGGGTGTATGTATGTCTGGTCCTAAGGAAGATGGGTTTTAATGAGATATTCGTAGACATGGTGTGGAGCGTTATGACAAATAACTGGTACTCTATCTTTATTAACGGAAAAAGATTTGATTTTGGTCCAATCTTCTAGGGGTCTCAAACAAGGTGACCCCCATTCTCCTTCCCTATTTATTTTAGGTGCAGAGATGGTTTCTAGATCCTTAAATGGGTTACATAATCACTCAAATTACCATGTTTTATTCATTGAAGGAAGGATCCCCCAGGTTAACCACTTGAGCTTTGCAGATGCTACCATACTGTTAACTTCAGGAAGTTGTAAAACTCTTAAGCTCATCATGCAAACTCCTAATGATTATGAGTATACATCAGGCCAAATAATCAATAGGGATAAAAGTTATTTCCTAGTGCATTAGAATGTTCTTTACTGTATGAAAGATGAAAATAAAAGGATCATTAGTTTTAAACAAAAACTGGGTATTATCACATATCTTGGATGCCCTTTTTCTAGGTAGACCTAGGATTTCATTTTTTTTCTGACCTTGTAAATAAATTGATTTGCAGGATTACAGGGTGGCAAACTAAGCAACTAAGCTATGGTGGTAGAGTTGTGTTGATTAAACATGTCCTTCAAGCTCTTCCAATTCACTTACTATTAGCTATTATTCCTCCCTCCACAGTACTAAAGAAAAGCCAAATGTTGATGGCAGACTTTTTCTGGGGATGGAAGAGTGATAAGAAGAAATATCATTGGGTTTTCTGGAAGAACCTCAGCTACCCTACTGATGAAGGAGGGGTGGGAATGAGGAATTTGAAAGATGTGTGCTTAGCATTCCAATATAGGCAATGGTGGATCTTTAAGACTAAGCACACATTATGGGGTGACTTCCTCAAAGCCAAATACTATAAAAGGTCCAACCCCATATGATAAAAATGGGATTTTGGTGACTCCTTGACATGGAAGCATATGATACACAACAGGAATAATATTAAGCAACACATTCAATGGAAGCTTAATTCTGGTAACTGTTCTTTTTGGTGAGACAACAGGCTAGGTGAAGGCCATCTTGCTCAGTTCTCTAACAATAGCCACGTGTTTGATAATAGAAAAGTAGCAGATTTTTGGGTGGATGGCCAGTGGAATTATCAATCTTTGATTCAACAGGCGCCTCCAAGACAGCTGGCCAACATCCTATCAACAACAATTCCACAGCAACAACTCCCAGACAAGGCGTACTGGAAAGTCGATTCTAATGGCATGTTTAGTTGTTTTTAATCTTGGAATGAAATCACGGAAAAAAGGCCTAAAGCTCAATTCAATGTTTTTATGTGCCTGAAGCACATACCATTCAAAACTTCCTTTCTCCTCTGGAGAGCTTTAAATGGAGAGCTGCCTACTAATGAAAAGCTAACCATTTTTGGAATTGATCCTACTAACTGTTTTTGTTGTAGCAATAGGTCAGGAACAGACACCATCAACCACATTTTTAACAATGGTGATCTTGTAATTGAAATCTGGAAAAGTTTTGCAAATATAGCAGGAGTTAAATTTGATCAAAGTTCTTTGAAACAACTTATAGCACAATGGTGGACAATGAAACACAAAAATGAAGCTCATGAACTCATCTTAAAGGCTACTCCTATTCTCATCTGCTGGAACCTATAGAAAAACAGATGTTCTAGTAAATATGGTGCCAAAACCTCCAATGGTAGAAGAGTCACGTATGCAATATATAATGATAATAATAAACTAATAACTTCTCTTTTTCCTCAGGTTAATTGGACTTCTACTTGGTGTGGAATCATCCAGCTAGATGAAAGGTGTAAAAAGGTTACAGAAGTACAAGAGATAGCATGGACAAGACTACCTGACCAAAGGATAAAATCAACATAGACGTAAATGCATTAGATAACCCAACAAGATGGGAGAAGGAGGTATATTGAGGGATCATGCAGGTAACCTACTACTAGCCTATAAATCCCCCCTTGGAAATGGTACAAAAAATAAAACAAAAACAGGTGCAACCATATTTGGGATGACTTGGGCATTGGAATTAGGGTATAGGAAGATCTTTCTAGAAATGGATTCTATGTTAATAGTCAACTAGATCCTACAAAAGGCTACCCATAGTGGAGCATATGCAATTAGCTGGACAGACTGAAATCACTCATCTCCCTGACTTAGGAATTCAAATGGGCACACATCTTAAGGGAAGCAAACTGGGTCGTTGATGCATTGTCCTAACATAACCACAAACTCACTAATCCTCAACTATATTATAACAGTCAAGAGTTACCTAAAGAAGCAAATGCCTACTAGCAGCTTGATTTACTTGAACTACTAGCTTTTCAACTAAGCTATTATTCAAATTATAGATCCTTTGAATAGTTTAGTTAGTTTTGTTTATTTTTGTGTTTGTAAAGGGAGAGTCTCCCTTGTTTACGCTTCCTAGATTCTATTTATGCAGAGGAGTCCTCTCTTCTAGGTGCTTAGAATTTTTGAATCATCATTTTGTAAGGGGAAGAGTAGATTTTATTTAGGGGAAGTTGACTCCAAACCATCATATTTATGGAGGTTAGGTCTAAGTCCACCTCCTAGTAAATGATTTTTGTTGAATTGTATGGCCTGGGGGTGTTGCTAAGCCCCTACCCACCCAAGGGTTACTAAACCAAACAAAAAAGCCCAAAATACGAAAACCCAAAAACTAAATACTAAACCATAGATTTTAAACCAAAATCCTAAACCCCAAAAAAAAGAACCTAAAAAACCCCTAAAAATCCTAGCCCTAACTATATCCCTAACACGAACCCTAATCTTAACCAATCCTTAATCTTAACCCTAAACTCTAAACCATAAAACCAAAGCCCAAAATACCAATACCCTAACATTAAACAGTAAACCATATATATTACAACTCAAATCCTTAAACCCAAACTCTAAAACCTAAAAAAAAACTAAACCCTAACCCTAATCCTAACATTACCCCTAACCCCAACCCTACCATAAACCCTAAACCCCAAGCCATACAAAAAACCAAACATTAAACACTAAACCATTGATATTAAGCCTCAAATCCTAAACCCTAAACCTAAAAACTTAAGATAATTCAAAACCCTAATGCTAACCTAACTCTAACCTTAACCCTAAATCTAACCCAAACCGTAACCCTAGCCTTAACCCTAAACAAAAAACCCAAAGCCCTAAGCATAAAATACCAAAACCGAAATATTAAATACTAAATCATAAATTTTAAACCTCAAAATCTAAACCATAAACCATAACTTAAAAAACCTACACCATAACTCGTATCCTAACCCTAACTCCAAACTAAAAATCTTTACTCCAAAATACAATACTCAAACAACAAACACTAAACCATAGATTTTAAACCTCAAATCCTAAACCACATACCCTAAAACCTTAAAAAACCCTAAACCCTAACCCTAACCCGAGCCCTAAACCATTCACCCAAAAACCCCACTCCCAAAAAACCATAACCCAAACATTAAGCACTAACTATAGATTTTAAGCCAAAAATTTTAAACCCCAAAATCTAAAACCTAAAAAAAAACACTATAACCCAATCCTAAACCTATCCCTAACCCTAACGATTTCCTTAACCCTAACCATAAACCTAAAGCCCAAAACACCAAACCCTAACATTAAACACTAATCCATAGATATTAAAACTCAAATCGTCAACCCAAAACCCTAAAACCTAAAAAAACAACTTAAACCCTAACCCTAGCATTAATTCTAACCCTAATCCTACCATTAAAACTAAACCCCAAGCCCAAAATACAAAAACCAAAACATTAAATACTAAACTATTGATATTAAACTTCAACCCTAAACCTTAAACTTAAAAACCTAAAAATAACCAAAACCCTAACCCTAACCCTAACCCTAACTCTAACCCTAAAACATAAACCCAAAACCTTATGTCCAAAATACCATAATCCAGAGGTTAAATACTAAACATTAGAATTTCAAACTCAAACGTTAACCCTAGAACCACAAAACCTAAAAAAACCTACACCCTAAACCTTAACCTAAACCCTAAACCCTAAGTCCAAAAAACAACCCTAAGTCCAAAATACAAGAACCCAAATTGAAACACTAAACCATAAATTTTATATATCTTAGCCACAAACCCTAAAACCTAAGACAAACCAAAGCCCTAACCCTAACCCTAACCCTAACCCCAACATAAACCATAAACACAAAGCACTAAGCCCAAAACACCAAAACCCAAACATTAAATACGAAACCATAAATTATAAACATTAAATGCTAAACTCTGAATCATAAAACCTAAAAAAAACTACACTCTAACCCTAATCTTAACCCTAACCGTAAACCCTAAGCCCTAAAAAGTCCCCTTTGTCCAAAATACTTAAATATAGCCATTAAATACTAAACTATAGATTTGAAACCACAAATCCTAAACCACAAACCCTAAAACCTAAAAAAAAAACTAACCCTAACCCTAACCTAAAACCATTAACCCAAAACCCCATGCCCAAAATAATGAAACCCAAAGATTAAACACTAAACCTTGGATTTAAACAAAAAATATTAAACCCCAAAACCTAAAACTTTACAAAAACAACCCTTAACAGTTACCCTATCCTTAACATAAACCTTAACCCTAACCCAATCCTTAATCTTAACCGTATACCCTAAGCCCAAAATACCATCTGAGCAACAAAGGGAAGAGAGGATTGTAAAACAAAGAAGAAAAAATAGCAAACCACAAGAAGAAAAGGCTACCAAAACAGCCTGGAAACCAACTTAGGCACAAAGCAAACATACCAGAGAAAACAGAATAATCAATCTCAGCAAACAGGTAATCATAATAATGTACATCGTAATTCTTTCACTAATTTGAATATGCAGGAAAATAGTAAAGCAGGCAAAGAGGATCATATTGGCAGAAACAGGGCAGCTTCATAGGAAAACACAAAGGGTCATATCACTACTAAAAGGCCATCTGATAACACCCCCATAGTCAAGGGTGTAGGTATCATAGCTATGCAACCCAACTCTTCTATACAAACTGTTAATGTGTTGAATCTGAATGGTAAAGTTAAAGGATTGATGGATGGGGCATGTCAGGAGAAACTCTCTAACTTGCAGGATGGGGTAACCAAAGGGGGGACTTTGCCTAATGTTTTGCATGAGAGGTTGGTAACTGACCATAGTCCTCACAATAGATCCACTGATAACTCTAGCAGCAAGCAACAACCAGTGAAACAACAACAGGCGCAACAACAGGCTCCGACTAATAGAGTAGAATTCTGGAAAAATTAAGGAAAACAACAAAAAGAAGGAGAGAAGTCTAATAAGAATGATAAAGTTCACATGACAAAGGATAAGGGGAACAAGACAGATAACAATAACTCGGAAAGCACTCCTAAGAGCAAAAACAAACCTAGCAAACAAAAGAGGGATGCAACTAAAAAGAGACAGAGTAAGCAGCAAGAATGTGTAAATGAGAATGAGCAAGAAAAGGGGGAGGATCCATGAAAAAAATTAATTATAGTTAATGATAATCAGGTATTAGATATTCCCCCTCTTCAAGCTCAATGCATGTCTCCTCCATCAACATAGCCTCTTTATAAGAGACAACATTTTTGTCAAGTCAACGCAGCCCGCCTTATAGATGAATATGCAGTTGACAATTCTGAGGATGACTTTGAAAGAGACAAAAAATCCTTAAAAGATCCCGATGATGATGATGAGACTAGTAAAACCTTAATCAAAGCTTTTAGTCCTCATAATGATCAGATTCTTGAGGATGAGACACAATAGGCAACACAAGAGCAAGGTCTATCATCACGAGGATATAAACATGACACATTTCAGTTTGAGCAGCAAGATATCAACACTCTCATAGCAGGAAGACCAAATACCAGATTATTTACCTCTAATCGTCTCAATGACTTGTACAATCATTTGGAATGTGAGAGAGATTAACACTCAAGGGGTTTTGGAAAGACTCAAAATTCTCAGGAAGATGCATCATTTATCTATCATTACAATCTTGGAACCTTTTTCTTATAAGGTTAATGTTCAAAATTTCAAAATTCAATTAGCTATGGAAAATGTTGCTAGTAACTATAATGGAAAAATCAGTGTCTTCTGGAATGGGGATGTGGTCTATATAATTAGTGATGAGGATGAACAAAAAATCACTGGTGACATCAATAATAATGAGTTACAGAATAAGTTCACTATCACCTTTGTATATGCGAAATGTAAGGACCATCTCAGAAGGCCTTTATAGGAGAAACAGCTACAACAGGATAGTGGTACAATAATCCTTGGTGCACTGTTGGCGATTTTAATTTTATCACATCTAGAGAGGAAAAAATGGGAGGGGTGCCTTATAATATCAAAAAGAGTTTTGAATTCATATCTGTTATTAAAGAATGTGGTCTTCTAGACTTAGGCTTAACTTAAAAGAAATTCACTTGGTCAAAACAAACAAGGATTTTCTCACAAAATTTGGAAACGATTAGACAGGGATCTTATTACTGATAAATGGCTTGAATTCATGCCCCAAATTACTATTACACACTTATCTTCTACTGGCTCGGATCACTGTCCTCTTCTAATGGAAATGATCCCACAGGACAGTCACTTTACCAAATACTTCAAATTTCTCAATTGTTGGGTTGATAATCCTAGCTTCCTGAATATATGGAAGGTAATGTGATGTGGAAATTCCATCAACAACTCTAAAGGTTGTCTAATACTTTGAGCTCTTGGTGGAAACATGAATTTGGTGATATCTTATTTTAGGTTAAGGAGTATGAAGAAAAGGTAAAAAGTGCTGAGGAGAACTGTATTCTGGATCAAAGTGAAGTCAAGAGAACTCTCCTCCATGAGCTTAATGCTAAATATATTAAATTTTTGAAATTTGAGGATTCTATAATGAAACAATGAACTCCACTCCAACGGTTTCAAGAAGGTGACACAAACTCCAAATATTTTTACTCTGTGTTAAGGGGGAGAAGAAGAAGGCTCTTTATTAACAAAATCATTAATGATAGGGAGTGGTTACAGGGAGATCAAAATATTGCTAAAGCTGCATGTGACCATTTCCAACAAATATTTACTGGCGATGACAAAAGCATTAATGAGAATAATCTAGATTGCATACCAAGGGTGGTAAGTCAGGAACAGAATGATAAGCTCAATAACATTCCAACTATGGAGAAGTTGAAAGAAGTGGTTTTCTCTGTGAATCCAACCTCTGCTGCTGGTCCAGAAGGAATGAATGGATATTTTTTCCCAAAGTTTTGGCAGATCATCAAAAAAGATCTCCTGTGAGTCATTCTAGCATTTTTTCAGTGGTCAGATGATCCAAAAATATTTCTCTAACTCTTGCATTGTTTTATTACCGAAGGTTAGTAATCCTAACAAATTGACAGAATTTAGGCCTATAAGTCTAAGCAATTTCACCGGTAAAATCATTTCTAAACTGGTGAGTAGCAGACTTGGTCCTATTCTACCTAGTTTGATATCTCTTCTAACCAATCCGTTTTTTTGAAAGGAAGAAATATTTCAGAGAACACTTTGTTCAAATCAAGAAGCCTAAAATTTGAAGCAATGTTATTATTAAACTTGACATTGCAAAAGCTTATGATAGAGCTCCTAGGATTACGTTTGTTTGGTATAAGAAGAATGGGTTTTGAGGAAAGGTTTATTGATATGGTGTGGAGAATTATGGAGAACAATTGGTAGTCTATCATTATCAATGGTAAGAGGTATGGGTTCTTCCACTCCACAAGAGGACTCAAACAAGTAGATCCACTTTCACATGTCCTATTTATTTTAGGTGAAGAGGTTCTGTCAAGATCTCTCAACAGACTCAACAATAACCCTAACTTCCATGGTTTCTTTACGGAAAAGAGGGGTCCACTGGTGAATCATTAAAGCTTTGCAGATGGAATTATTTTATTCTCCTAGGAAGAACAAACTTTAAAGCTCATCATGCAAACTCCGAAATCTTATAAAGACACCTCTAGTCAGCTGATTAACGGAGGCAAAAGCAACTTCATGCTTCACTCAAATGCTTTCAATACTACAAGAGATAGAATTAAAAGAATCATAGGTTTCAAGCAGAAACAGGGTACTCTACTTATCTAGGATGCCCTCTATATGTGGGTAGACCTAGAATCCTTTATTTTTCTGATCTTGTTAACAAAGTTATTTGCAGGATTACAGGGTGGCAAACTAAGCTTCTAAGTTCTGAAGGCAAGGCAATTTTGATTGGACATGTGCGGCAATCTCTCCCTCTACACATTCTTTCAGCAACAACACCCCCTCTACTGTACTTAAAAAGATTCAAATGCTCATGGCTGACTTTTTTTGGGGAAGAATAAATGACAATTGGAAATATCAATGGGCTTCCTTGAAAAATTTAAGTTTCCCGTATGATGAAGGGGGAATTGGTATGAGAAATCTTCAATATGCGTGTGTGGCCTTCCAATATAAACAATGGTGGATCTTTAGGACCAAACATACGTTATGGGGAGATTTCTAAAAAGCAAAGTACTGTCAGAGATCTAATCCTATATGGAAAAAGGGGATACAGGAGGGTCAATTACCTGGATCCACATGTTACAAATAAGGAACAAAATTGAGCAACACAAACAGTGGAAACTAAACTCAGTTTCCTATTCTTTTTGGTGGGATAATTGGTTAGGCAATGGTCATCTAGCTCAATTTTCTACCAATAGTAACTGGTTCAACAATATTACAGTTGCAGAATTTTTGTGTGAAGGAAGATGGAACAGGAGAAAACTCATCCAACATGCTGCTAGTTGCAAGCTTGTAAACATTTTAAAACCTAAAAAACAACCTAAACCCTAACCCAACCATTAACACTAACCCTAACCCTGCCATAAACCCTAAAACAGAAGCCCAAAATACCAAAACCCAAACATTAAACATTAAACAATTAATATTAAACCTCAAATCCTAAACCCTAAACCTAGAAACATGAGAAACCCAAAACTATAACCCTAACCCTAACCCTAAAAATCATAGGCCGGAAGTATCAAAACACAAACATTAAATACTAAATAATTGATTTTAAACCTTAAACTCTAAACAATAAATCATAAAACTTTAAAAAAACCTACACCCTAACCCTAATCCTAACCCTAACCCAGACCCTAATACTAAAACATAAACCCTAAACCCAAAGTACAAATAAAAACTCTAAGTCCAAAATAGAAAAAAATAGATATTAAATAATAGACCATAGATTTTAGACCTCAAATACTAAACCACAAACCCTAAAACCTAAAAAACCCTAACCCTAACCCTAACCTAACCCTAACCCTATACCATTAACCAAAACCCCAAGCCAAAAATACCAAAACCCAAACATTAAATACTTAACCATAGATTTTAAATCAAAAATACTAAATTCCAAAAGCAAAAAACCTAAAAAGAACCCTAAACCCTAGCCCTAACCCTAACCGAGTCATTAAACTTAACCCTAAAATCTAAAACCTAAACCCAAAACCCAAACATTAAAGATTAAACCATTGATATTAAACGTCAAATCCTATACCCAAAAAAATAAAAAAATATATCCCTAACCTTAACCCAAAGGCAAAAATACCAAAACTCAAACTATAAATATTAAACCATAGATACTAACCCTCAAATTATACAACATGAAACATAAAACCTAAAAAAACCTACACACCAACCCTAATCAAAACCCTAACCCAGAACCTAATCCTAAACCTTTAAAACTGAACCCTAAGTCCAAATAAAAACTCTAAGTCTAAATACGAAAGCACATAAATTAAACACTAGACCATAGATTATAAACCTCAAATCCTAAACCATAAACCCTAAAACCTAAAAACAAAAATTTAACCCTAACCCAAACCCTAAACATAACACTAACCCTAACCCTAACCCAAACCCCAAGCCCAAAATACCAAAACCCAAACATTAAATACTAAACAAAAAATTTTAAATCAAAAATCCTAAAACGCAAAAAAAACCCTAAAAATACCTAAACCCTAACCCTAACCCTATCCCAAACATGAACCCTAACCCTAACCCAATCCATCACCTTAACACTGAACTTTAAACCCTAAACCCAAAGACCAAAATGCCAAAATCCTAGTATTGAACACTAAACCATAGATATTACACCTGAAATCCTTTACCCCAAACTCTAAAACCTAAAAAACAACTTAAACCCTAACCCTAGCCTTACCCCTGACTCTATCATTACCCATAACACAAACCTTACCCTAAACCCCAATCCCAAAATACTAAAACCCCAAATATTAAACACTAAACCACTGATATTAAGACTCAAATCCTAAACCCTAAAACAAAAAACCTAAGAAAACCAAAAATCCTAATTCTAACCCTAACCCTAACCCAAACCTAACCTTAACCCTAGCCCTAACCCTAAATCATAAAACCATAACACTAAGCAAAAAATACCAAAACCCAAACATTAAATACTAAAAAATAGATTTTAAACCTCAAATGCTAAACCCTGAACCATAAAACATTAAAATACTTACACTGTAACTCTTATCCTAACCCTAAACCCTATGTCCAAACTAAAAACCCTATGTTTAAAATGCGATACCCAAACATCAAACACTAAACTATATATTTTAGACCTCAAATCCTAAACAACATACCCTAAAACTTAAAAGAACCTAAACCTTAACCCTAATTCTATCCTTAACCCTAGGCCTAGCCCTAAACCATTCACCTGAAACCATAAGTTTAAAATACGATACCCAAACATCAAACACTAAACTATAGATTTTAGACCTCAAATCCTAAACAACATACCCTAAAACTTAAAAGAACCTAAACCCTAACCCTAATTCTATCCTTAACCCTAGGCCTAGCCCTAAACCATTCACCTGAAACCATACGCCCAAAATACCATAACCCAAACATTAAGCACTAACCTTAGATTTTAAACAAAAAATTCTAAACCCCAAAACGTAAAATCTAAAAAAAACTTAAGCAACAGACCTAAATCCTCGACTCTTGAGAGATAACTGTGAAGAGAAATGGCAACATTGACATGCTATTGCTCATCGTCTTCACTGCCAATACCAAAACCCACCTCAAAATCTTCACTTTCCTTGCTCCATAAAACCCCAAAGCCACAATTTTTTGCTAAATTTACTTCTTTCCTATCAATTTCCTCAAAGTACCAAAACTGGACACACAGAGTTCTTCAATGCTCAAACTTCAATGCAGCCTCCTCATTTACACTTTCAGAATCAGACTTAGAAACCGAACCCGAAACTGAAACTGAAGAAGACGAAGACGAAGAGGAAGAGGAAGAAGAAGAAGAAGGAGGAGGAGGAGGAGATGGGGTGATATCAATTGAAAAGCCTCCAGTGAAGAGGAAGAGGAAGAGAAGGAGGTACAGAAAACAATACCCAGGTGAGAAAAAGGGTATTACTGAAGAAATGAGGTTTGTTGCAATGAAATTTCGTAACTCCAAAGGCAAAAAGAAGTCGGAGAGTGATGATGAAATGAAAGATGATGGATATGAGTCAGTTTCGTCGGACGAGGATGATCTAGGTGGCGGTGGTAGTGGTGGTGGTGAAGCGACTTGGCAGCCAAGTATAGAAGGATTTCTCAAGTATCTTGTTGATAGTAAGCTTGTTTTTAGTACAATTGAATGCATTGTTGATGAGTCCAGTGATGTTTCTTATGCCTACTTCAGAAGGACTGGATTGGAGCGAACAGAATGTATATCGAAAGACCTAAAATGGTTTGGCCAGCAGGGTCATGAAATTCCTGAACCGAGCATTCCTGGAGTCACTTACGCCAATTATCTGGAGGAACTGGCAGAAAAGACTCCTCGTTTATTTCTCAGTCACTTCTACAACATATATTTCTCACACATAGCAGGAGGTCAAGTCATAGCCAAAAAGGCCTTTGAGAGACTCTTAGAGGAAAAAGAGTTGGAATTCTACAAGTGGGAGGGGGATGAAGAAAAGTTGTTGCGAGATGTGCGTGATAGTTTTAACATGCTGGCAAAGCATTGGTCTAGAGATGACAAGAATAAGTCCCTGAGAGAAGTAACAAAGGCATTCCGGTTTATGGGTCAAATTGTTCGGCTAATCATCCTGTAAAAGCCATTCCAATCCAAAGGCCAAACTTGGTTTCTCAATGCTGGCTCACCAGTGTCGTGGTCGCAAACTTCTTGTGCGTATTTTGCACTAAACAGGATACATCGACAACTTAGAGGATTGTCATCGATCACGTTTATCAAGCTGCAGATGAGTGAATATGGCTGCATTTAGAGGCAGATGGCTTTGCTCTTTCCTTTCCCTGGTCATCTGGTTTTAACTTGCAGAGGCCTCGGGAACATTCTAAACGTAAAAGGAGAGATGTACTTCTCGAGAATCTCTTTATTTTCCTTTAGAAGAGGTCCCTATAGGATTTTGGTTGAATGAATTTTATGGTATATGTATTATTAAAAAAGCTGTGCAGAATCCAGCCATGGAAGCATTTCAATGCATAAACAGAAGAGCACCAAGAGTTCATGTATGTGTTTCAAGAAAGTGGAAATCAAGTTCCAAGAAAAAAAAAAAACTTAACGCTAACCCCTTTCCTATTCCTAACCCTAACCCTAACCTAAAACCCAAAATTCAAAACCCTAACATTAAAAACTAATCCATGGATATTAAAACTCAAATCGTTAGCCCAAAACCCTAAAACCTAAAAAGAAATAAACCTTAACCCTAACCCTTATAGCAATCCTAACCCTAACGCTACCATAACACCTAAACCCCAAACCCATAATACGAAAATCAAAACATTAAACACTAAACTATTGAACCTCAAATCATAAACCCTAAACCTAAAAACCTAAAAGAACTAAAACCCTAACCATAACCCTAGCCCTAACCCTAACATTAACCCTAACTCTAATTCTAAACCATAAACCCAGAACCTAGCCCAAAATACCACAACACAAACATTAAATACTAAACCATAGATTTTAAACTTCACATGTTAAACGTGGAATTATAAGACCTAAAAAACACTACACCCTAACCCTTAACGCTAAATCCTAAACACTAAGTCCAAAAAAAAAAAACCCTATGTCCAAAATACAAGAAGACAAATATGAAACACTAAACCATATTTTTTTAATATAACATAAATAGACACAAACCCTAAAACCTGAAAAACTAAGCCCTAACCCAAACCCTAACCCTAACCCGTATATTAATCCTAACCCTTACATGGACCATAAATCCAAAAACTAAGCCCAAAATACAATAACCCTAACATTAAATACTAAACCATAAATTTTAAACTATAAATGCTAAACCCTGAACTATAAAACCTAAAAAAACCTACACCCTAAACCTACACATAGATTTAAATCAAAAATCCTAAACCCAAAAACCTAAAAACTAAAAAGAAAACCCTAAACCTTAACCCTTACCCTATCCTCAATATATACCCTAAACCCTAACCCTATCCGTAATCCTAACAGTAAACCCTAAGACCAAAATACCAAAACCTTAACTTAAACAATAAACCATAGATATTAAAACTCAAATCCATAATCCCAAACATTAAAACCTAAAAAACAACCTAAACCCTAACCCTAACATTAAACCTAACCTTTACAATACCATAAACCCTAAGTCCCAAGCCCAAAATACCAAATCCAAAACATTAGACATTAAACCATTGATATGAAACCTCAAATCCTAAACCCTAAACCTAGAAACCTAAAAATGCAAACCCTAACCCTAACCCGAATCATAACCCTAAACACTAAGCCAAAAATACCAAAACCCAAATATTAAATACTAAACCATAGATTTTAAACCTCAAATGCTAAATCATGAACCATAAAACCTAAAAAAAAAACCTACACCCTAACCCTAATCCTAACACTAACCCACACCCTAATCCGAAACCTTAAACCCTAAACCCAAAATCCAAATAAAAACTCTAAGTCCAAAATACGAAAACCCAAACATTAAAAACAAGAGTATAGATTTTAAGCCTCAAATCCTAAACAACAAATCCTAAAAACTAAAAAACCCAAACCCTAAGCCTAACCCTAAACAATTAAACCTAAACCCCAAGCCCAAAATATAAAAACCCAAACATTAAATACTAAACAATTTAAACAAAAATCCTAGACCCCAAAACAAAAAACATAAAAAATCCTAAACCCTAGCCCTAATACGAACCCTAAACGTAACCCAATCTTAACTTTAACCCTAAACTAAACCCCTAAACCCAAAGTCCAAATTACCAAAACCCTAACATTAAACACTAAACCATAGATATTACAACTTAAATACTTAATCTCAATATCTTATACCTAAAAAACAACCTAAACCCTAACCCTAAAAGTAACATTACCCCTAACCCTAACACTACCATAAATCCTCAACCCCAAGCTCAAAATACAAAAATCCAAACATTAAACACTAAATCATTGATATTAATCCTCAAATCGTAAACGCTAAACCCGAAAACCTAAGAAAACCCAAAACCCTAACCCAAACCTAACCCAAACCTTAGCTGTAACCCTAACCCTAAACAATTAACCCAAAACACTAAGCCCAAAATATCAAAACCAAAACATTAAATAGTAAACCTTTGATTTTAAATCTCAAATGCTAAACCATGAGCCATAAAAGCTAAAAAATCCTATAATTAACTCTTATTCTAACCCTAACCCTAACCCTAAACTTAACCCTAACCCTAATCCAAAACCACATAAAACCTAAAAATAACCTAAACCCTAACCCTATCCCTAACCTTAACCCTAAACCATTCACCCAAAACTCCATACATAAAATACCATAACCTAAAAATTAAGCACTAAACCGCAGATTTTAAACCAAAAATTCTAAATCACTGTCACATCAAGGTTACCCCCTAGACGTAACTGGCGTCCTTGTAATTTTCAAGGACTAAGACTAGTCTCTTAGTTTCATGTCATTACATTCATAGGTTGAAAAATGCGGAAAAATTTAAAACATTCTTTATCACTATTTGGAGGTTTACATAGACCTCTACATACACATAATATATATTGATATCGAGTATACATAGATCCTTCGTATAAGAAGGTTACATAGACTTCTACTTTTAATGCACATACATATACGTAAAATATAGAAATAGTCTCAACGATTATGTCCTCTCATACTATCTAAACAAATATCACAATATGGGCATAGACCTTAATTAATTCAACAAGACCATGTATAGGTCATACAAAAGTATAATACTCAATTAAAAAGGAAAGGAATTATAGAGTTAATAAGCTTATAACAAAGTTCGTAAGCTAGAGGATGGCATTGACCTCAAAAGTTGAGGACTCACCCTACTTGGATGAAACGAAGACTCCAAGCCTTCAGCAATATCACCTTCCAAACTCTTCAATGACCGGAACCTAAAATGTTTGGGAAAAACGAAAGAAAATGGGGTTAGTACTCCATATGTACTAAGTATGGGATCTTATGCACATACACAAGCAAAACATGCTAAAAGGGACTTTTTATCAAAACATGTCAAATTTCCCCTTTAGGGACTTAATGGAAAGTCAAGTAAGTCATATCAATAAACCAAACATGCTTACTATCTCAAAAAGTATTACTTATCCCAATATACTTGAAACAATGATTTACTAGCCCTAATATCAAGGAATAATATCAAAAGAATGAATATGAGTTAAACATATCATATTAAACAAGACAACTACTCACAAGTCCTTATCAAGTCTACAAGTGCAATGACCAAGCAAATCCCCATAACCTGACTCAATCAAGTATCCTAATAAAAAGCATGACGAATGTCCAACTTTACATATCATTGCATTTAGGTTTACATTTCATCAACATATAGTATCAACAACATGCCATGGTCATCATATATAAATCATATATTATCATAACATAAACATATATAAGAACCTCCTCCTAAGACTCCCCTCAAGGCTAACTAGTGCAATGCTTCGGTAGAGTCCCATACCCTTACCTAGACTAAGCTACACCCCCTTTGTTATCCAAGTTAGAGTTCAAATCCTTTAATTCATTTTACATTTTTGGGAACATTTTACCCTAACCGACATTGACCACATGAGCTAGTGTGGAATCTGGTGTCATAAAACTATACACCGAAAGAAGGCGGACTACTTGCTAAGGTAGTACCAAAACATGAAACGTAGCAACTACGTGGATACACTACCTAGTATTCATATGGGGACAACATAGTTCAAGAACTAGGAGATTTAGTTGAAACCCTCTTTATGCGTCATAAATTATAGTCTCCAATCTCAAGAGTAATTTAGTGTTCTTACCTTCCCTATGTGGGAAGGCACACTCCTCAATCTAGTTGACTCAGTGCTAAGGTATATTCCCTTTTTGAAATGTCTTTAAGCCTTTAATTATCAATCATAGCTTAATTTAGGTCATAGGGTCTACCCCTTGTATAATCATCATCATCAATAGCTCAATAAAAATTGTATGAGTAGAAATCCTTTCATCACAATTTATATAAGGCACTTGATAGTTTTTATTATACTTATATCACATACACCTTAATCAACCTCACAACATAGTCAAGACATTTAAATTCAACGTCATACCACCCTATAATCCAAGTATAAGGCAAACTCCAATGTAATATCATGACATAACAACAATTAATGAAAGTAATGATCGAGATTCTAAGACTTACCAAGACTTCCTCATAGTCAATCATCAAGGTCTTACCATCAACCCATAACTCAGTCCAACTTAGGGAGTAACATCATAACACAATTATGGACAATAAGATAACAAGTCCAATTGCATCTCTATAACACAATTCAATTCTAGATCATAACTTGAGACAAGATGCATAGGCTTATTTCACATTACAATTCATAACCTAAATCACATCTCAAGAACTAGAATGATAGGCCTATAATTCATCTTAATTCAATCATGATAATTCCGTAGGAATCAACAACAAACTAAATTGAATGATCACAATACAATATAGGTCAAGATCACTATCTAGGGTTAGGGATAGAGGATCTTATTGTCCAATTTACACTAAACCATTAACAGTTACCAAAAACAAGTTGAATTACATGTTAATCTACTCAATATAACCTAAAGAAATCATTAACAACTCAATTCATAACTTCAATTTCGTAATTGAATAAAGCCCATACTTTTGAAATCTATTTTGAAGGAACCCTTTGAGGAAAGAGTCTCAAAGGTGAATAGACCCCTACCTTAACGTTTGGAAATAATCTGACGTAAATTCGTCACTTTCAAGCTCCCAAACCCTAATCCTTTCTAGTCTTCAATGGTGAGTTCATGTAGAGAGAGAAATAAGAAAGAGGAGAGTTTATTTGAGAGTTTTCCTTAGATTAATGAGGGTTGGGAGTATTTATATTGGGTTTTGAATCAACATAAATAGACTCCCTTAACCCCTAATTAAAAAATCTAGTCCCCTAACTAATTAAATGATACTAACTTAAATTAGGCAGCAAACTCGAACCTTATAGACGAAACCCTGATCGAGGGGCCGTGTATGAGTCGATGGACATCACCCCCCTTCCCCCATCCTGCACTTCATTGTCTTGGTCAAAGACTGTGCAGGCGAGGGCATCGATGTCCCATCAATCCACACACTTACAGTAGCCTGCACCTCTGCACTCCGTCGATGAGTTCAGAGGTTGTGCGGGTGAATGGGCCTTCTCCACTAACCTATGTGTGGGACTACGAGGGCATCAACACCCCGTCGATAAACACACGTGTCGTCTTCTGTCCCGTCGATGCACATTGCCAGGCAATGTTGCATCAAACTACAAAGGTCCTCCTTAAGGAACCTTGGTTGGTCATTGGAGAGTCGTACCCGGACGTTTTAACCAAGAAACAACTCAAACACCTATTAGCTACGTTTCCACCAATTTTCGTACATTTTCGACTCCTAAAAGTTAGTCAAAAAGGCTAATGCATACCAAAATCCCTTTGAACCAATTTCCCGGACGTCATGGACATTTTGGTTCTTAAGCCTCCTTAATGACCTATGTTCATTAATATTGGACTTAGAAACAGTAATTAGACCTTATGACACCTATGTTAGGCTTTACAATGCGTCTTTGATTTTCAAGGTGTTACATTATCCCCCCTTTACGAACATTCATCCCCGATATGGCACTTAAATTCTTTTGAAGGAAGGAATAGACTTACGACTAGCAGCCCAACAAATCACTATTAAATAAACATAAATCATATCATTTAAACAAGGCAAATATCAAAACTCATATTACCACACATAAGGCTCAAAACACTTCATCATGAGGCATTTCCTTCTCACAACACTTATGAGTTTCATCATACATTACATGTGTCAATTAGCACAAAGTTCGACTTAACAACATTCTACTTATCATTTCATAAAGACCCACCATATCAAAAACCAAAACATAACTCAAAACAAGCAAAAAGCAAAATTTTTTAAGAGAAACACTACAATAACTTCATTGTAAGTTTTTTAAAAATGCATAATGTGCAAAACATCACCTAAAAATCAAGAAAATTCAATTGCTAGTCATACTTATATTATTAAAACAAATGACTAACCTTAATTCACATAAAGATGAGGGTAACGGGACTTCATGTCTGCCTTGGCATCCCATGTTGAACCCTCAACTAGATGATTTTTCCATAACTCCAAGGAAATCACCTCTTTATTTCTCAACTTCTTGACTTGCCTATCAAGAATTTGAACCAAAACTTTCTCATAAGAGACATTATCCTTGACACCAAGACCCTCAATAGAAAGAATTGACTCGGGATCACCGATACACTTTTTCAACATAGAAACATGGAAAACCAGATGAACCAAAGCCAATTCACTAGGAAGTTTCAATTCATAGGAAACCTTACCAAACCATTGCAAGATTTCATAGGGACCCACATAACGAGGATTCAATTTCCCTTTCTTGCCAAATCTAACCACCCCTTTTATTGTTGTAATTTTCAAATACACCTTATCACCTTCTTCAAACTCCAAATCCCTTCTCCAATGATCGACATAAGACTTTTGCCGACAATAGGCCGTTTGCAACCGATTCCTTATGATATGAACCTTTTCCAAAGTCTTATAAATCAGCTCGGGACCAAGAAGCGATGGTTCACGCACTTCAAATCATCCTATAGGAGACCTACACCTCCTACCATACAAGGATTCATAGGGAGCCATGGAAATAGATGAATGAAAACTATTTTTGTAGGCAAACTCCAGCAAACGTAAATGTGTATCCCAACTCCCTTCAAAATCAATGATGCACACCCTAAGCATATCCTCAAGGGTTTGCATTGTACGCTCCTCTTAACCATCCATTTGGGGATGAAAAGCGATGCCCAACTTTAGCGTAGTACCTAACCCTTTTTGTAATGACCTCCAAAATCTAGATGTGAATTATGCTCCCCGATCTGATATGATGGATAACAGAATGCCAATGGCGGTACACAATCTCATCTACGAAGATTCCTGCATAATACACCGCCAAATATGTAGAATTGACAAGAATAAAGCGAGCAGACTTAGTCAATCGATCCACCACCACCCATATGGAAACATAGGACTTTTGAGTCCGAGGTAAACCTACTACAAAGTCCATATTGATGTCTTCCCACATAAAAGTAGGAATATGGATCTCTTTTAGTAAGCCACCCGACTTTAGGTATTCGCCCTTTACTTGTTGGCAATTCAGACACTTAGCGATAAACTCTGCTATGTTCCTTTTTAGATCTTCCCACCAATATATCTCCCTTATGTGATGGTACATTTTTGTCAACCCCGAATGAATTGAGTAGCGGGACCCATGTGCTTCTTCTAGGATCCGATCCCTCAACCCATCTACATCGGGAACACATAATATCACTTGGTACCTTAACATACCACCCCCCCTAAGGAGAATGATTCATTCAACTTGCCGAGAACCAACTATTTCTATTCCATTAAGGCTATATCTACCACTAAAGATGACTCGGAGTTATGATGAACTATAGCACCCCTATCCGTAGAACTCTCCAACCTCACCCCCCAACCTAGCCAAATTACGTACTTTCATTGCTAGGTCCTTCTTGGCTTCATCAAGATGATATATCCTACCCATAGTCATACGACTTAGGGCATCCACAACTACATTAGCCTTGTTGGGATGATAAAGGACACTCGTATCATAATCCTTCAACAACTCTAGCAATCTTCTTTGTCGGAGATTCAACTCCTTTTGGGTAAACACATATTGGAGACTTTTATGATCGGTAAAAACATGAACCCATAAAAGTAATGCCTCCAAATATTCAAAGTAAACACCACGGCCGCTAATTCAAGGTCATGATTGTGGTAATTTCTCTCATTTACAATTAATTGCCTAGAGGCATAGAATATCACCTTTCCTTGTTTGATAAGTACACACCCAAACCCACTCGGGATGCATCACAATACACCACAACACCCGTTGTATCCTCCGGTAAGGTCAACACCAGAGCAGAAGTAAGCCTATCTTTCAATAATTGGAAACACTTATCACATGCCTCCGACCACTCAAACTTCTTACTCTTTTGGGTAAAAGCAGTCAAAGGAGATGCAATGGACGCGAATCTATCTACGAACCTCCGATAGTAACCCATTAAAGCCAAGAAACTCCTAATGTCAGTCGGAGTCAATAGTCTACGCCAGTTTTTCACCACTTCCGTTTTCCTTGCTTCTACCTCAACTCCCCCAATAGAGATGGTGTGCCCAAGAAAAGTCACTGACCTCAACCAAAACTCACCCTTAATATATTTGACATAGAATTCATGTTCTTTAAGGGTTTGCAATACTACCCTCAAATGACCCATGTGATCATACTCATTCTTCGAATATTCCAAGATATCGTCAATGAAGAGAATCACAACTGAATCTAGGTAATTTCGAAATATTCTATTCATTAGGTCCATAAATGCCAATGGAGTATTAGTGAGACCGAAAGACATGACCAAGAACTCATAATTCCCATACCTAGACCGCAAGGTCGTCATTGGTATATCCTCCCCTCTCACCCTAAGTTGATACTACCCCGACCTCAAGTCTATCTTTGAAAAGTAATTTTCCCCTTGGAGTTGGTCAAATGAGTCATCAATCCGAGTGAGAGGTTACTTATTCTGCATGGTGACCTTGTTGAGTTGGCGGTAATCAATACACATTCTCAAGGACCCATCTTTCTTCTTTACAAACAAAATCGGACCACCCCACGGAGAAATACTAGGACTTATAAAACCCTTATCTTGTAAATCCTTGGGTTGAGCCTTCAACACGGTCAAAGCCATCCGATACGGAGGAATTAATATGGGATTTGTATCAGGTAGCAAATCAATGCCAAAGTTAATTTACCGTTCCGGGGGAATACCGGGAAGGTCATTAGGGAAGATCTCCGGAAACTTACTCACTACGGGTATCGACTCGATGGGAGAGACTTCGGAGTCTAGATCTTGGACTCTTACTATATGATAAAGACAACCTTTTGAGATCATTTTGCATGCTTTTATTCAAGAAAAAATACGAACTCTAAGAATAGAATTTCCCCCATTCAACTCAATAAGGGGTTCATTTGGATAGTTAAACCTCACATCTCTCGTCCTACAATCAATGGATGCAAAACCGGCATGCAACCAATCCATACCAAATATAATATCAAAATCAATCATATGAGTTCTACTAGATCAACATAAGAAACTCTATTGGTCAACATTATAGGAAAATTTCTATACACCCTTTTTGAAACAACCAACACACCCACAGGAGTAGACACTATAAAAGGTTCATGCAAAATATTGGGTAAAATATCAAACTTTTTAGTTACTAGAGGTGTAACATATGATATAGTAGCGCCAGGATCAAGTAAGGCATATACATCAAGAGAGAACACTTTCAACATAACGGTCACCACATTGGGAGAGGTCTCTTGCTCACCCCTAGAGAGGAAAGCATAGAAGCAGTTCTTCTTTGGAACATTAGTAGAACCACTTATTTGAGCTTGGAAACTACCCTTGTCTTTATTCTTCAATTTTTTGAAATATCTTATCTTGTGACCACTCTTGCCACAAGTAAATCAATTATCCGTCCATTTTAGGCAATCACCATAGTGATTTTTACCATACTTTCCACAAGTTGGGTTCCCATTTGGTGAATTAGTACCTTTTATCTTCTTGAATTTAGGGTTAGACACCCTATCATTACTAGCTCTTTGAAAATTGGAAGGGACTTGATTAGAAACCCGCTTCTTAAATCAAGGCTTGTCTTGTATCTCAATTATATTCTTTGAAGAACCTCCATCAAATGACCTTGCTCTCTTAGCATCTCTACTTTTTCGTTTGGCCCTTGCCTCCCCAACCCTTCTTTCATACACCATAAGACAGGAAATGTTCATGTTGTCATGTAGCATGATCGATGCACTCCTATTGTAAGTCCTCTGACACCTCCATCACAAAACGGCTTATTTGGTCTCTAGGATCGGAGACCGAAGAAGGAGCATATTTGGACAACTTAATGAATTCCAAAGAGTACTCATGGACACTCTTTCCTCCTTGGGAAAGATTGATAAACTCTGTAACTTCGTCCTCCCTCATCTCCCTAGGGAAGAAGAGATCTAGAAAAGCTGCCTTAAAGATCTCCCAAGTCACTGGACCACTCCTGAATGGCCTATTATTCCTCCATTGCACATACCAAGTTTGAGCCACTTCCTTGAGTTGGTATGTGTCCAACTCGGCCTTCTCACTTGAACACACCCCCATAGCATAAAGTATCTTGTAGACCTCATCAATGAATTCTTGGGGGACTTCATCAACCTTAGACCCATCAAAAGTAGGAGGGTTCATTCGAGAGAAGTCCCTTAGACGAGAAGCCATAGTAGTGACTTGTTGATGAGGATGGGGAGTAAAATCCCAATTGCCTTGGGACGTCATAGCTTGGGCTTGAACCGTCGCGGCTTGTGCTTGAGTAGTCATTACTTGGGCCCTTTGAGCAAGAATAACCCTCATCTCAGCCTCTGTCATAGGTGGAGGGTTAGCCGGGGCTAGCTCCACATTAGCATATTCTTTAAGTGGCGCAACTTGCTCATCATGGGGAGGAGTCCCGCATTAGCAATTTCCTCTTCAAGTCTTCGCGCCGCATTCCTTAAAGTTTTCATGCTTTGTATAAGCAAAACAATAGGATTAGATGCAAAAGCTCACCATAAGCATACTCAATTGGCAGAATATAAGATTTCCAAGAAAGAGGGCAATTACTAAGCATCACATAGGTTCCTACTCATAAATGTGCTGCACTTCACAATTATGAATACAAACCTACATAGACATGGTAGATAGAGAGACATAACTGAACAATATTTCAACCTCATTCTCTAATACAAAGTTTGTCACATCTGAGTTTACCCCCTAGATGTAACCAACGTCGTTGTCCTTTTCAAGGACTAATACTAGCCTCTTAGTATCATGTCGTTACATTCAATGGTTGATAAATAAGCAAAAATTTAAAACTTTATTTATTGCTACTTGGAGGTTCACATAGACCTCTACATAAACATAAAATATATTTATATCGAGTATACATTGACCCTTCGTATAGGAAGGTTACATAGCCTTCTACTTTTATTGCTCATGCATATACGTAAAATATAGAAATAGTCTCAATGATTGTCTCATTTGATACAATCTAAACGGATATCACAATATGGGCATAGCCCTTATATCAATCAACAAGACAATGTATAGGTCATAAGAAAGTATAACACTCAATTAAAAAGGAAAGAAAATGGGGTTAGTACTCCACATGTACGAAATATGGGATCTGATGCACATACACAAGCAAAATAAGCTAAAAGGGACTTTTTATCAAAACATTGCCAAATTACCCCTTTAGGAACTTAATTCAAAGTCAAGTAAGTCACATTAATCATACAAACATGCTTACTATCTCAACAAGTAATACTTATCCCATCATACTTGAAACCATGATTTGCTACAACCCTAACATCAAGGAATAATATCACAAGAATGAATAAGAGTCCAACATATCATAATAAGCAAGACAACTACTCACAAGTCCTTATCAATTCTACAAGTGCAATGACCAAGCAAAGCCCCATAACCTTACTCAATCAAGTATCCTCAACAAGAAAACATGACCACTGTCTAGTTTTACATTTCATGGCATTTAGGCATACATTTCATCATATATTATCATTAAAACCCAAGGCATATTAATAAATGAACTAATCAACATATAGTATCAACAACATGCCATGGTCATCATATATATATCATATATTATCATAGCATAAACATATATAAGAACCTCCTCCAAAGGCTCCCCTCAAGGCTAACTAGTGCAATGTTTAGGTAGAGTCCCATACCCCTACATATACTAAGCTAGACCCCCTTAGGTTATCCAAGTTAGAGTTCAAGTCTTTTAATTTGTTTTACCTTTATGGGAACATCTTTTCCTAACCGACATAGACCACATGAGCTAGTGTGGAATCTGGTGTAACAAAACCCTACACCAAAAGAAGGTAGACTACTTGCCAAGGTAGTGTAAAAACATGAAACATAGCAACTACGTGGAGCCACTAGCTAGTACTCCTATGGGGGTAACATAGTTCAAGAATTAGGAGATTTAGTTGGGACCCTCTTTATGTGCCATGCATTATAGTCTCCAATCTCAAGGGTAATGTAGTGTTTCTACCTTCCCTATGTGTGAAGGGACACTCCTCAATCTAGTTCACTTAGTGCTAAGTTAGAGTCCCTTTTTGAAATGTTTTTAAGCGTTTAATTATCAATCACAGCTTAATTTAGGCCATAGGGTCTACCCCTTATATAATCATCATCATCATCATCAATAGGTCAATAAGAATTGTATGAGTATAAGTGAGGTTAACACATTAGCATTTCATAGCATATTAAGGCATATTGATAGTTTTCACCATCCTTATATCACATACACCTTAATCAACCTCACAACATAGTCAAGAAATTTCAATTCAACATTATACCACCCTATAATCATAGTATAAGGAATACTCTAATGTAATATCATGACTTAACAACAATTAATCACAATTGGAAGTAAAGATAGAGATTGTAAGACTTACCAAGTCTTCCTCATAGTCTATCATCAATGTCTTACCATCAACCCGTAACTCAACCTAATTTGGGGAGTAATATCATAACACAATGAAAACCAATATGATAACAAGTCCAATTGCATCTCCCTAACACAATTCAACTCTAGATCACAATTTTAGACAGTATACATAGGCTAATTTCACATTACAATTCATGACCTAAATCACATCTCAAGAACTAGAATGATAGGCCTACAATTCATCTTAATTCAAATCATGATAACCTCATAGGATAGTAATCAAATCAACAACCAACTCAACTGAATGATCACAATACAATATAGGTCAAGATCACTACCTAGGGTTAGGGATAGAGGATCATATTCTTCAATTAGACTAAACCAATAAAAATAACAATAAAAAAGTTGAATTACAAGTTAATATACTCAATATAACCTAAATAAATCATTAAAAACTCAATTCATAACTTCAATTTCATTATTGAATGAAACCCATAAGAAAATCAACTTTTAAAATATTTTTTAAGGAACCCTTTGAGAAAAGATTCTCAAAGGTGAATAGAACCCATACCTTAAAAGTTTGGCAACAATTTAATTGTGAATTCGACCCTTTCCAGTCCCCAAATGTGACGGCATGTATTATGTATATGCTAGTTCTATTATGAATTTGAGTGAGGAATTAGTGGTGTGCTTTCATGAAGAACTCAAGGGGGTGGTGAGCTCAATACTTGGTTGTATGATAAAGAATATTTGGGGCTTTTGTATGTATATTATTGTTGGCGCAGCTTGGTTGATCTTGGGAAAAGGATGTGTAATGTGTGTGATGAACAAAGAATGAAGGTGTGGTGATACACATTATGTTAAGGGATGTATGGTCTCATTATCAGTCAAAGTTAGCTACTGTTTTACAAGGCTCACGGTGTGATAGCTGCTAATTTTAGTTTAACATTACTTAAATTGTAGATTAAAACCAAAAAGGGGAGGCTGAATCGTGATAGTATATCAGTCTGAGGATAAGGTATGTAAGGCTATTCGATTCTATATCCCTTTGGCATGAAACTGATACCTGTAATTAATATCAATGAAGTAAATCTCATAAGTTCTATTCCTAGAAAAGGAAAAACAGTGGCAAAGTACTATCTCGACATAGCGAACAATATTTCCCCCTCTCCAAACTGCATAGAACTACTTCATTATCAGTTCACTATTTTATACTTCTGTAATTATCCCCCATGTGCTGGTATAGGAATGGTAATTTCAAAAGCAAGTCTGTGAATCCTCCTTTTTTTTGTTTGAAGTCAATTGTGTCATTAATCTCGTAAAGTAATGTGTTGATGTTACATAGGTCCTTATTTCATTGTTATTTCCTTGAACTATTATTTTCATGTCTTCTATTACTGGTCCGTACTTCCATATCTCCATAATTATTATGGCCACAAAAATAACATCTCTAAATAGTTATGAACTGATAAACAACAATCTCAAAGATTATAGAATCTAAGTGAAGAAATGTATATTATTAAGGGTGGTAGCCCAGGGGAGAAAAGCCTAGCGTGGGTCAATCCCAACTACTACATAAGGGTGGCTGCTCAGGGGCGATTCTCCAGAATGGGCCGATCCCTATTGGTATAGAAGGGTGGTAACTTAGGGGAGAAAGCCTAGCATGGGCTTATCCCAAGTTGTGTATTTATGAGGACCACATCCCAAAGGGTTTATAACCTAGCATGGTTCATCCTCTTCTACCACTGATCAGCAAGTCACTTGTATCACATGCCCTAAAAATATTATAACATACAGAAAAGTAAAGAAAATAATGTAACTTACTTGGTCCCACAAGAGTAAGCAAATGTGGTCTTCTCTCCTAATATATGCACTCATGTTGCTACTTGATTTCATTTGAGCTCTCGTATTACATATGCTATTGACTTACATATCAAGTAAATTTTTTTGTACTGATGTCCCTCGCGGGAGACGCTGCATTTCATGCTGCAGGCACAAGTACTCCAGCTAGTAGACCTCCTCAGTAGGAGCACACGAAACACTTTTACTTTTGGGTGACTCCAAGTTGATCCGGAGCTTTATTGAGTCCTTGGTAAATTCATTTTTGTATTGTATCATAGTTAAGGGTAAGGCAGAGACTGTCCCGACCTACTCTAGTCTTCTACATTTTAGAGGCTTTATAGACGTATGCACATGGTTCAATTGTGTCTTAAGCAGTTGTGGCCTCAATGGCCAAGTCTTGTATATAACTTTTTGATATACTTATGTTGTTTTGTGTCGGTGCATCCTCGGTGAACTTGTTACAACTGTTATAGTTATATACAAAGTAAGAACATGTTGTAGGTTACTTGTTTTGGGCCTTTAGGGCATCAGGTGCCTGTCCGTCTTAATGGATTTTGAGGCGTGACACCAAACCATAATCGTTGCTAGTCTTCAATGGTGAGTTTATTTAGAGAGAGAAATAAGAGAGAAGAAAGAGAGTTTATTTGATAGTTGTCTTTAGATTAATGAGGGTTGGGAGTATTTATATTGGGTCCTAAATTAACTTAATAGACTCCCTTAACCCCTAACTAAACCATCTAACTCCCTAACAAATTAAATGAGACCAACTTAAATTAAGCAGGAAAGTCGACCCTCACAGATGAAACCACGATCGATGGGCCATCTGTGAGTTGATGGACATCCCCCCCTCCGTGCTGCACTCCGTCATCTTGGTCAAAAACACTGCAAGCCAGCGGCTTACTCCAATTTTCTCAGTGTGGGACGACGGTGGCATCAACGCCCCATCGATCAACACACGGACTGTAGCCTGCACCTCTGCACTCCTTCGATGAGTATAGAGGTTGTGCGGGTGAAGGGGCCTTCTCCACCTGACTAAGTGTGGGACAACGGTGGCAGCAATGCCCTATCAATCCACACATAGGCCATCTTCTTTCCCGTCGATGCACACTGCCAGAGAGTGTAGCATCAAATACAAAGGTCCTCCTCAAGGGACCTTGGATAGTCCTTGGAGAGTTGTACCCAGACATTTCAATCAAGAAATAACTCAAACACCTATTATTTACCTTTCCACCAATTTTTGTACATTTCCGACTCCTAAAAGTTAGTCTAAAAGTCTAAGGCATACAAAAATCCCTATGAACCAAGTTCACGAAGGTCATGGACGTCGTGGTACTTAAGACTCCTGAATGAACAAAATTCATTAAAATTTGACATAGAAAAAGTACTTAGACCTTATGACACCTATGTTAGTCTTTGCAATGCGTCTTGGATTTTCAAGGTGTTACAAACCCAAAACCTAAAACCCTAAAACCTAGAAAAAAACCTAATCCCTAACCCTAACCCTATCTCTAACGCGAACCCTAAGCCTATCGCTATCCTTAACCTTAATCCGAAACCGAAAGCCCAAAGTACCAAAACCCCTAACATTAAACACTAATCCATAGATATTACAACTCAAATCGTAATCCCAAAACCATAAAACCTAAAACACAACCTAAACCCTAACCATAACTCCAATTTTAATCCTAACCCTATCCCTACCATAAACCCTAAACCCCAAGCCCAAAATACGAAACAACAAAATTAAACATTAAACTATTGATTTTAAACATCAAATCCTAAACCCTAAACCTAAAAACCTAAAAAAACAAAAACCCTAACCCTAACACTAACCCTAATCGTAACCTTAACCCTAACTCAAACCCTAAACCATAAACCCAAAACCTTAAGCCCAAAATACCTCAACCCAAACATTAAATACTAAATCAAGATATTGAACATCAAATGGTAAATACTAAAACATAGATTTTAAACCTCAAATGGTAAACCCAGAACCATAAAACCTACACCCTAAACACTAAACCCTAATTAAAAAAATAACCCTAAGTCCAAAATACAAGAATCCAAACATTAAACACTAAACCATAGATTTTAAATCTCAAATCCAAAGCCACTAACACTAAAATATATGAAAAACCAAAATCCTAACCCTAACAATAAATAATAAGCCCAAAACCCTAAGCCCAAAATTTCAAAACACAAACATTAAATGCTAAACCTTAAATGCTAAACCCTGAATAATAAAACCTAAAAGAACCCTACACCCTAACCCTAATCTTGACCCTACCCTTAAACCATAAACCCATAAAAAACCTTAACTCCAAAATACGAAAACTCAATCAATAATCTGTTAACCATAGATTTTAAACCTCAAATCTAAACGAAAAACCATAAACCTAAATAAAACTAAACCCTAACCCTTATCCTAACCATAAACCATTAACCCGAAACACTATGCAAAAAATACAAAAACCAAAACATTAAACACTAAACCATGGATTTTAAACCAAAAATGCTAAACCCCAAAACCCAAAACCTTCAGAAACGCCTAACCTTTAACCTCTACCTTAACCTAACATAAACCCTAACACTACCCATTTCCTTAATCCTAATCGTAAACCCTCAATTCTATGCCCCAAATACCAAAACCCTAAAATTAAACAATTAACCACAGATATTACAACTCAAATCAAAGAAACCCAAAATCCTAACCCTAACCCTAACCTTAATCCTAACCTTAACACAAACCTTAACCCTAAGCCCAAAATACCAGAACCCAAACATTAACAATAATCTATAGATATTACAACTCATATCGTAAATCCAAAACCCTAAAACCTAAAAAACAACCTAAACCCTAACCAGAACTGTAACTTTAATTCTAACCATAACCCTACCATAAACCTTATTCCCAAGCCCAAAATATGAAACCAAAACATTAAATACTAAACTGTTGATATTAAATCTCAAATCCTAAATGCTAAACCTAAAAAAACCAAAATATTATACCTTAACATCCACTACACCATTTTCGGCCTACAGCAACACCACGTAAGTGTAGCCTAAACTAGCAAAAAGTGTGGCCTTTGATAAAAGGCTACACTTTTTGACATTCAGCAACACTTTTTAGGGGCTGCCCAAAAGAAGCGTAACATTTGACATTAGGCAACACTTTTTAAATGTTGCCATCTTTGGCTACACTTTATAAGTGTAGCCAAATAGGTATAAGGGCACGCTTTGAAGACGTGCATTAGCAACACCTATTTTTTGTTAGACTACACTTAAAAGCGTTGCCTTTTCAGATTTATTGGTCACACTTAAAAAGTGTTGCCTTTTATTGGTCATCTATTGCAACACTTTCAAAGTGTAACTTTTTATCTACCTAGAGCAACACTTACAAAGTGTAACTTCAACATTTATAAGCCTACATGTAGCACAAATGTATATAATATATCTACATACATACAAGTGGCCTAAAACACAAAATGAACTAATTAATCATTAAATTGAAGCTATATATTTCAAATAAACTTCGAGAAATATTTCATGTACAACCAAAAGATAGTATGTGTTGTGTACATACCCATACTTATACATCAATATTCTAAATGTGTACACAATAAATCAAATATGTATTTAAACTTTTACAATAGTTAAAAAATACTTCATCATCCACTTCAAATTTGATCACCTCCATTTCCCTACACAAATAAGATATTGGCAGTTATATAGAAGAGGTAAGAAGTTCAGATTGCAACAATATAGAGAGGCAAGAAATCCAGCAGTTACAGAAAATTAGATTGCATCTTTTGATGTTCAAAGTAGATGCCTACTTGTCTTTTGATGTTCAAAGTAGATGATCTTCCCTTAGGTGTCTAGAATTCCAAATGAGTTCAACAACAATGAATAATTGCATTAGGGTTCAAACTTCATAAGAAGCAATATAAAATATTTGGTGTTATACAATAACCATGATGCATGCAAACTAACACGAACACTAAAGAAAAAAGGAATTAATGAGGAGAACACAAAATTAAGAAAAAAGGAAAAACGTTAACTGCTTGAATATCAATTCCTCTAGTAAACAAATCTGTTCCATCAAGAAAGAACACAAAATTAAGAAATTTAACAATTAATCAATTTAAAATTTCAGCTGTAACGGAAAGTGTGACGGACCGTCGTAGCCATGACGGTCCGTCCTGCATGTTCGTCATGAAGATCAGAGAAGCAGCAGAAGAAACTTGCAAGTATGGGATGACGGAGTCCATGACGGCCCGTCATGACCACGACGGCCCGTCCTGACCACGGCCCGTCATGACTACGACGGCCTCTCATGACTACGACGGCCCGTTGCGAGGTCCATGGCGGCCCGTCGCGAGGTCCACGACGGCTCGTCGTGACCACGACGTCCCGTCGCGAGGTCCGTCGACCCAGCCGCGTTTTGACAGATTTCCTATAAACAAATTTTTGACTGACACACAAGAATATCAAAATCTTAAACATATAATTTAGACTTTTGAAGGTAAAATGTCTTACCTGATAAACTCTATTCCAACAACTTAAAGCTTTAATACATGAGGCAAAGTTGATTTGTGAAGCATTTTCTTTCAATTTTCAAAAGGAGATCTGATGGAATAGCAGTTTATCCAGAAATCTTTGAAGAAAATCGTCTTCTTCAGCTCTCCAATCTTGAACAACGAAGCTGAGAGGAAAATCGTCTTTTTCAGTTCATGTTCAGATAAATCGCAGTGCTCTTCGATTGTTCAGCAATAACAATCCCAAACTAATCAATTACTTCTAAACACAAAACAAAAATTCAATTAATTGACTATTTTTAGTACTAGATGATTAGAAGAGAGTGAAAAGGAATTTAAGCTGTATGAAATTGGTACTTACGCTTGATGAAGTTTGTTTTAAGCTTCAGTTCTTCAATCTTCAGCTCCCCGATCGATTCCTAGTTCATCAGCATTAGCTCAACTCAAGTCAGCTATTCCGATTTTGGAAAAGACAATATTAACTCATCTCTTTTCATTTTCAGCTCTTCTCTTCAGTCTTCAACGTCCTCTCTTCGATCTCCATCTTCTACTCTTCAATTTAAAGTTTTGGAGAAGAAAAATTGTGTGCTTTTTCATATAGGAAAGAACCTGTGTTGTGTTCTACTCTTCAGCGTTGTGTTCTAAACCCCAATATGTTTTCCCATCGCCACATAAAAAAGTTTTCAATAATGTTTTATTAAATTTTTTTTTGGCCAAAAATAATGGAAGGGGGAGTTGAAAATGTTGGAGGGAATCAAATATTTTAGTGAAAAATTTTAGGCCACACTTCTATAGTGTTGTTTTTACAATTATAAAAATAGGACCCTTTAAAAGTGTGGCCATATATATACATAATTGTTGCCATTTATTTCATACTATGACAACGCTCATAAAGTGTAGTCTATATCATTAAATGGTACAATTTATAAGTGTTGCCAATATTATCGTTGCGAAAAGTTAAAAAATTAGGCCACATTTAAAAAGTGTTCCCAAAAATATTTTAGGCAACACTTTTCAAGTGTTGCTCAGATTTAGTGTAGCCGTAGGCCTAAAATGGTGTAGTGATCAAATACTAAACCATAGATTATAAACCTCAAATACTAAACCACATACCCTAAAACCTAAAAAAAAACCTAAACCCTAACCCTAACTCTAACCATTAACCTAGCACTAAAACATTCACCTGAAATCCCAAGCCCAAAATACAATAACCTAAACATTAAGTACTAATCATAGATTTCAAATCAAAAATTCTAAACCTCAAAACCTAAAACCTAGAAAAAAAACCTAACCTAACCCAAACCCTATCCCTAACACGAAGGCTACACCTAACCCTATCCTTAACCCTAACCCTTAACCTAAATCCAAAAATACACAAATCCTAACATTAAACACTAATAAATAGATATTACAACTCAAATCGTTAACCCAAACCCTACAACCTAAAAAACAAACTAAACCATAACATTAATCCTAACCCTAACCCTACCATAAACCATAATCTATAACCCGAAACCTTAAGCCCAAAATACATAAATACAAAATAAATTATCTCTTTAATTTTTCTAACTAAGCCAAACGCTCCCTACAACCAAATATTACATCCAGCTCAAACAGCTAGTTCAGCCTCGTGACAAGGCGCGTGCCACAAGCGGTACCTTCCAGACCACCAGACCAGTCCCAAAAGGGGCGTCTGTTGATGACAAATATATCCACTGAAGAATCACCCTTCAATTAGTTTCATAACACTGTGAATTCGCATTCCAATGAACCAATGAACATTACAAAGTCGAGGAGTGGAGCTGAAGGGAACATTGAAATTATTTCCCCAGATTAAATTAGGTTGAATCAACAAAAACAAGCTACTAAAAAAGATTATACTCAATACAAACTAAAACATACTTCTAAAGCGCGGACTTTTACCCTGGCAATTGAGAGAACTAATAAGGCAGAGTTTGGGGTGGTCGCAGATGTCCTGCGAGATAGTCAATCCCATAATTGGACCTCTACCCAGATGAATCGTAATAAAATACCCACTCGGGTTTACTCCCAAGGAGATAAGGTTCATCTTACCGCAATATCATGTGGAATTTATGGCTCCGGTGATCACTACGGAAGTCAAAGACAGGTTGATAGCGGAGGGTTTAATGAACATAGGTCTAATGGTGATGATATCCAAATTACTAAAGGAGCTGACCACTTGAATGAACAACAAAATTCAACTTATGTCAATGAGAAAAATGCAATGAAAATGAATCCAAAAGGAGGAAAAGGCAATGCTTAAACCATGAAAAATTGTGTGTCCAATAAAAATCACCAAGATATGAGGGGACAAGGAACATTGATAGTAATAGATTTAGAATGTTCCTCTATCTTTTCAGATGGTGTTAATATGATGGAGGAACTTCAACAAAATGGTGGAATAGCTCAAATAGGTATGCAGACAAAGGACATGGAAGAGGCTGTAAGGAACCATGAACAAGAACATCAACATATGTTAAATGAGCAAAGTAATGAGGATCAGCGTGCAGGTAAGTATTTTAACTTTGATCCTAATTCTAGTCATAATCTAATCAATACTATTGCTAGTGCTGGCCATGTGCATAATGATGCCATGGGAAATTTAGTTGTTATGACTAATGATAAGTTCCAGGGAGACACTGTCCAAATATTTGGTTTCCAAAAGGAACAAAATCAAATACTTGTGAATGGAAAGGTGGGGCAATTGAAGCAATAAGACATTGGAAAGGGTGGGAAACAAAATTCCTATCATAGAGATTTCCCTAAGATCTTTAGTAACTTTGATAAAAGAACTCCCCCAGTCCATAACTACAACCAAAATGCTACCACTTCAAAACCAACTAATTCCTTCAATCCTAAATTTCTTCCAACTAGCAAGCAGGATCAGGTCATAGAACCACCTTCGTACACAGTGGTCCAAACACTGGCTGCTAGATTGACACACATCCATGAATCTCAGAGTCCTAATATAGTGTTTGAAACCAAGCCTAGACAAACCACTAAACAGGGTCAACCAGCAGTAATATTTGATATGCATGACTATATGCATACCCTTACTGTGAATTGTAAATATACCTTTGTTAGGAAGTCCAGTACTACAATGCCCAAAGTGGAGTTGATCAGAAAGATCTTTATTCAAGAAACTCAACTTAGTGGGGGGGGGGGGGGAGGTCAACATTGCTCACTACAATGCCAAAAATGTTTTCATTGATCTCCAGAATGAGATGGACTACAATACATTGTGGACATAGTAGAGAATTACCATTGAGGGTAAACTCATGAGGATTCAAGATTGGACTCCTTTATTTACTCCTGAAGAAGAGACACCTATTGTCCCTGTTTGGATCCTATTGCAAGGCTTACCACGACATTGTTACAAAAAACCTTTCCTCACTCTCTTATTGGAATCTATGGGCAAGGTCCTATACTTGGATACAGCCTCTATCAAAAGATCAAAGACAGGGATGGCTAAGGTTAAGATGCAAGTTGATCTAACCAAGCCTAGGCCTAGACATGTGTGGATTGGGCTTGATAATGATGATGATACCATATTTACATGGCAGCCTGTAGAATATGAGATTACTCCTCCCTATTGTGAAAATTGTAGACACCAAGGTCAAGAGGTAGAAAAAAGTCAATCAAGGATGAGGGATGAAGAGTAGAGACAGGGGAAGGAACGGTAAAATGAGAAGAAGAGTAGAAAAAAGGAAAATCAAAACAGCAAAGAATAGGATAAGTAACAGAACTAAACAAAGGAGGGTAAGGCTAAGTTGTAACAGAACTCTAAAGAAAGAGATAAACAAAAATAACCTCTTCAGCAAAAGGATGTTCAATGGCACACTTGGAGAAAGAAAAAACAAAAATATCACGAGGAGGTGGGAAAAAATAGTTTGGAGGCCTATAGTAAATACAAGTCAAGAAGCAAAAGAAAACCAGCAGGGTCATGTTCAACAGGCAAGTATGAGTAATAATCAGCAAATTAACATATTTAATAGCTTAACTATGCAGGCAGAAAATACTACAGCTGAGGAGGAAGAAATCAGGTGGAAAACATAGCTTAAGAAAGTCAATGCAGGTTGGAACAGGGAAGTAGGCAAAATCAGCAAAGGAAGATTCAACAAAAAGAAGACATGAAAAACAATTTTTATACCTGTAAAACCCAACTCCAATACAATGCATTTAAATTAGGTTATGATTGTTGTAGCTGAAGGAGGAAAGGATGGGGGATGTCCGGAAAAACCTACTAATCTACAGGAAAGGGTGACCAAAGGGGGAAACTTGCCTCATAATGGGAAAGAGGGGGAATATACTGACCAAAACCCTGACCTTAGAGCCCAGGCTAGCAGGAAAAAACAACAACAAGATGGGAAACAAAAAATGCACAGCAGACAGAAACAAAACTTACATGTATTAATGCAGCAAACAAGGGTAAATAGAACAAGGAAGCTGAAGTCATGGAGACAAAAATCAAGGGTAATACTAATAAGGAAATGGATAATAATGCAACCAACTGCACATCAGAAAATACCCCCAAGAGCAAAAATAAACCAAGCAAGCAAAAAAGAGATGCAGCTAAGAGAAGGTTAAACAAGCATCAGGATGGTGAACAAGAAAAGCAACAAGATATGGTGGAGGAAACAGGCAACACACTATTGGTAGTTCAAAATCAGCAGAGACAGAATAGCCCCTCACTACAATCCAAAAATTTGACTCCTCCTCCATGAGCCCCTCCGGATAAAAAATAAGGATACTATCAAGTGAATATTGTACCTCTTATTAATGAATATTAAGTGCAAAACTCAGAAGCTGAACTGGACAGAGATAATCAGTCTGTTCAGGACCGGGATTATGATGATGCAACTAGTGCAACTTTGATAAGGGCATTCAGTCCTCAAAATGACCAGGCCCTTGAAGAGGATCTTCAAAAAGTAACACAAAGTCAAGGTTTTCTCCAAGAGGGTTGCAACATAAAAAATATCGCTTCAACAATCAGGATATCAAAACTGTCAAAACTTGCAAACCAAATACAAGACTCTTCTCCTCTAGAGTTTCCCAATGATTAATACAATTATATGGAATGTGAGATGGATTAACACATAGGGAGTTATGGAAAGAATTAAAATGCTCAAGAAATTTCATCAATTATCCATTATTTCTATTCAGGAGCCCTTTGAAGAGAGTGTTAATATGATGAACTTCAAAAATCAATTAGCCATGGATAATGTTTTGACCAATTGTATTGGCAAAACTTGGCTTTTCTTGAATGGTGATATTGACTATAATGTTAGTGATGAAGATGATCAGCAAATTACTTGTGACTTTAATAATAATGAGTACAAAATCAATTCACCATTACCTTTGTGTATGCATATTGCAAAGAACACCTCAGAAGGCCTCTATGGGATAAAATGTTCCAGCAAGCTTAGAGAGAGGACAAGACTTGGTGTTCGGTGATGGAATACAATGTAATAACTTCTAATGAGGAAAAGTTGGGGGGGATACCTTACAACATTAGAAAGAGTTTGGATTTCATAGCCATTATTTAAGTTTGTGGGCTGATGGATATTGGATTCAGTTATAAAAAATACACTTGGTCCAAAAACAGATTTATCAACCACAAAATATGGAAATGACTTGACAGAGCCCTTATCAATGATAATTGGCTTGGCCTGATTCCCCAAACCACCATTATTCATTTACCTTCTACTGGCTCTAATCACTGTCCTTTGTTATTAGAAATAGTCAACAAAGAGGAAGCTCACACTAAGTACTTCAAATTCCTTATATGTTGGGTAGACAGCCCCAGTTCCTGGAGACTGTGAAATCTTGCTGGGAGAGGGAAGTGGAAGGAAATGCAGTGTGGATATTTCACCAAAAAATGAAAAGTCTATCTAACACTCTTAGTTCCTGCTCTAAGAGAGCATTTGGTGACATTTTCCTTAAGGTTAGAGAATATGAAGAAAAGGTTAGGGAAGTGATATACCGTGGTTTCACGATATTTTTAATGCTTTTTCCTTTAGTTTAGTGTGTCCAAAAGACTTTCTGTATTAAATTTTATGTAAGTTTCTATTTATTTGCAGAAAATCTTTCTAAAGATGAACGCGGAAGTTTTTGAGGAAGAAATGCAGAAAAGTACCACCGATGGAGCTTGTGACGGTCTGTCGTGCCTGTGACAATCCGTAGGTGGCATCGTAGTGAAGCTGCTGATGGAAGATAGGGAAGTCTAACCAAGTGTGGGGATACGAAGTGCGTGAAGGACCATCGTAGCCATGACGGTCCGTCCTGCTGGTTCGTCATGAAAATCAGAGAAGTAGTCCAAGTACCCAAATACCAAGAGTTCAAGTGTTATGGAACGCAGACCCTCGACAGACCGTTGTTCCTGTGACGATCCATCATACCTGCCTTCGAGGGTAATGAAGAGAGAAGACAATTTTTCAATGTATGGGACGATGGAGTCCATGACGTCCCGTCCTGACCACGACGACCCGTTTCGAGGTCCGTCGACCCAGACGCGTTTTGACAGATGTCCAGCAAATAGATTCGTTCTTTGATTAGATTATTGTTTTTCATAAATAGTTCCAAAACTTCATTTTTGGGGTTAGACTCTGGTTGATTTGACTCTCTTATAGTTAGACTCTTGGTTATTTTAGATTCTTTTGTGGATTAGACTTGGTGATTATTATTACACTTTTGGAGAATCTTTAGTCTTCAATTAATTTTAGTAATTGATTGTTGGTGATTTTGTTTATTAATCAAGTGAACTTCTGGATTTTATTCTTTCTTATTGAAGTAAGTGCATGAATCTTATATTACATATTTGAATATTGTGATTATGACCATGGTAACTAAACTCCATAACTAGGGTTGTGGAAACCATAGGCGAATAATGAGGTAAAACCTAACTAAAAAAACAATTCTAGAATAGTGTCTTGCATGCATTTATAATTCTTTCGCTTAGAAGTCTTTTTAACGGATCACCAACGTTAGAACTCGCCTTATTGCTACTTGCCGGACCAAGGAGGTAGATAATAGGAAAAGGATTATCAACATTGATTTAGTGTATACTATCTAATAAGCTAGTATTGATTGGTACATGGTAATAACTTAGTCAAATATCGAATACGATGCTTAATATGAGTTAAAGGTAAGGGTTAGTATAGCAACACACGTAGCCAGACCAAGGTGCGGAGTGACATTTTCTAGATGCCGGACCAAGAATTTAGAAATACATAACTTATCACTTTGCATGCAAGATACTAGGAAAAAATTGTTATAGTTAGAATTATAAAGTTAGGAACCTTTGGGGAACACGTAAACCCTTATTACTTTTATTAACTGATTAATATCCAACATTTGAAGCTGTTAGTTGTCTCCTTTAATTTAGTTAGTCATTTTCATTCACTTCAAAGTAAAACCCCCACTTTTATTGTCTTTGTTTTCCAAGGATATAATTGACTAAATAATAGTAATAATAGACTGAAGTTAAGTCTGAACTATTTTCCTCGTGGGAACGACCCCAACCTCATTAATTGAGTTCTTTACCTGATACGATCGCTTTACTTCTTATTTGAGATGTAAGTTTGAGCGTTATCAAATTTTCGAGCCGCTGCTGGGGAAAGTAGCTTTTAGATTAACTTAAACTTATTAATAAAATTTAGTCAATATTTTTTTTATTTTACTTTGTTTATTGTTTTTGATTCTTGCAGAACTATCTTCCTTATATGCCAAATACACGGAGAGGAAGACAACCCCTGTTTCCCTACAATCATGAAAAAGAGCGTACACTATGCAACATGAATCGAAACTTGGGTATTAATAATGATGATACAAACAAGAAAATCCTAGCTCCGGTTGATGTTCATGGTCAGTTGTTACTCGATGCTCCGGGTGAAAACAAACAGAGGGGACAAAATCCCGCTCCACGGCCCCAAGAATACTACAGAGGCTATGAAAATATAGCTGACTCCGATGGGCCACTTCTCTTGCCCCCTCTACCACCAGACCACACCTTTGTGCTAACTAGTAGCCTGATGCAAATGATCACTGCCAGAGGTTTGTTTTCAAGGATACCTTGGATCCACATGCCCATATATCTAAGGTAAGGGCAGTGTGTAGATGATGCGTAGGGAGTCCTGACTTGGACTTGGATTTAATAAGGCTAAGAGTGTTTCCTCTCTCACTGACGCGAGAGGCTGCTATTTGGTTCACTGAGATCTCTTATAACTCAATTTTTACTTGGAACCAACTAATGGACATTTTCTCACCACGCTACTACCCGGTCTCCAAGAAACTAAACCACAAAGACAGAGTGAACAACTTTGTTGCACTACCACGAGAGTCAGTTAGTAGTTCTTGGGATAGATTCACCTTGTTTTTGAGAAGCATCCCCAATCACCGTATAGATTATGAGTCACTGAAGGAATACTTTTATCGGGGATAGGATTATAATAATAAAGCGGTGTTGGATACTATAGCGGGTGGTTCTTATGGGTAGTGTCCTTATGCTGAGATTGCTGAAAAGTTAGAGAAAATCTCCCGGAACAATAAAGTTTGGAGTACTATGAAGTCGGATACTGGGAGAAATACCTTCGCAGTGCATCCACTCACAACCCAGCCACAGATGAGATTCGTGAAGAGATGGCTCAGATGAGAACTGAGCTTGGGTTGGTATTAAAACATATCACTAGGGTGCAGAAAAGATAAATGTAATTAACTACTCGTCTAAACCACCACTAACACACGATGAATGCTATTATGCGGAGGATTCCTATGCAGTAAATGAGCAGACGGGGGGTTTCCAATCGAGTTCCCAAGGCTCAAATCAGGAGAATTGGCGCCAAGGTCAAGGGAACCAAGGTCGGATCTATGGTAACTATAACCGTGAGGGTCATTATGTCTGAGATGGAAACTACACCCGCGACAACAACTTCAACAGGGGTAACTATGGTAAAAGAAATGATAGGAAGGGGCCCTATGTCCCTCTTCAAAATCGTGAATTTACTCCTAGGGATGGTTGATATAGTATGGCGCGAGATGAGGATATGTTGCTCAAAATGATGAGGAGTTTCGATGCTAATGATGAGCACATTAAGTAGTTAAGGAGTGATTTAGCAGGTATTTGGCAGAAAGTCGATACACATGCAATATCGATTAAGCAGATCGAGTTGCAAATTGCCAAATTATCTGCGACTATGAACACACGGCAACCGGGCACTCTTTCTAGCAACACTGTCCAAAATCCAAAAAATAATGCACACTCTATGGAAGTCACTACTCGGGGTGGTAAGCAAACCATTGATCCACCTATGCCGTCTAATGAGGAAAAGGTGAGAAAGGATAATGATAAGGTGGTAGAGGGTAGTGGTGAAACAGAAGATAGCACTTGAAAAGATGTGAAAGCACCTATAAAGATAATTCCCATGCCTAGGGCACCACCTCCCTTTCCTCAAAGATTAGTGAAAAAGACCGAGGATGGTAAATATCAGCGTTTTATATCAATGTTGAAGAAACTTTCTATCAATGTCCTTTTGGTAGAAGCTCTAGAACAAATGCCCGCTTATGCCAAGTTTATGAAAGATCTGGTTACAAAGAAAAGATCGGTCACTTTCGAGGATGATGATATGCAGCATTGTAGTGCTATTGCTACAAGATCTCTCGTAAAAAAGAAAGAAGATCCGGGTGAGTTCACTATTCCTTGTATAGTGCGGTCATTAAATTTTGCAAAAGCATTATGTGATCTGGGGGCAAGCATTAATCTCATGCCCCTCTCGATTTACAAGAAGTTGGGTTTGGGTGACCCAAGTATCACTGCGATGCGCCTATTGATGGCTCATCGAACAGTGAAAAGTCCTATAGGGATACTCCACGATGCGCTAGTAAAGGTGGAGTCATTTATATTTCAAGCAGATTTTGTTATCCTTGATTGTTAAGTCGATTTTGAAGTGCCTATTATTTTTGGGAAGTCATTCCTTGCTATGGGTAGAGCCTTAGTTGATATGGAAAAGGGGCAGATGAAATTTCGGTAGAATAATGAAGAAGCGACCTTCAACATTTGTAGGTCCATGAGGCAGAGTGGTGAGCTCCAATCGGTATCTGCTATATCCTTCAAAGAAGAGATGAAGAATGATTATGACCTAAAAAGTGAAAAACGAGAGTTTATGGTTGGGGATTTGGTGCTTTTAGACAGTTGTAGGTTGCGTTGGCTTCCAGGCAGGCTCAAGTCCAAATGGACTGGCCCTTACTTGATTACCCAATTATTCCCTCATGGAGCAGTTGAGTTAGAAGCCAAGGAGGGAATACGGTTTAAGGTGAATGGAGAACGAATAAAACCTTATTTTGGCCATACTGAATCGTCAAATGAAGAGATCGAGGCGTACAATCTTGATGAAGGCTTAGTAATCAAACGTCCTCAGTTGTGCCGCGACGTTAATTGAGGTGCTTGTTGGATGGAAACCCAATACTTATACTTTTTCTTTCTAGTATTGGTAGCATTTTCTACTAATGGGTTTTTAAATTTGCAGGCATACCACCAGGAAATTCTTAAGAAAATCACTCTGCAGCAGTCACTGACGGACCCATCGACGGCCCGTCACAAATGGGACGGACCGTCCCATGACTCCGTTGTGCTAGGTACGTCTCTCAGTTATTTTCAAAACGAGGGCACACGCGATGGAACCAACGACGTACCATCACAACTGCGATGGACCATAGTTGGGGAATCGTCGCGTCATTAATGAAGCGTACCCAATCTGACCCAGCTGGGTTTTTTAAAAACTTCTTAACATTTAAAAACCCCACCCCTTCATTTAACCAATTTCCTTCCCTCTTCCTCCCATTTCCCTCCCTTTTCAACTTCAAAATTCCTACCTCTCTTTCAATCGATCATTTTCCCAAATTCCCCAATTCCTAAAAATCCATTCTCTACTTGTTGGAGTCTGTTGCTGCGGTTCTCTACTTGATCACCAAGTACCTTCCTTGCTTGTTTTTCACAAATTCTTAGGTATGTGTCTCTGATTTCTACCCATTTACATTGCATTTTTGTTTATCAATTAGTATTAGCCTATTTCTTATTGATGGGTTCATTCTTTAATACGTATTCTGTCTTACCTAGGTTGAGAATCCTCAAAATTGCATTGTTAAAACTCTAGAAATAGGCGCTTTAGCATTGCTAGTTTACTAGGTATTTGGGTTAGACACATGTAGGATTAAAAAATTAAAAATTCCATTTGGGTCATAGGGGATGATTGTGGCATCCCTAGTTCTGTCATTGAATGACAGAACAAGACCCCGATAACGGACCGTCATAGGGTCCGTCCCAACATTCCCTGCACCCCACTATCCAATTTTCGCCAAGGGTCCAGTAAGAAACACATGAGACGGACCGTCGTTCCCACGATGATCCATCCTGCACAACTATTCTGTCGTCAGAGACCCTATTCCTAAGTGTCTCTCACTTTTTCTATGTGTCCTCCAACGGACACATGCGACGAACCATCATTGCCATGACGGTCCGTCCTGCACAACCGTTTTGGTTGTCAGAGACCCTATTCCTAAGGGTCCCTCACTTTTTGAAAGTGTCCTCCAATGGACACATTAGACGTACCGTCATACCCTCGACGGTCCGTCCTGCATAACCGTTCATCTTGTTATAGACCCTGTTACTCAGGGTCTCCAACTTTTTCCAAGAGTCCTCTTACGGACATCTACGACGGACCATCATACTCTCGATGGTACGTCCTTCATAACCGTCATGACGGTTAGAGACCCCTCTTCTAAGGGTCTCCATACTTTTTTCTAAGTGTCCCACGACGGACATCGACAACGGACCGTCATAATCACAATGGTCCGTCCTGCTTATCCGCCATACTTGTCAGAGACATTCCTTCAAGGGTCTCCACATAAACATAGTTTAAAGTAATACATGACGGACCCCATGATGGTCTGTTGTACTCACTAGGAGCCATCACGTGGTCCGTCGTGCTTCACTTTTACTATAGAAATGTCATTACACCTTGACTCTTTTATTTATTTTGTGTCATTTATCTTGTCTTGTTTGCTCCTTCTAGTATTAATAGTGATTCTTTACAAGTACTATCTATTATGGTACCAAAAAAAATCGAGTCTACGCACGTGGTCGATCGAAGTCTGTCGCCCCATTTTCCCGCCTGGTCATTGGCTCTGATGATGAGCGTAACCCCTAGTACGTGCCCCGAGGCACTTCTACCCTATCCAGAGCTGCACGTGCTGCCAGAGCCACGCCTAAAAAGGTGGCATCCAGCGTCGTCACTGCCTCCCAGTCTGATGAGGAGCGCACACTGACCAGCACACCTTCTTGGTCAGCCACTCATGAAGAAGGAGCGTGTGACTCCTTAGGAGTTTCATGGTTGGAGGAAGCCTCCAGATCTGCTCAGGTCCCTGCACCCGCCACAGTTGCACAGTCTGCCTCGTCTGATGAGGCTGACAATTCTGAATCCACACCCGGCTCACTAACTCGTGCTCTCACCACGGTTTCCAACCAGCCGAATTGGTGGTGTGTCACGGGCAGTATCAAGTTTATTTAGATGCAAAGTTTCTGAATGACAAAAGAATCATGACACGGACCCTTACATTGGAGAAGTGGGTCCTTACGGGAAGTCTCTCGAGTATGTCAGAGATCCATAATCTCTTCACGAGACATCAACTGGAGTGGACAGCGTGTTCGTTGGGCCGTTAAAGTAAAGAGTTGGTTCGAAGTTCTACGCCTCCTACGTGGCTACTCTCATATCACAGATTGATATGCAAGCTGCCCCTGCCAAACAGGACCCACTAGAGCATGTCCGAGTACGTGGCATTCAGGTTGATATCTCCCTATCTTCCATCTACTGGTATCTATACGGAGAGGATGTTGATGCCAACACCCTCTCACTGCCGAGTTTGACTACCTGTGGCAAATTGTCAAAGATGACCAATTATTGCGTGAGCCATCGCTGAGAGAGACCACCAAGAGGTGGATGGCCCTGCACTTGTCTGTTAATGAAGAGGGTGCTAACTGGGTAACCGAGCCGAAGGGAGCCATCAAGAAGGCTAACATGACCTGCACGGCGATGTTTTCATGGTTGATTGTCCGCCACTGCCTTTCCCCCACATCCGCTGATAATATAGTCACATGGGATAGTGCAGTACTGATGGCCGCGATGATAGCGGGGTTTGAGGTGGACTTTGCTTGGCTTCTACAGGAAGTCATGCACGAGAGGGATTTTAAGGTCACAACTACTTACCCTTTCCCGTCCGTGCATGATATTTTCTTTATGCATGTCCGCAGGTGTGCTTATCTGGCACATTGATCAGCTTAAGACCCCACTGGGCACTGTTGATATTGGCTTCATCAGGGATGAGTCCAATGAGTTGGCTCCACGCACAGGGCCCCATCAAGATTTGCATCCACTTGGTGGCAATCTGGCTGATACGGTAGCACAGGCTAGCACGGCTACGCAGGCTGCTTCCACTGACACTACCCCGGTCGAGTCTATCCCGGGTAGTAGCACTTCCCCGAGCTCCCTCACTCAACCCTTTTCCCCGCTATGGTCCCGCTTGCTACGGTCCAGAAACTAGAGGCACAAATGGCTATACTTTTGCATCACATCCAGACTTTGATGCAGAGGTCTATTGCTGAGGCAGAAGAGCGCTTGGAGAAGAGAATGCTCCAACACAGAGAGCGGAAGATCGCTGAGGTTCATAAGTGCTTGGACGCTTTAGAGTTGCGGGTGCTAACCCGTCCAGCCCCTTAGGTTGATGTGTCGACCCTTGAGGCTGCGGTCAAGGGTCTTCGTGCAGACATCGATATGATCTTAGAGGCTAGGGTGCCTGAGTTTCTGGCCCCTTCTACAGAGCCCGCTGAGGACACAGTAATGGCGGTCTTATTCGCCACTTTTGAGATTCCGCCACCTCTCTCTCGAGAGCATGCCAAGAGGCGTAGGGGTCGAGAGAAGAATAAATCTAGAGCAAGGAATAAGGAGCGCCGTGAGATGGAGGCTGGGAGGAGAGCTTCTCTTGCTGATGAGGAGGCGCGTCGGATGAGGGTCGTAGAGTCAGCTGCTGGGGCATCTAGCTCCTGATATGTGGCGATAGCGGGAGGTACTGCTGATAGTGCTGTTGCTGCAGAGGACAAAACTGAGAGTGTCCACATTACAGGGGTAGTGGGATCCGGGGAACCGGACCCACTAGCTTGCTGATCGTCGGCGCTTCGCGCCCCAAGTTTGCTTCACCTACAACTCTTCTATTTTAATTTTGTATGCATTGGGGACAATTGCATGTATTTTTCTTGTGGGTGGGGTAAATAGAAAGTAGTGCTAGGGTGAAGTCTAAGTAGCCAAATTCACTATCCTCTTTTGGGGTTTTCTTGACTGTGTTCTTTTTACCCAACAGACTAATTATTTTTACTGTTGAACCGGCATGTCTATATCTTGTGTACATAGTTTTACTCTTAAGCATGATGGCTAAAATGATATCCTGATGAAATGAAAATGATGCATGACTAGGCATAGTAATTGATAAAAGTGTGGCTCTAAGAATGACATAGAGATACAGCACTGCAAGACCCTAAGTCTAAAATTCGAACTAGGTGTCTGATAATCATGTAGAGTAATGAGATGTCAAGTGAATGTGAGGAAGATATGAATAGTCCACTATATGTACTAAGCTAGAACTTGCCTGGTTAGTCCTGCTAAAAGTAAGCTGTAATAGACAATTAGGAAACGATCGTAGGCCCTTGTTCAATATAGCCCATTTTTAGCCTAAATAAAATCAAATCAAATGAAATTAATCCTTCTTTGATCCAAATGATTTGAGCTTAAACTAGACCTTTCTTTTTCACCCCAACTGATTTTTTCTGAGAATAATATGTTGGCCCTGGTCCCTCTTTGGACATGTGCACCTCAGCTTATGCCAAAATCATAAGTTGAGGGTCGATAATGCAGTAAACAACCCGTTTTATGGCCCCGACCCAACTTTGGGTATTGTGTACTTTGACTCATGGCAAAGCCATGAGTTGAGGGTGGCTATTATGAGGAATGGTCAGGAAAGTGGGGCTGAAAGAAGAAAGAGAGAGAAAGAGAAAAAGTAAAGTGACTCAAGAATAAGTCAGAAGAAAAGTGAAATATAAAAAAAATACAATAAATACAAGCAAGAAAAGAAGAGAGTCACTTACACAAATGAAGAAAGAAGGGAAAATAGCACGGTAAAAGAATATGGGAAATTGGAGAAATAAAATGATGAAAAGAGATATGTTTAGACGATATGTCAAGGAGGGCAAAAAGTCACTAAAGTATAACTAAATATACCCTACCTGACCCTGAGCCTATGATACAAGATAAGAATGTCTATCGTGATCCTAAAAGTTGTATAGCGAACTTAAAGCAGTGAAAATAATGGCAAGCTTATGCCAATATGTATGAATAAGTTGTGAATCTGTTCTGAGAGTGAGTGTTGAAAAGTAATCCTTATACTCAAACTGAAATCATTGTGTGAAAAATGAGGATATTGTTTTGAAGTAAGGACACTAGTTGCAATAACGGAAATATTAGCACCTCGGTGAGAAATTGAAGTGGTTGGGTGTTAGTGCGTGGTGAGTCTGTGTCATGGTCTGATTCCACATAATTCAAGCCTAATAGTGATAGCATGCATAAATATGATGATAGTGATCGATATTGATAGCCAAATGATTGCGAAAGATAAAACATGGATACTATTGTACAAAGATTTTGTAGTGAGTCATAGTGCGTCACTTTAGGACTAACAACGAATTTAAGTTTATGGTGTTGATATAACGTGGTTTCACAGTATTTTTAATGCTTTTTCCTTAAGTTTAGCGTGTCCAAAAGCCTTTTTGTAATAATTTTTATGTAAGTTTCTCTTCATTTGTAGGAAATCTTTCTAAAGATGAACGCGGAAGTTTTTGATCAAGAAATGCAGAAAAGTACAACCTACGAAGCTTGAGATGGTCCGTCATGCCTCTTACGGTCGGTAGGTGGCATCGTAGTGAAGCTATTGAAAGAATATGGGGAAGTTTGACCAAGTGTGGGGATACGAAGTGCGTGACGGACCGTCGTAGCCATGACGGTCCGTCCTGCTGGTTCGTCATGAAGATCAGAGAAGTAGTCCCAGTACCCAAATTCCAAGAGTTCTAGTGTTATGGAATGGAGACCTTTGATGGACCGTTGTGCCTATGACGATCCGTCATACCTGCCGTCGAGGGTAATAAATAGAGCATCAGAAGAATTTGCAAAGTATGGGATGATGGAGTCCATGACAGCCCTTCGTGACCACGACGACCCATTGCAAGGTCCGTCGACCCAGCCGCGTTTGGAGAAATTTCCAGTGAATAGAGTCCTTCTTTGATTAGGTTTTTGTTTTTTATAAATAGTTCGAAAAACCTCGTTTTTGGGGTTAAAATCTTGGTGATTACACTCTCTTATAGTTAGACTCTTGGTTGTTTTAGCTTCTTTTGTGGATTAGACTTGGTAATTATTACACTTTTTGGAGAATCTTTAGTGTTCAATTAATTTTAGTCATTGATTGTTGGTGATTTTGTTGATTAATAAAGTGAACTTCTTGATTTTATTCTTTCTCATTAAAGTAAGTGCATGAATTCTTATATTACATAGTTGAATATTGTGATTATGACTATGGGTAACTAAACACCACAACTAGGGTTGTGGGAACCATAGGCGAATAATGAGGTAAAACATAACTAAAATAACAATTGTAGAATAGTGTCTTGCATGTATTGATAATTCTTTCGCTTAGAAGACTTTTAACGGATGGCCAACGTTAGAACTCTCCTTAATGCTACTTTCTTGACAAAGGAGGTAAATAATAGGAAAAGAATTATCAACATAGATTTAGTGTATACTATCTAATAGGCTAGTATTGAATAGTACAACGTAATAACTTAGTAAAATATCGAATACGATATTTAATATGAGGTAAGGTAAGGGTAAGTATCGTAACACACGTAGCCGGACCAAGGTGTAGAGTGAAATTTTTTAGATGCCGGACAAAGGATACAGAAATACATAACTTATCACTTTGCATGCAAAATACTAGGAAAGAATTGTTATAGTTAGAATTATCAAGTTAGGAACCTGTGGGGAACACAAAAACCCTAGTTACTTTTATTAATTGGTTAAACTCCAAATTTGAAGCTGTTAGTTGTGTCCTTTAATTTAGTTAGTTATTTTCATTCATTTAGAAGTCAACCCCCCCCCCCTTTATTGTCTTTATTTTCCAAGGAAATAATTGACTAAATAATAGTAATAATAGATTGAAGTTAAGTCTGAACTATTTTTCTCGTGGGAACAACCCCAACCTCATTAGTTGGATTCTTTACTTGATACGACCGCATTACTTCTTATTTGAGAAGTAAGTTTGAGCGTTATCAGGAAGCTGATCAAAATTTAATACACAACAACAGTGACATCCATAGAGAGGCACTCCATGAACTTAATGCTAACTATATTAGATATCTCAAATTGGAGAACTCCATCATGAAACTGAAATCACAGTTACAATGGTTCAAGGAGGGAGATACCAACTCTAAAATTTTTCCATTTTCTTATAAGAGGTAGAAGGAGGAAATTGTTCATTCACAGAATTCCATAAAATGGGGAATGGTTGTATAGGGAGAAGAAAACATTGGTAAGGCTGCCTGTGAATACTTACAACAAATTTATACCGGGATGGACAAAATTATCAATGAAGAGAATCTTTAATGCATTTGTAGAATTGTAGCAAATCACGAACATAATGACAGGCTAATCTCCACTCCTAACATGGAGGAATTAAAAAAAGTGGTCTTCTCTATGAACCCTGTGTATGCAGCAGGACCGGATGAAATGAATGGGTATTTTTTTCAAAAATGTTGGCACATCATCAATCAGAATCTTATGGGAGTGATAAAGGCTTTTTTCAGTGGACAGGATATTCCCAAATAATTTTCACATATCTGCATTATACTTCTACCCAAGGTGAGTAACCCCAGCAAAATAAAAGTGTTCAGGCCTATCAGCCTTAGCAATTTCATCAGCAAAATCATTTCCAAACTATTGAGCAGAAGATTGAGCCCTATTCTGCCTAACTTCATTTCTCTCAATCAGTCTTGATTTGTAAAGGGCAGATGTATATTTGAAAACATCATGATGCCTAAGGAAATCATTCATCGGATCAAAACGCCTAATATAGGTAGTAATGTCATTATAAAGCTTGACATGGCAAAGGCCTATGACAAAGTATCCTTGGACTATATTTGTCTAATTTTAAGATAGATGGGTTTTAATGAGATATTCATTGACATGGTGTTGAGAGTTATGGCAAACCACTGGTACTCTATCATTATTAATGGTAGGAGAGTTGTTTTTTTCCAATCCACTACGGGCCTCAAACAAGGTGACCCCCTTTCACCTGCCCTATTTGTTTTAGGTGCATAGATCTCTCATGATCGTTAAATGGGTTATATAATCATCCGGATTATCATGGTTTTTTCGTGGAAGTAAGAGTCCCTCAGGTGAATCACTTGAGCTTTGCAGATGATACAATTCTGTTCACTTCATGAAAAACCAAAACTCTTCAACTTATCATGCGAAATGTCAAGGATTATGAGAAAACATCTGGCTAAATTATCAATAGTTACAAGAGTCATTACTTGGTACATTTGATTGTCTTTAACAGTACAAAGGACAGAATTAAAAGGATCACAGGTTTCAAACAAAAACAGGGTCCTATTACCTATCGTGGGTGCCCTCTCTTTGTGGGTAGACCTAGGATCTCTTTTTTTTCTAACCTTGTTAATAAAGTGATTTGTAGGATTACAAGTTGGCAAACGAAACATCTAAGCTATGCAGGAAGATCGTTTTTCATTAAACAAGTCCTTCAAGCCCTCCTAGTTCCCTTACTCTCAACTTTTACTCCTTCCACTGTACTTAAGAAGATTAAAATGTTGATGGAAGATTTCTCCTGGGGATGGAAGAGTGATAAAAAGAAATATCTTTGGGCTTCATGGAAGAACTTAAGTTACCCTACTGATGAAGGAGGGGTTGGAATAAGAAACATTAAAGATGTGTGTTTGTCATTTTTATATAAACAATGGTGGATCTTTAGGACTAAACAAATTATGGTGTGAACTTCTAAAAGCCAAATACTGTGAAAGATCCAATCCCATTTATTACAAATGGGACTATGGTGATTCCTTGAACTGGAAAAATATGTCACATACCATAAACAATATGGGGCAACACATTCAATGAGAGCTTAACTCAGGCACCTGTTCTTTTTGGTAGGACAACTGGTTAGGTGAAGGCCAGCTTGCTCAATTTTGTACTAACAGTCACAGGTGTGATAATCGAAAAGTGGAAGATTTCTTGGTGGATGGACAATGGAACTATCAGATGTTAATTCAAAAGGCTCCTCCAAGTCAGCTGGCCAACATACTAGCAACAATATTTCCTCAGCAGCAACTTCCACACCATGCATATTGGAATGTCAACTCCAATGGACTGTTTAGTTAGTTGTTCATCATCTTGGAACGAAAATCAGGGAAAAGAGACCATAATCTCAATTCAATTCTTTCATTTGGCATAACACATACCTTTCAAAGCTTCGTTCTTACTCTAGAGAGCAATAAATGGAAAATTACCTACTAATGAAAAGCTAACTACTTTTGGCATGGAACCAACTAACTGTTTTTGTTGCAGTGAAAGGTCAGGTATTGACACAATCAAACACATTTCAACAATGGAGCACTAGCAACTGAAGTTTGGAGAAGCTTTGCAACTACGGCTTGTGTTAAAATTGATCACAGTACACTACAACAATTAATCTTACAGTGGTGGACATTGAAACAAAAATGAATCTCATAAACTCATCTTACAGGGGACTCCTATTCTCATCTGTTGGAATCTATGCAAAAAGTAGATGTGCTAGTAATTATGGTGGCAAAACCTCCAATGGTAGAAGAGTAAGGTATGCAATATATAATGACAATTATAAACTAATAACTTCTCTATTTTCTCAGGTTAATTGGCCTTCTACATAGAATGGAGTTATTCAGCTAGCATAAAGGTGTGAGCATGTTATCAAGGTACAAATGACAACATGGACAAGACCACCTGATAAATGGATCATGATCAACACAGAATGAAGGTCTTTAAATAACCCACGCAGGATTGGGGCAGGAGGTATATTGAGAGATCAAGCAGGCAAGTTAATATTAATACATCCCTTCTTGAAAAATGGTACAAACAATAAAGCAGAAATAGGTGCATCTATATTTTGGAATGTCTTGGGCACTGAAATTAGGATACATGAGGATAAATCTAGAAGTAGACTCTATGTTAACTGTGAATTGGATTCTACAAAAATCAACACCACAGTGGCACATTTGCAAACAGATGGACAGATTGAAAGCACTCATCTCCGAGACACATGAATTAAAATGTATACACATCTTCAGGGAAGAAAATTGGGTGACTGACGCCTTGTCCAAACACAGTCACAACCTCGCTAGTCCTCAAATATACTACAACCGTCAAGAATTACATAAAGAAATAAAAGCATATTATCAGTTAGACCTACTGGAAATGCCTAGTTCTAGAAGGAAGAAGACCAAGAAAATTAAAGAACATCCTTGAACATTCTGTTAGCTATTCAACTGATTTTAAAGGGAGAGTCTCCCTTGTTTATGTTTCCTAGATTCTATGTATGAGAGGAGTCCTCTCTTCTATGTTCTTAGAATTTCGGGATCGCCTTTTTGGTAAGGGGAGGAGTCTACTTCCTTTTGGAAAGTTGACTCCAAAACCATCATAGGTATGTAGGTTTAGGTTTATGCCTCCCTTCTTGTATTTTGATTTTATTTAATGTTAAGGCCTGGGGGTGCTGCTCAGCCCCTACCCATACAACGATTATTAAACGAAAAAAGAAAAAAAGCCCAAAATATCACAACCCAAAAAACACATACTAAACCAAACCTTTTAAACCTCAAATGCTAAACCTTGAACCATAAAACCTAGAAAAAATCCACAGCCTAACACTAAACCATAAACTCAAAACCCTAAGACCAAATTACCAAAAGCCAAATTAGTTTTCTCTCTAATTTCTCACTCTCTCAAGAAAAATCTCTCTATAAACTTTAGACCGTACCGTCTAGGCCGCCGGAACAGTCTCAACAGGGACAATATCTGATGAAGAACTCAATAAGACAAGAACCCCTCTTAGTCTAGAAGCATAACTCAGCGACTTAACAACTCAACAATATGGCAAACAGGGAGAAGTCGCAAGGAGAGAGGAGAATGAACATGAGAATACTTCACCAAAATCAATTATATTAAATTAAGAAATACAGCAACACTGGAACGAATCTACTCAACAGTAGCGACTAAAGACAAATAAATCACGGAATTTGAATCAGCCAATCGATGGAAAGGAGGAGGCACAATTGGGGGTAAGTGCAGAAGGAAGTCGTGGCAGAAAACCCCTAAATAAGACCCTCCATCGAGTAGGTATGCAATAAATCTCTACTGGGTTTTCTCGCAAGGGAAGGATATCCATCTAATGGCGATTCAAAGTTGAATCGAGGGTAAAAGCTTCGAAGATAGAATCGCCAGTAAACCATTTAAATAGCAAAAAGGAGATGATTATGGAAGCTCCAAATCACAGAATGTGTATAAAAATTTGTATTCTACTTAGGGTGTAGAATGACTACATCAATGTAAATCATATGAGAACGCAAAAAGAGCTATAACTGAGAAGAGGAGTACAAGGGAACAACTGAATGTTGTAACTATGAATGAAGGTGAGATACCTAAGAATTTCATAGATTTAGAAACTCCTTCACATGGTTTAGCAAGGGGTAGCACGAGGGGTAAAAATCATCCCAAAGATGGAACAACACAATCACAAAGGAAAGACATGGAAAGGAAAGAAGCTGGTAAGAATTAAAGATAGGATAAACATCAGAACTGTATGGATGAATACATGGAAATACAACATACATGTAAGATCCCCATCACAACTAATGCTGTTAATCACCTTAATAATCGTCATAGTGCTATCCATGTGCATCAGGCTGATAGTGGGAAGGGTAGTGATCTTAATGTCTATCATAGAGAATTTGCTAAAATCTCTAGTAATTTTGACAAACAACCCCCCCCCCCCAAAATTTTAAACCAAAATGCTAGCTTTCCAAACCTGCTGAGAATAATACTGCTAAAACTCAGAGTAACTCTAAGCAAGAGTAGGTCCGAGTGAAGCACCCCCTTACACTGTGATACAAACTCTGGCTACTAGACTGAGGAAAATCCATGAAGCCCAAAGTCCTAATATAATACTAAAAACCAAACCTAGACAAACCACTAAACAGGGATAACCAGCTCTAATATTTGACATGCATGATTATATGCATAACCTTATAGTGGGTTGCAAATACACTTTGGTTGGGAAGTTTAGCACTACTATGCCTAAAGTTGATCTGATTAAGAAAAGTTTCATCCAACAGACTAAGCTTAATAAGGGTCAACATTGTTAACTATATTGCCAAACACGTATTCACTGATCTACGAAATGAGCTCGACTACAATACTGTTTGGACTCAACAGAGAATGACCATAGAAGGAAAACTTATAAGGATTCAGGCTTGGACTCCTTTCTTTACCCCTGAAGAAGAGACTCCTATGGTACCAGTGTGGATTCTTTTTCCTGGATTACCCTGGTACTATTTTAAGAAACCATTCCTCATTCCTCTTCTTGAGAATGTAGGGATGGTGCTTTAATTGGACACATCATCCATCAAGAGATAATGGGCAGGGATTGCTAAGGTTAAGATACAAATTGACCTAACCAAACCTAGACCTAGGCATGTGTGGATTGATATTTATAATGATGATGACACCATAGGCATTTGGCAGCCTGTTGAATATTAGAATATTCCCCCCTATTCTGAGTATTGTAGACATCAAGGTCATGATGTATAAGAATGCAAGGCCAGGATAAGAGATGAGGAGTACAGAAAAAGGAAGGAGCAGAAGAATTACAGGACAAATAGAAACAAAGAAAAACTGAACAACAAAGGACAGTAAGAAATGCAGAATTAAACCAAAAGAACATATGGAGCTATTGCAGCAAAAAGCAAAAGAAAGAGGTAAGCAACAACAATAAATGCAACAAAAAGAGGTGGAATGGCACATTCAAAGTAGAAGAAATTATCAATATAGCCTGTGTTTGACCTTTCTCCTACAACCTGATCATTTACATAAATGACTTCTTGCTCCTTTGTATGAGCCTTTTAAATTTGGTAATGATTCATAGAAGTATCTAATTGATTAGAGTTTTGGTAAGAGACTTACCTGGTATATTGTTCCCCACAGTGCTTTCCTTGGCTTGTGATGTGTTGACTATTGTGGTTTGTCCCTACGTGTAACTCATATTAGGAACACTAGTATAATTAACAACCTTAGATTGGTGATGTTGTACTTCGCTAGATGTGGTTGTGAGTATAGGTTTCACGCCAAATGAGGATTGGGAACTTCTCTCTAACTCAATAGCCTCTTCGATAGCTTTCTTTGTGGGAAGGATCGCGGACTTGTATTGAATACCTTAGTTGTTTTTAACTTGTTATGCCTGGAGCTCAACATCCTTAGGTTACACTTCCATATCTTGTTCCATGGTCTTGTGATTGTTTTGTTTTTTTACCATTACAGGTATCATGATTTTGGGCATACAACCCTTGAAAATTATTCTCATGCCTGGGGTTGATTTCATCAATTAGTGAAGGCTGGTTGAGCTGCATTCTTCCACGATTATCATCTTTATAGTGCTTTTATATTAAATTAATTGATATCTTAGTGAGATGAATCTCTCCATATCCCCCATCTATTCCTTTACCTGAACTAACATCCATCTCCTTCATTGCACGAACTTGTCAACCAGAGATAATGTCTCCGATGAGTGGGCAAAAAAAATCACCTTATATTGTAGTGATATGTACCTCTTCCTCAGGCCAGTAAACTCCAGTGCTCAAACCACCATTAAATTGCTGGGGAGTTAATCGATTTTGCAGGCGGCGCTCAAGCAATTCTAACGTGATTTTTTCTAAATTTTTCTTAATTACCAAGGTGGGACTACCCGAGTTTTTGGGTTTGTGGTTTATGGTTAGGGTTAGGTTTAAGGTTAAGATTAGTGTTAGGGATAGAGTTTTGATTTTTTTTTAGGTTTTTCGTTTTAGGGTTAAGGATTTGAGGTATAATATCAATGATTTAGTGTTTAATGTTTGGGTTTTGGTATTTTGGACTTAGAGTTTAGGGTTTATAGCTGGGATAGGGTTAGGGCTAATGTTAGGATTAGGGTTATGGTTCAAAAAGGTACAGATGGTAGCATGGACAAGACCACCTGACCAATGGATCAAGATCAACACATATGGAAGTGCAGTAAGCAACCTGGGTAAGATTAGGGTAGGTGGTATAGTGAGAGATCACACAGGCAAGTTATTAATGGCTTATACATCCCCCCTTGGAGAAGGATCAAACAATTAAGCGGAAATAGGTGCAGCAATCTTTGGAATGACTTGGATATTTGAACTAGGCTACAGGAAATCATTCTCGAGGTGTACTCACTGTTAACTGTGAATTAGGTTCTGCAAAAATTAACACCACAATGGCATATTTGTATATAGATGGAAAGCTTGCAAAAACTTATCTCCCAGACACTGGAATTCAAATGCATACACATCTTTAGGGAGGCATATTGAGTTGCAGATTCCTTGTCCAAACACAGCCACAGCCTCACTAGTCCACAACTCTACTACAACAGTCAAGATTTACCTAAAGAAGCAAAGGCCTATTATCAGCTAGTCATAATGGGAATGCATAAGTATCATCTTCTCAACTTAGGTATCATTTTAAATTGTAGCTTCTTTGAATAGGTTAGATAGTTTTTTTTCTACTTTATGATGTAAAGAGAGAGTCTCCCTTGTTTAAATTCCTAGAACTTGTGTATAGGGAGGAGTGCTCTCTTTTAGGTGCTTAGTTTCTTAGTCATTTTTGTAATGGGAAGAGAAAGATTTCTTTGGAAAGTATACTATGAACCACAATAGGAACGGAGGTAAGATTTAAGCCCCCCTCCTTGTATTTTGCTTGCTTATTAATGTTAAGGCGTGGGGTTGTTGCTCAGCCCTTTACCCCCCCTCCCCCCAATATAGTTAAAATTAAAAAAAATATATCAAAACCGAAACATTAAATACTAAACTATAGATTTTAAACCTCAAATGCTAAATCTTGAACCATAAAACCTAAAAAAACCTACACCCTAACACTAATCCTAACACTAACCCTAAACCCTAAGCCCGAACCCCAAAGTCCATAAAATGACCGCTTCCCCAAGTCCCAAATTTTTTCACTCTATAACATTTCACCTGAAATGCGTGCTATCTAGGAATTGACTATTAACTAGCTCTTCCGGCAAGTTCAGCCGGAAAGAGATGGCGCGTGAGCCACTGGATGTCTCCTGTAGACATCGAAACTGCTCCAACAAGGGAGCTTGAAGTAGATGATCACAATGAACCAAGAATCCCCCTATAATTCATCTCACAACTCTAGGAATTCACAGATGAATGAAGCGATGAATAGTAAAAGTTCTACTAGTGAACTTAAAGGGAATCATGAAATTATTTCCCTAGAATTTATTAGGTTAAACCAGGACTACAAGGATATAGAAAACTATTGTACAAACCAAAGGCTACAACATACTTCAAAATCAAGAAATTCTATTATGCCATCTGAGAGATATGAAGTGCTGATTTCAGGGGAAGTCCCAGCTATGTCGAACGACAATCGATCTCAAAATCGAACATCCTCCCAGTTGTTTCGAAATTATTTATCTACTGGGGTTTACTTACCTGGGTATGATATACATCTCACAGCAATTTAAATATTAAAGGATGGCCAGATCGCTGGTAAAAAGAATTCTAGTAACCAAAATGTCATTTGAACAAAGACTGCTAGTGAGGGGGGAAATGGAGTAGATTCTAATGCTAAAGAGGTACATCTCGCTAATATTTCCAATTAATTAGCTCAAGAATTCAATCACATTGATAATTCGGGGCAAAAGAAATTAGAAATACACCACAGGGGAGAGACAAACAAAGGCAAAGCCATGGAGGTTGGGCTAGGTTCTAAGCTTCAACAAACCAACGCAAGAATTACTCCAATGGAAGTAATTGATGTAAAGAGCTCTTCACACTTCTCCTTTGGAGTAAATTTTATCGATAATACTTCAAATAAAGATGGATGATCGAAGATAGGTATGAATGAAAATTATCAGGCTGAAAATGCTTGTGACAATATGCAGGGATACCAGCAATACTTCAACGACAAGAACGAAAAGGAACAACATCCAGGTAAGTATACTCCCTCTTCCTCTATGCATAATCAAAGTTATAATTATGAGAATGTTGGCCATGTGCATGAAAATGCCATGGGAAAGTTAGCTAATTAATCTAGTTATCTTGTACAGAGGGGTGTAGCCAACATGTGTGAAATCAAAAATGATCAAAATCATAAGAATGAAGTTGGTAAATTGAGACAAACTCAATAGACTATTATGGGGGAGAGCACTGATCAAATGAAATATCATAGAGATTTCAAAATAAATTATAGCAATTTTGATAAACAAACTCCCCCTACTATAAACATACCCAATCTGTGCCTAACCATAAAATTCCTGATCCTAACAACTCTAAAGGCACCCAAAACCGCAACCAAGATAGTCCCTGAACCTGCTCCCTATACAGTGGTCCATACATTGGCAGCAAGGTTAAGGAAAATACATGCAACTCAAAATCTTATTGTTGCATCAAAAACAACTCCAAGAGAAACTACCAAACGGGGAAAACCAACAATTATTTTTTATATGCATGACTATATGCACACCTTAACGGTTGATTGCACATACACTTTGGTGGGAAAATTTAGTACAACTATGCCGCTAACGCCTTATCTTCCTATTTATAAGCCACGGCTGAACTCGCCGCAGAGTTCACAAGCGGAAAGACACTTGACTAAGGTTGAGCTTATCAGCAAAAGCTTCATTCAACAAACTCAACTGAGTGGGGAGGGTCAATATACCTCACTATAATTCAAGACAAGTTTTTATCGACCTTCAGAATGAGCTAGATTATAACACTGGATGGAGTAAACAAAGAATGACTATTGAAGGTAAACTTATGAGAATACAGGCTTGTACACCATTATTTACTCAAGAAGAGGAATATTTATAGTCCCAGTATGGATTCTTCTACTAGGTTTTCCTTGGCATTGCTTCAAAAAGCCATTTGTCATTCCTTTATTGGAGTATGTGGGAAAGGTTCTATACTTGGATACTACTATTAAAAGGTCTAGAGCAGGAATGGCCAAAGTAAAAATGCAAATTGACTTGACCAATTTAGGCCTAGGCATGTGTGGATAAGTTTGCATAATGATGATGATATTATAGGTATGTGGCAACCTGTGGAATATGAAAACATTCCACCCTACTTTGAGTACTGCAGACACCAGAGTCATGATATAGAAGAATGCAAAGCCAAAATGAGGGATGAAAAATATAGACAAAACAAGGAAATGGAAAATTGGAAAAAAAACAAGAACAAGGCACAACAAAATCACAAAGGGAAAGAGAATCATCAAGCAAAGGCAAAAGAGAGTGAGGAAGGACAACAACAAAACACCTATGAAAGGGGCAAGCAGAAACATTCAGAACAACAAAGGGAAGATGAATGACATACACAAAAAAGGAAAAATAGCAAACCAAAGGAAGAAAGGGCCCCAAAATAGCTTGGAAACCAACACAAGTACAAAAAAAATTAGCAAGCGACCAACCTCATAACTCGGCACAGCAAACAGGTAATATTACTAATTTACAGTATAATTCTTTTACTAACTTGACTATGCAGGAAAATAATGAGGTAGACAAAGAAGAACCCACAGGCAGGAATAATACTATTTTCAAGGAAAACACAGATAAAAATATAAATGTTAAAAGGCAAGCTGAACAGGCCCCAAAAATCAAGGATGGAGGTATCATAGCAATGCAACCTAACTCTTATATGAGGGTTGTTAGTGTGTTGAATATGAATGGTGAAGTTAAAGGAGGGTTGGATGGGGGGAAGTCAGGAGAAACAAACTAACCTGCAGGAAGGTGTAACCAAAGGAGGGAATTTGCCTCATTTTCTGCATGAGGGGTTGGAAAATAATCTTAGTCCTGACTATAGAGACACTAATAAGTCTAGAAGCAAGTAGCAATAGATTAAACAGCAACAGGTTCAACACCATGCTCAGACAGAAAGTAACAGCCAACAGTGCGCTGGAAAAAACAAGGAAAAACAGAAAAAAGAAAAGAAAATAATGATAATAACAAGATTTCCATGGCAAAGGAGATGGTGAACAGGACAAATTCTAGTAATCGAGAAAGCACTCCCAAGAGCAAAAACAAACCTAGCAAACAAAAGAGGGATGTAGCAAAAAGGAGACAAAGTAAAAAGCAAGGAGATGAATTTGAGAATGAACATGAAAAGGAGGAGGAACCATGCAAAAAATTTATTATGGTTAACAATAATCAGGGTTTGCATATCCCCCTTCTACAAGATTATATATGACTCCTCCACAAACAGATCCTTCTAATAAGAAACAACATATTTGTCAAGTCAACACAACACCTTTTATAGATGAATATGCAGTTGACAATTCTGAAGATGACTTTGACAGAGATAATCAATTCATACAAGATCCTAATGATAATGATGAAATTAGTGAAGCCATAATTAAAGCTTTTAGTCCTCCTAATGACCAAGTTCATGAAGATGAGATACACAGGCAACACAAGAACAAGGTCTGTCACCAAGAGGATTTAAACATGACAAATTTTATTTAAGCACCAAGATATCAACATTGTTACTGCAGGCAGACCAAATACAAGACTTTTTACCTCTACATCATCTCAATAATTAGTACAATCATTTGGAATGTGAGACGGACTAAAACTAAAGGGGTTTTGGAAATACTCAAAATTCATAGAAATATTCATCATTTATCTATCACTACAATTTTTTAACCTTTTTCTGTTAAGGTTTATAGTGAGAATTTAAAAATTTAGTTAGCTATGGAAAATGCTGCTAGCGACTGCAATGGCAAAATCAAGGTTTTTGGTATGGGGATATTGACTGTATTATTATTGATGAGGATGAGCAGCAAATCACCTTTGACATTAATCATAATGAGTTACAGAATAAGTTTAGTATCACTTTTGTGTATGCTAAACGCAAAGACCATCTTAGAAGGCCTTTATGGGAGAAAATCGTGCAACAGGATAGTGGTAACAATAAACCTTGGTGCACTGTTGGAGACTTTAATGTTATCACTACTAGACAGAAAAACTGGGCTGGGTGCCTTATAACATGAAAATGAGTTTTGAATCCTTATATGTTATTGAAGCATGTGGTCTTATAGGCATAGGCTTCAATGTACAGAAATTCACTAGGTCTAACAAAAGAGTCATTGCTCACAAAATTTGGAAAAGATTGCACATGGCTCTTAATGATAGTTGGCTTGAATCCATGCCTCAAACTAATATTATTCATTTATCTTCTACTGGCTTGGATCGTTGTCCTCTTCTAATGGAAATGATCTCAAAGGACACCAATTATACCAAATACTTCAAATATCTCAGTTGTTGGGTTGATAATCCTAACTTCCTGAACATTCTGAAAACATGTTGGGAGAGGGATATGGAAGGTAATATGATGTGGAGAATTCCATAAAAAACTCAAAAGGTTGTCCAACACTTTGAGCAATTGGTAGAAATAGGAATTTGTGATATTTTCTTACAGTTTAATGAATATGAAGAAAATGTAAGAAGTGCTGAGGAGAACCTTATTATGAATCAAAGTGAAGTCAACAGAACTCTCCTCCATGAGATCAATGCTAAATATATTAAATTCTTTAAATCGGAGGATTATATAGTGAACAAAAAACTCAACTCTAATGGTTCAAAGAAGGTTATACAAATTCCAAATACTTTGAATCACTGGTAAGGGGGAGAAGAAGAAGGCTCTTTATCCATAAAATCATGAATAAAGATAGGGACTGGTTCTAGGAAGATGATAGTATTGCTAAAGCTGCATTTGATCATTTCCAAAAAATCTTCACTGGTGATGATAAAGCTATTAATGAGAACAACCTAGATTGCATACCAAGGATGGTCTGTAAGGAACAGAATGATAGGCTTAATACCACTCCAACTCTGGGGGAGCTGAAAGAAGTAGTATTCTTTATGATTCCCACTTCTGCTCCTTGTCCAAATGGAATGAATGGATATTTTTTCCAAAAGTGTTGGCATATCATAAAAAAAACCTCCTTGGAGTCATTCTAGCTTTTTTTCAGTGATTAGATGATTCGTAAAAATTTCTCTCATTAGTGAATTGTTTTGTTACCAAAGATTAAAAGTCCAAGCAAATTGACAAAATTTAGACATGTAAGTCTGAGCAATTTCACCAGTAAAACCATTTCTAAACTGGTGAGTAGCAGACTTAGTCCTATTCTGCTTAGCTTTATATCTCTTAACCAATCAGGTTTTGTAAAATGAAGGAATATTTCAGAAAACATTATGTTGGAACAAGAGATTATTTATCAAATCAAGAAGCCTAACATTGGAAGTAATGTTATTATGAAGTTGGATATGTCTAAAGCTTACGATAGAGTCTCATGGGCCTATATATGTTTAGTATCAAGAAGAATAGGTTTTGTGGAAAAGTTTATTGATATGGTGTGGACAATTATGGCTAACAACTGGTACTCTATCATTATAAATGATAAGATATATGGGTTGTTCAACTCAACAAGAGGGCTCAAACAAGAGGATCCACTCTCACCTGCCCTATTTATTTTAGGTGCAGAGGTTTTTTCAAGATCTCTCAATCGAATCAACAATAATCCTTATTTCCATGGTTTTTTATGGGAAAAATAGGTCCATTGGTGAATCATTTAAGCTCTGCAGATGATATTATTTTGTTCTCTTCAAGAAGAACAAAAACTTTAAAGCTCATCATGCGAACTTTGAATGCTTATGAAAATATCTCTAGTCACTTGATCAATAGAGACAAATACATTTCATGCTCCACTCAAACGCTTTCAATACTACAAGGGATAGAATTAAAAGAATTATAGGTTTCAAACAGAAACAGGGTCCTCTAACTTATCTAGGATGCCCTCTTTATGTGGGTAGACCTAGAATCATTTACTTTTCTGAATTTGTTAACAAAGTTATTTGCAGAATTAGCGGTTGGAAAACTAAGGAGCTAAGCCATGGAGGCAAGGCAATTCTGATAAAGCATGTTCTACAATCCCTCCCCATAAACATTGTTTCAGCAACAACACCCCCATCTTATGTTCTTAAACATATCAAAATGCTCATGGATGACTTTTTTAGGCGATGGAGAAATGACATTAGGAAATATTAATGGGCTTCCTGTAAAAACATGAGTTTCCCATATGATGAAGGATAAATTAGTTTGAGAAATCTTAAAGATGTGTGTATGGCCTTTCAACATAAACAATGGTGGATGTTCAAGACAAAACATTACCTACAGGGAGAGTTCTTGAAAGTAATATACTGTCAAAGATCCAATTCTATTTGCAAAAAAGGAGATACGAGAGAGTCAATTACCTGGAAACACATGTTACAAATAAGGAACAAAATGGAGCAACACACATAGTGTAAACTAAACTCAGGATCTTGTTCCTTTTAGTAGGATAATTGGATAGGCACTGGTCACCTAGCACAATTCTCCACCATTAGTAACAGATTCAATAATAGTACAGTTGTGGAATTTTTGTGTGAAGGTAAATGGAATTGGAACAAACTAATACCTCATGCTTCTAGTTGCCAGCTTGCAAGAATCCTAGCTGTAGAACTTCCTGTCCATCAACACATTCCAGATCAAGCTATATGGAAACTGAATAGTGATGGAAGATTTACATTCTCATTGGCATGGAATGAAATCAGGGAGAAAAAACCATAAACTTTGCTTAACTCTTTTCTACGGAACAAGAGTATTCCTTTCAAATAATCCTTTCTTTTATGGAGAGCTTTGAAAGGAAAAATCCCAACCAATGAAAAAATTATTTCTTTTGGCAAAGATTCTTCTAACTGTTTTTGTTGTTCTAACATGCATGGATTGGACACAATAGCAAATATATTCAACAGGGGGAAATTTGTAGCTTATGTTTTGAAGAGTTTTGCAGCAGTAATTGGAATCAAACCAAACCACAAATCCTTGCAAAAACTCATTATACATTGGTGGAGTACTAAACACAAAAATGAAGCACATAAACTCATTTTAGAGGCTTCCCCTATCTTCATTTGTTGGAATCTTTGGAAGAACAGGTGTGCCAGCAAATATGGAGGAAAATCTTCCAACATCAGTAGAGTCAAATTTTCTATTTATAAGGAAATATACAAGTTGTTGACAATAACCTTTTAACAAATTAAATGGCCTTCAACTTGCAAAGGGTTAATTCAGCTAGGGGAAGCTTGTGTTCATGACACAAAAGTAACAATAGTGGCATGGAACAAAATCCAATATCAATGGATTAAGATAAACACAAAAGACAGTGCACTTGACAATCCTCGTAAAATTGGAGGAGGTGGAATCATAAGGAATCAAAATGGCAAAATACTGATTGCATTTACTTTTCCACTTGGTGTTGGTACAAACAACCAAATAGAACTCGAGGCTGCTATTTTTTGGCTTACATTGGGGTTGGAATTGGTTTATAGGAAAATTCTTCTATAGGTAGACTCAAATCTTCTAATTAATTGGCTTGCACACAAGACAACCCCCAATTGAACATAATGATACAGGTGGAAAAGCTACAAACTCTCATCAATAAAGCTCATGAATTCAAGTGCCTACACATATTAAAGGAAGCTAACTCTGTGGGTGATTCATTATACGTACTCAGCCACAAGTCACTACTGCTCAACTATTTCTTGACAGTCAACAATTACCAAAAGACACCAAGGCTTATTACCATCTTGACACTCAGGAGCTGGTAAGTTTCAAAGGAAACAAAACTAAGAAGATCAAAGAACCTCCTTAATAAATGTTTTTCACTTTTTCAACTTAGATATAATTCAAAATTATAGATACTATGAATAAGTTAGAATAGGACAGTTTTTAATGTTTTTTTAAATGTAAAGGAGAGTCTCCCTTGTTTATGTTTCCTAATTACTTTGTATTGTCAGGAGTCCTCTCTTCTTGGTGCTTAGTAGTTTGGTTTCACCTTTTTGAAAGGGGAGGAGTGGACTTCCTTTTGGAAAGTTGACTCTAAACCACCGTAGGTTCGGAGTTAAGGTCTATGCCCCCCTTCTTGTACTTTCCTTTTTAATAATTATAAGGCCTTGGGGTGTCGCTCAACCCCTACCCCTACCCTACAAGGGTAATTAAACTTTAACAAAAAAACTAAAAATTTAACCCTAACCCTACCTCTAACCCTAACTTTGATCCTAACCCTAACCCTAACCTTAAACAATTAACCCGAAACCCCAAGCCCAAAATAAAATAACCCAAACATTAAATACCAAACCATGGATTTTAAACAAAAAATCCTAAACCATAAAACCTAAAACCTAAAAAAAAACTAAACCTTAACCATATCCCTAACACAAACACAAACCCTAACCCTAACCCTATGCTTAACCGTAACCCTAAACCATAAACCCTAAACCCAAAGCCCAAAATACAAAATCCCTAACATAAAACACTAAACCATCGATTTTAAGACTCAAATCCTTATCCCCAAATTCTAAAATCTATGAAACAACCTAACCCCTAACCCTAACCCTAACCCTACCATAAACCCTAAATTGGAAGCCTAAAATACCACCCAAATATTAAACACTAAACAATTTATTTAAACCTCAACTCCAAAACCCTAAACGCAAGAACCTAGAAAAACCAAAATCCTAACCCTAACCTTTACCTTTACCCTAATACTGAACTATAAACACGAAAACCTAACTCAAAAATACCAAAACCGAAATATTAAATACGAAACCATATATTTTAAACCTCAAATGTTAAACCCTAAACCAAATAAAACATAAAAAAACCTACACCCTAACCCTAACCCTGACCCTAAACCCTAAGTCGAAACAAACCCCTAAATCAAAAATATGAAAACCCAAAACTAAAACCATATATTTTAAACCTCAAATTGTAAACCACAAATCCTAAAACTAAAAAAAATAAACCATAACCCTAACCCTAAATCTAAACATAACCCTAACCTTAAACCTAACCATTGACCATTAACCGGAATGTTAGGTTTAGGTTTGGAGGTTTGGTTTATGTCCCTCTTTTAAATTTTTGTTTTTTATTAATGTTACGGCGTAGGGGTGTCGCTAATTCCCAACCCCTCCACGGGTAATTAAACTAAAAAAGTTTCCATGAAAAACCCCTTAGTCCAAAATACAAAAACACAAACATCAAAAGATAAACCATAGATTTTAAAACTAAAATACTAAACAACAAACCCTAAAGCATAAAATAAACCCTAACCCAAACCTTAACCCTAACCCCAACCCTAAACAAATAAGCCAAAACCCCAAGCCCGAAATACTAAAAACCAAATATTAAACACTAAAACATAGACTTTAAACAAAAAAATCTAAACCCTAAACCCTAACCCTAGCACGCACCCTAACCTTAACCCTAACCTAAACCCTAAACCCTAAACCCCAAGTCCAAAATGCAATCGCTTCCTCATTTGCAGAATTTTTATTCTCTCTAATTTCTCTCACTAAACGCACGGTCTCTAGGAAGACTCCAATGGCTAGTTCATCCAAATGGAGACGGCGCGTGAGCTGCAGGAGGCCGCCTGCTGGCCGTCGGAGAAACACCAACAGAGGCGCACAAAGGAGACGAACACAGTACAACATGAATCACCCTCTAATTCATCTCACAACACTGGGAATTCGCCTTCGAATGAAGCGATGAACAGTGCGAACTCCAATAGGGAAATGACAGGGAATCACAAATTATTTCCCCTGAATACATCAGACTAAATCAAGAAGATAGGGATATGGGGGATGATTCTCCTCAATAATGGAAACAACATACTGAAAAATCATGTAATTTGGCCGTGCCAATTGAGAGAAATGAAAAGGCAACTTCTGGGGAAGTCACGAAAAAACTCCCTGAAACTCGATCTCAAATACGGTTGGCTTCCCAACTGATTCGAGGTGAAATACTTACTGGGGTTTGTTCCCCATGAAAAGGCGCACCTCCCACCACAAATTCAGCCCCAATGGATAATCAGGTCACCAGCGACAAGAACTTCGTTACTGGAGAAGTCGCGATAAATGCTGAAACTTGATCTCAAAATCGAACAGCTTTTTGGTTTATTCAAGGTGATATACCTACTGCGGTTTATTCCTCTTGGAAAGGCGCCTCTATTGAATCACTTTCCACCCCAAAACATGACCGGGTTGCGAGCGACAAGAATTTTGGTGACTCAAATATCAGTCGAATGGAAATGGTTGAAGATGGAGAAAATGAAGTAGAGTCTTATAATAAAGTCGTTCATACCACTGACACATTCAATCAAACTCCCCAGGACTATAATCCACCTAGAAATTATGCGCATCACAAGTCGAAAATTCAACATGGGGAAGGGACTGGAGGAAGAGGCACAGCTGGGGATGCTAGCAATATCCAACAAAGCGAATCAGCAATGCAGCCAAGAGAAGTGATTGAAGTGGAAAATTCCTTGCAATTATCGTTTGGAGTAAAGGCTACTGATAAGATAATAACAAAGGAGGATCACTCGCAGGCCGGTATGCAGGATGACTCCAATGATCATGGCAGGGATGTTAACATACTGAAACTACAACAAACTGGCATGCAAAAGGAGAGGAAGCAACAATCAGGTATGCAAGTTAATCAAGCTAAGATACAAGAACAAAAGCAAAATGACAATTGCAAAAGGGAGAAGGAACAACAATCAGGTAAGTATCCACAACCCAACCTTACACAAATTTACAATTCTAATTATTCTAGTGTTGGCCGTGTGCATTAAAATGCCATGGGAAATGTAGTTGATGATTATGGTAATATAGTACAGAAAAATATAGCTAAATAATCTAGGATTCAAAATGAGCACAATATGTGGAAAAAGGAAGGTGATTGGGGACAAACAAATTAGGGTAATGGGTGAAAAAATAAGGGTCAAAGCAATTACCATAGAGATTTTCCAAAAATCTCTAGCAATTTCGATAAACAAAATCCTCCTCAAAGAAGCAATTCCCAGCCAACCCCCCATCAAAAAGTGATAAAAAACAACCTTCCTAAAAGCCATCAAAACAACCAACAAGAAAAAATCCATGAACCTTCTCCCTATAATGTGGTTAAGACCTTGGCTGCAAGGTTGAGACACATTCATGCTGCCCAAGAACCCACCATTGTGCTATAAACTCCTCCTAGACAGACTACCAAGCAAGGACAACCTGCAGTCATCTTTGATATGTATGATTTTGTTCATACTTTAGCAGTTGATTTTAAATATACTTTGGTGGGAAAGTTCAGTGTAACAATGACTAAAATGGAGCTAATCAGGAAGAGCTTTATTCAACAAACCAAGCTAAGTGGAGGGGGGGGGGTGCGGGGGGTTAGTATAGCTCAATATAATTCTAGGCATGTGTTTATTGATCTTCAAAATGAGTTAGACTACAATACTGTTTGGACTCAACAAAGGATGACAATTGAGGGTAAGCTGATGAGATTACAAGCTTGGACACCTTTCTTTACACTGAGGAAGAAACTCCCATTGTTCCAGTTTGGATCCTCTTACTAGGGTATCCATGGCATTGCTTCAAGAAGCCCTTCCTTACCCCTATCCTAGAAAATATAGGCAAAGAGTTATATTTAGACACTGCCTCTATTACAAGAACTAGAGCAGGTATGGAAAAAGTAAAAATGCAGATTGACTTGACTAAACCCAGGCCAAGACATGTGTGGATTGGCTTAGATAATGAGGATGATACTGTAGGGATTTGGCAGCCTGTGGAGTATGAAAATATCCAACCTTATTGTGTGTATTGCAGACATCACGGACATGAGATAGAGGAATGCAAAGCAAAGATGAGAGATGATGATTATAGACAAAGGATGGAAAAGCAAAAGGAGAAAAAAGACAAAAGCAGGGAACAAAAAAATAAAAAGGGGAAGGAAAATGTTCAAGCACAATGAGAATGATGAAAAAAGAAAATAAAACAACAATGATAAGGGAAAGCAGAAACAAACAGAACAGAAAAAAAAAGAAAAATCGCACACACAGAGGAGGAAATATTTCTAAACACATGAGGAGAAAAACAATAAAACTGCATGGAAACCAGTTCATAATTCTAATCAGCAAGCAAATGAACAAATGCAGAACACATCTCATCAAACAGGTAACCTCAATAATCTTCGATATATTCCAGCCAGTAATTTGTCTATGCAAGAACCTCATGCAGGAAATCAAGAGGAGCAACTATATAGGAAAAAGACATTCTCACAAGGAAATACAAACAGAAGCAGTAGGAACATAGGAACTATTGATCAGAATCCAACACTCCAAAAATCAGGTATCATAGCTATGCAACCTAACTCTTTTGGTATTTTGAATGAGAATGATGAAGTTTTTGGAGGTATGGAAGGGGGGAGTCAGGAGGAACCTACTAACCTGTAGGAAAGGGGCACCAAAGGGGGGAGTTTGCCTCATGTTATGCATGAGGTGTTAAACGCTGACCTTAGCCCAGACTTCAGAGCCTCTGACAGTACTAGGGATAACCATACTCAAAAGGAACCACAACAGAATGTACAACAGGTGCAGACTGCTAAAATCAGAAAACAAAAATCAGAAAATAAGAAGGAAAAACAATAGGACAGAAATGATGATGGGGAAGGAAAGGACAAGGGTACAGAGACAAATGATAAAGGGAAGCAGATTGACAATGGTAATCCTGAAAACACCTCAAAGAGAAAAAACAAACCAAGCAAACGAAAAAGGGATGCTGCTAAGAGGAGACAAAGTAAACAGCAGAACATTGAGGAGGAATAATCTCAGCAAAAAGGGGAGGAACCATGTAAAAAATTTGTGATGATCAATGACAGCGAGGGTCAAGACATTATACCTTTGCAGACTAGATTCATGACCCCCCTCCTCCAAGGGACCCACCTGATAAGAGGCCTCAATTATGTAAAGTTAATACTATACCTTTGATTGATGAGTATGCTGTGAATATTTCTGAAGATGAATTGGATAGAGACAACCAGTCTCATGATTATCCAAATGATGAGGATGAGACTAGTGAGGATTTGATTAAAGCCTTCAGTCCTTCGAATGATCATGTTTTAGAAGATGAGCTTAAACAAGTTTCAAAAAAGCAAGGCTTATCTCCAAGGGGGTTCAAACATGAAAAGTTTCAATTCAAGAATAAAGACATCAACACCGTCACAGGTGGCAGACGAAATACTATGTTATTCTCCTCTAGATCTTCCCAATGATTAGTACAATCATTTGGAATGTGAGAGGGATCAATACCCAAGGGGTTTTGAGATACTCAAAATGCTCAGGAAACTCTACCAATTATCAATAATTACTATCTTGGAACCTTATTCAGGTAGCGTTCATGTACAGAATTGCAAATCTCAATTGAATATGGAAAATTCAACTAGTAACTGTAATGGCAAATTTTGGGTTTTTTGGAGAAGTGATATTGACTGTAATATTCTTGATGAAGATGAACAACAAATCACTTGCGACATAAAACACAATGAGTTACAGAGACAGTTTATTCCTACTTTTGTTTATACAAAGTGTAAGGATTATCTGAGGAGACCTCTTTGGGACAAGATGCTTCAACAGGGTAATGAGGAGACCAAACCCTGGTGTGCAGTAGGTGACTTCAATGTTATAACTGCAGTGGAGGAAAAACGGGGAGTGCCACCTTACAATATGAGGAAAAGCATGGACTTTATAGCAGTTATATAAGCATGCTGCCTTGTGGACATTGGCTTCAGTGGCCACAAATTCACATGTTCCAATAAGAGAGGTATTAACAACAGAATCTTGAAGAGACTTGATAGGGCTATGGTTAATGTCTCTTGGCTTGACAATATGCCCCAAACCACTATCACTCACCTGTCTTCTTGTTCGGATCACTGTCCTCTTTTAATGGAAATGACTTCCAAAGATTCAAATCACATCAAGTACTTCAAGTTCCTCAATTGTTGGGTAGATAGCCCTCTTTTTTGGACACTGTGCAGACTTGTTGGGATAGAGAGGTGGATGGTACTGGCATGTGGAGATTTTACCAGAAAATGAAGAGGATGGCAAACACCCTTAGTGCTTGGTAAAGAAAAGAGTTTGGGGATATTTTTCAGAATGTCAGAATGTATGAGGAATAGGTTCCCAAGGCAGAGGAGTATTACATTATACACCAAACTGATGCTAAAAGAAGTGCCCTACATGAAATTAATTCTAAATATATCAAATTTCTGAAGTTGGAGGACACTATTTTGAAACAAAATACCCAACTACAATGGTTCAAAGATGGTGAAACAAATTCTAAATACTTCCACTCAATTATAAGAGGAATAAGAAGGAAATTATTTGTGCACAAGATTATCAATGAAGAAGGGGAATGGATACAAGATTAGGAGGAGATTGCCCAGACTGCTTTTACTCATTTTGAAGAGATCATTATAGGTGAGGAAGAGTTTATCAATGAAGAGTCTTTTGATTGCATTCCAAGGATGGTCAACCAAGAACAGAATAACCATCTTACTAGTTTTCCCAATATGGAGGAACTTAAAAGTGTGATTTTCTCTATGACTCCTAATTCCGCAGCTGGTCCTGATGGTATGAATGGTTACTTTTTTAAGAAGTGTTGGCACATTATCAATGATGACTTAATGGGAGTTGTTAAGGCCTTCTTTAGTGGTCAGATGATTCCTAAATATTTCTCTCATTCTTGTATTGTCCTGTTCCCTAAAGTTAGTAATACAAACAAGTTAACTGAGTTTAGGCCTATAAGTCTGAGTAATTTCACTAGCAAGATTATTTCTAAAATAGTGAGTATAAGACTTAGCCCTATTCTCCTTTCCTTGATTTCTTCCGATCAATCCGGGTTTGTTAAGGGCATCATAAAACTAGACATGGCAAAGGCATATGGCAGGGTTTCTTGGTCATACATTTGCTTAATTCTAAGGAAAATAGGGTTTGATGAAATTTTGATAGATATGTATTGGAGAATCATGGCCAGCAATTGGTATTCTATCATTGTCAATGGTAAGAGGTATGACTTCTTTCATTGTACAAGAGGTCTCAAACAAGGTGATCCTTTATCTCCTGCCCTATTTATTTTAGGTGCGGAAGTGTTATCAAGATCTTTTAACAGGTTACATGCTCATCTGGGCTATCAAGGCTTCTCCATGGAGAAAAGGGGACCAAAGTCAATCACTTGAGCTTTGCTGATGATATCATACCCTTCACCTGTGGAAGGCACAAAACCTTGAAGCTCCTAATGAAAACATTAAAGGAGTACGTATGAAGAGGCTTCTGGAAAGATCATCAATGAAGACAAGAGTCACATATGCTACACTATAATAATTTCAATAGAACAAGCGATAGAATTCAAAGACTCACAGGCTTCAAACAAAAGCAGGGTCCCCTTACCTACCTTGGCTGCCCTTTCTTTGTTGGTAGGCCTAAGAATATTTATTTTTTTCAGATCTTGTTAACAAAGTTGTATGCAGGATTACAGGATGGCAAACCAAACAACATAGCTATGGAGGAAAAGTAGTTCTTACAAAGGATGTTTTGCAGGCAATACCCATACATTTACTGTCTGCAGTAACTCCTCCATCCTCTGTGCTTAAACAAATCCAAATGCTAACTGCAGATTTTTTTTTAGGATGGAGTAATGAGGAAAGAGATACCATTGGGCATCGTGGAAGTATCTTAGCTTTCCATATGATAAAGGCTCTAAAAGATATTTGTATGGCCTTCCAATTCAAGCCGTGGTGGATTTTTAGAACCAAACACACCTTGTGGGGTGAATTCTTGAAAGAAAAATATTGTCAAAGATCCAATCCTATTAGCAAAAAGTGGGATACTAGGAGAATCTCTGACATGGAAGAACATCTTGATGAACATACAACATGTGGAAAAACATATTTAATGGAAGCTGAAGGCTGGAAATTACTCCTTTTGGTGGGATAATTGGCTTGTAAATGGTCCACTTGCATAGTTTTCCAACAATAGCAACAGGTTCAACAATGCAACAGTGGCTGATTCCTGGGAAGAAATGAAATGGGACTGGAACAAGTTGATAGAACAGGCACCAGCCAGCCAATTCTCCAACATCATTACAACAGAAATTCGCCCCCCCAACAGCACCTCCCCAATCAAGCAGTGTGGAAACTCAATAACCATGGCAACTTCACTTGTTCTTCAGCTTGGGAGGAGATCAGGGAAAAAAAGGAGAAGCAGCACTTTAACTCTTTGTTATGGAATAAAAACATCCCCTTTAAAGCTTCTTTCTACTTTGGAGGACCCTAAGGGGTAAACTCCACACTAATGAAAAACTAACTAATTTTGGCATTGAGCCATCAAAGTGTTTTTGTTGTCTTGATAATGCAGTAATGGACAGCATTCAACACATCTTCATCTCAGGCCAGTTTTCTGCCAATGTGTGGAGCACTTTTGAATCCTTAGCAGGGATTGAACATAGCTCCCACTCACTGCAGCAGCAGCTTCAAAACTGGTGGACAACAAAGGCCAACAATGCAGCCCACAAGATGCTTCGACAGGCCACCCCTATCTTCATATGCTGGAATCTATGGAAGAACAGATGTGCAGGAAAATATGGGGGTAAACAACAAATATCAGCGGAAGAAATATGCAATTTACAAAGACAGCTACAAGACGTTAAGCATAGCATTTCCCCATATCAGCTAGCCAGCCAAGTGGATAGAATTGATCCAGAAATGTGAAGCATGTATCCAAGACACCAAGGTAAGTTTGGTAGCTAGGAATAAACCCTCAGATTAGTGGATCAAGATCAACACTGATGGCAGTGCTCTTGACAATCCGGGGAGGCTGGGAGCTGGATGTATTTTGAGGGATAAAACTGGCCAACTGCTGATGGCCTTTGCAGCAACTCTTGGGGAAGGAAAAAACAATAAAGCAGAGATTGAGGCAGCTATTTTTGGTTTGACTTAGGCTTTGGAGCTGGGATACAGGAACATTACATGGTAGTTGGATTCACAGCTTGTTAAATGGATAAACCAACAGGTAGCCACTCAATGGAACCTCATAATTCAGTTAGGCAGGCTGCAAAACTTGATCAGCCATACCCAGAATTTCAAATGCACACATTTCTATAGGGAGGCAAATGGGGTTGCTGATGCATTGTCCAAACACAGCCATTAAACAACCAATCCTCAGTTATATTTAAGCCATCAACATCTACCTAAGGAAGCAAGGGCATACTATCAGCCGGACTTAATGGAAATGCCAAGTATTAGGAGGAAGAAATCTAAGAGAATTAAAGATCCTCCATGATTTTATCTTTTCAACTTAGCTATAATTCAATGAATTATAGCTTCTTTGAATAGGTTAGATTTTTATAATTTTGCAATGTAAAAGGAGATTCTTCCTTTTTTATAATTATGCAATGTAAAAGGAGAGTCTCCCTTGTTTATGCTTCTTAGATACTATGTAAATAGAGGAGTCCTCTCTTCTAGGTACTTAGTATTTTTGTTTCATCTTTTGTGTAAGGGGAGGAGTTGACCTTCTTTTTTGAAAGTTTACTCCAAACCATCATATTTTGGAGGTTAGGTTTATGCCCCCGTCCGTGTATTTTTTTTAGTTATTAATGTTAAGGTCTGGGGGAGTTTCTCAGCCCCTACCCCTCCAAGGGTAATTAAACATAAAAAAAGGTCCAAAATACCAAAACCCTAACAGTAAACACTAAACCATAGATATTACAACTCAAATCCTTAACCCCAAACCCTAAAACTAAAAAAAAAATCTAAACCATAACCCTAACCCTGCGGTAAACACTAAACCCCAAGTCCAAGATTAAAAAAACCCAAAAAATAAGCACCAAATCATTGGTATTTAAACCTCAAATCCTAAACCCTAAACCCAAAAACCTTATGAAAAATAAAACCCTATCTTTAACCCTAATACTAACCTTAACCCTAACACTAACCCTAAACCATAAACCCAAAACCCTCAGCCCAAAAAAGCAAAACCCAAATATAAGTACTAAACTAAAGATTTCAAACCTCAAATGCTAAACCCTGAACCATAAAATCGAAAAAAAATCTACATCCTAACCTTAACCAAAACCCTAAACCCTATTTTCTAAACCCTAAGTCCAAAAAAAAACCAAGACCAAAATACCAAAACCCAAAAAATTAAACACTAAACCATAGATTTTAAACCTCAAATGCTAAACCACGAACCCTAAAACCAAAAAAAAAAAAAACCCTAACCCTAACCCTAAAACAAACCCTCACACTAACCTTATCGCTAACCCTAACCCTAAACCATTAATCCTAAACGCCAAGCCCAAAATACCAAAATCCTAACAGTAAACACGAAACCATAGATTTTAAACAAAATATCTTAAAAAGGAACCTAAACCTTAACCCTAACCCTATCCCTACCACGAACCCTAACCCTAACCTTAAACCAAAAACCAAAAGCCCAAAGTACCATAACCCTAACATTACACACTAAACTATAGATATTACTGTTCAAATACTTAACCCCAAACCCGCAAACCTAAAAAACAACCTAAACCCTAACCCCAATCCTAACATTAACTCTAACCCGAACCATACTATAAACCCTAAATCCCTAACAGAAATTACGAAAACCCAAACAATAAAGACTAAACCATTGATATTACATGCAAATTATAAACACTAAAACCAAAAACCTAAAAAACCATAACTCTAACCCTAAACCTAACCTTAACCCAAACCATAGCCCTCAACCATATATCTAAAACCCTAAGCCAAAAATACAAAAACCCAAACATTAAATACTAAACCATAGATTTTAAACCTCAAATGTGAAACCCTGAACTATAAAATTAAAAAAAACTACACCCTAACCCTAACCTTAACCCTTAACCCTAAAACCGAAACCGTAAGACCAAAAAAAAAACCTAAGTCCAAAATAAGAAACTCAAACATTAGACAACAAACCATAGATTTTAAACCTCAAGTTATAAACCACAAACCCTAAAACCTTAAGAAACAATAAACCCTAACCATATTTCTAACTTTAATCCTAACCCTAACAATAAACCAGTAAACCAAAAACCAAAGCCCCAATACCTAACATTTTAAACCAAAAATCGTAAACTCCAAGTCAAAAAACCTAAAAAAAACTTAAACCCTAACCCTAACACTATAAGTAACACAAAACCTAACCATAACCGTATCCTTAACCCTAAACCTATATCCTAGACCATAAACCCAAAGCCCATAATACCAAAATCTAACATTAAACACTAAATCATAGATATTATAACTCAAATCCTTAACCACAAACCCTAAAACCTAAAAAACAACCTAAACCATAACATTAACTCTTACCCTAACCCTACCATAAACACTAAACACCAAGCCCAAAATACAAAAACCCGAACATTTAAGACTAAACCACTTATTTAAATCTCAAATACTAAACAGTTTACACAAAACCTAAAAAAACCATAACACTAACCCTAACCCTAACCTTAACCCTAACCCTAACCCTAACCCACAACATCGAAACCCTAAGCGAAAATATAAAAACCAAAACAGTAAATACTAAACCATATATTTTAAACCTCAAATGTGAAACCCTGAACCATAAAATCTAATAAAAATTGCATCATAACCGTAACCCTAACCCTAACACGAAACCCTAAACACAAAAAACTAATTCCAAAAAAAAACATTATTCCAAAATAACAAAACCCAAACATTAAGCAACAAACCATATATTTTAATCCTCAAATCCTAAACCAAAAACCCTAATGCCTAAAAAAATCCTTAACACTAACCCTAACCATAAACCATTAACCCAAAAAACCAATCACAAAATAACTAAATAGATTTTAAACCAAAAATCATAAACCCCAAAACCTAAAACCTTAAAAAAATCCTAAACCCTAATAATAACACTATCTCTAACACGAACCCTAACCATAACCTTATCATTAACCATAACCCTAAATACAAAACCCAAAACCCTTAGCCGAAAGCCTATAATACAAAAAGCCTATCATTAAACGCTAAACCATAGATATTACAACTTAAATCCTTAACCCCAAAACCAAAAACCTAAAAAACAACCTAAACCCTAACATTAACCTTTACCCTAACCCTATCATAAACACTTAACCCCAAGCCCAAATACCAAAATCCAAACATTAAACGATATAACATTGATATTAAAACTCAAATATTAAACCCATAATGCAAAAACCTAAAAAAAATCATAACCCTAACCCTAACCCTAACCCTAACACTAACCCTAACCCTAACCCTAACCCGAAATACTAAGCCGAAAATATAAAAATACAAACATTAAAGAATAAACCATTGGTTTTATACCTCAAATGCAGAACCCTGAACCATAAAATATAATAAAAAACTACACCCTAACCCTTATGCTAACCCTCACCCTAACTTCAAATCCTAAACCACAAACTCTAAAACCTAAAAAACAACCTAAACCCAAACCCAAACCGTAATCCTAACATTAAACTTAAACATAACCATAAACCATTAACCCAAAACCCTAAGCCAAAAATACAAAAATAGATTTTAAACCAAAAATCCTAAACTCCAAAACCTAAAACCTAAAAAAACACTAAACTCTAACCCTAATACAATCACTAACACGAACCCTAACCATAACCCTATCCTTAACCCTAACTCTATATCTTAAACCCTAAAGCCAAAGCCCAAAATACCAAAACCCAAACAATAAATACTAAACCATAGGTTTTAAACCTCAAATGCTAAACCCTGAACCATACAACTTTTAAAAAAACATACACCCTAACCCTAATCCTAAATTAACCCTAACCCTAAACCCTAAACCTTATGGCCAAAAAAAATCCCGGCAATGGAACCTAAAAAAAGTCCAAAATACGAAAACCTAAACATTAAACTCTTAAACCATTGATTTCAAACCACAAATCCTAAACCACAAACCGTAAAACCTAAAAAAACCTAAACCCTAACCCTAACCCTAAATAATTTACCTGAAAAACTAAGCCCAAAATACAAAAACAAAAACATTAAACACTAAACCATAGATTCTAAACCAAAATTCTAAACCCCAAAACCTAAAACTTTAAAAAAAAACTAAACCCAAATCCTAACCCTATCCTTGACCCTAAACCTAAATCGTAAACCCTAAATCCAAAGCGAAAAACTACCAAAACCCTAACATTAAACATTAAACCATAAATATTAAAACTCGAATCCTTAACCCCAAATCGTAAAACCTAAAAAACAACCTAAACCTTAGTGGTAACCCTAATATTAACCCTAACCCTAAAACTACCATAATCCCTAAAGCCCAAGCCCAAAATACCAAAACTCAAACATTTTACACTAAACCATTGATATTGAACTTTAAATCCTAAACAAATAAACCTAAATAAAACAAAAACCCTAACCCTAACCTTATCCTAACCATAACCATAAACAATAAAATTAAAACCCTAAGCCCAAAATACAAAAAACTGAACATTAAATACTAAACCATAGATTTTACTAAAATGTGGAATCCTGAACCATATCCTAACCCTTATCCTAACGCTAACCCTAACCCAAAATCCTAAACCCTAGGACCAAAAGAAAAACATAAGCCCAAAATATAAAAACCCAAACATTAAGCACTAAACCATCAATTTTAAACCTCAAATCCTAAACCACAAACCTTAAAACCTACAAAACCCTAAACCCTAACCCTAATCCAAACCCTAAGCCTAACCCTAACCTTAACCCTTACCCTAAACCCAAATCATTAACCCGAAACCCCAAGCCCAAAATACGATAACTAAAAAAACAAACACTAAATTATCGATTTTAAACAAAAAATCCTAAACCATAAAACATAAAACTAAAAAAAAATTCCAAAACCCTAACCCTAACCCAATCCCTAACATGAACCCTAAACATAATCCTATCCTTAACCCTAACCCTAAACCCTAACCCCTAAACCCAAAGCACAAAATACCAAAACCCTAACATTAAACACCAAACTGTAGATATTACAAATCAAATACATAAACCCAAACAATAAAACCTAAAAAACAACCTTAACCTTAATGCTAACCCTAATATTAACCCTAACCCTAAAACTACCATAATCTCCTAAAGCCCAAGCCCAAAATACAAAAACTCAAACATTATACACTAAACCATTGATATTGAACTTCAAATCCTAAACAAATAAACCTAAATAAAACCAAAACCCTAATCCTAACCCTAACCATAAACAATAAACCTGAAACCCTAAGCCCAAAATACAAAAAACTGAACATTAAATACTAAACCATAGATTTTAAACCTAAAATGTGAAATCCTGAACCATAAAAACTAAACCTAAAAAAACCCTACATCCTAACCCTTTTCCTAACCCTAACGCTAACCCTAACCCTAAACCATAAACCCTAGGACCAAAAGAAAAACATAAGCCCAAAATACAAAAACCCAAACATTAAACACTAAACCATCAATTTTATACCTCAAATCCTAAACCACAAACCTTAAAACCAAAAAAAAACTAAACCCTAACCCTAATCCAAACCCTAAGCCTAACCCTAACCCTAACCCTAACCCTAAACCCAAATACTTAACCCGAAACCCCAAGCCCAAAATACCAAAACTCAAAAAAAAACACTAAATTATCGATTTTAAACCAAAAAACCTAAACCATAAAACATAAAACTAAAAAAAATTCCAAAACCCTAACCCTAACACAATCCCTAACATGAACCCTAAACATAATCCTATCCTTAACCCTAACCCTAAACCCTAACCCCTAAACCCAAAGCACAAAATACCAAAACCCTAACATTAAACAGCAAACTGTAGGTATTACAAATCAAATACATAAAACCAAACACTAAAACCTAAAAAACAATTCAAAATCCTATTGCCAACCCTAACCCTAACCTTAACCATAACCCTAAACTTTAAACTCAAAACCCTAAGCCCAAACTACCAAAACCCAAACATTAAATAGTAAACCATAGATTTTAGACCTCATATGCTAAACCCTGAACCGTATAATCTAATAAAAATAACACTTTAACCCTAATCCTAACCCTAACCCTAACCCTAAACTTTAAATCCTAAGTCCAAAAAAATGTTCAAAAAAACCCTAAGACCAAAATGCGAGAACCCAGACATTAAACACTAAACATTAAATTTTAAAGCTCAAATCCTAAAACACAAACCCTAAAACCTAAAGATAATCTAAACCCTAACCCTATCCCAAACTCAAGCACTAATCCTATGCTTAACCCTAACCGTATACAATTAACCCAAAACCCAAAGCACAAAACACAAAAACCTAAACATTAAACACTAAACCAGAGATTTTAAATAAAAACTCCTAAACCCCAAAACCTAAAACCTAAAACAAATCCTAAACCCTAAACTTAACGCTATCCCTAACACAAACCCGAACCATTACCCTATCCTTAACCCTAACCCTAAACCCTAAACCCTAAATCCAAAGACCAAAATACAAAAACCCTAACATTAAACATTAAATCATAGATATTACAACTCAAATCATTGACCTCAAACCCTAAAACCTTAAAAACAACAAAACCCTAATCCTAAACCTAACCCTACAATAAACCTAAACCCTAAGCCCAAAATACCAAAAACCAAATATTAAACACTAAAACATTGATATTAAACCTCATATCCTAAACCCTAGACATAAAAAAATCCCAACCCTTACCCTAAACATTAAATAGGAAACGCTAAGCCCAAAATACCATAACATCGTTATTATAAGGATATTCTAATTTCTTTATTATTCCATGTTAGTAAGGTTTTATACTTAGACAATGCAACTATCCATAAAATACGGGGTAGTAGCTAGAGTTAGAATCCAAATTGATCTTACAAAATATAGACCTTACCACCTTTTGTTTGGCTATGATGAAGAAGACTTGAAAAAAGGTAAACTGCAAATTATAGAATATGAAATATACTTGAATATTGACATTACTTTAAAAATCAAGGGCATGGGATACAAGACTCCACAATCAAATCTAGGGATGAGGAATTCTATAAAAGAAAAGAACTGGAAAAAAATAAAAACAAAGAGTTAGGAAAATCTCAAAATTACAATGCATGTGCATCAGAGCAGCAAATGTAGATTGTATCAAAGAATACACCTACTGGACAACAAAGGAAAGAAATAAAAGATCATGGTGCCCAATGGAAAACACAGAAGAAGAAACAAATTCAACATCAAACACAACCTCAATCCAAGACTGCCTGGAAACTAAGAGAACTTCAAGAACAAGAAAGCTTGATTATAGAGCAAACAAGTCAGGTAGGTATTACATTAACTATTCCTACTTATAATTCATTTAATTATTTAGATATGCAGGATAAAGAAATGAATGAGAAGGATAATAGCAATAGGATAGTGGTAGAGGTTGTCAATATAACACAAGAACTAGGAAATGCACAAACGATGACCAAACGATCCAAAAGGCTAGTTAGGTAATCCCTACTTAAAATGTTATTACTAAATTGCAGAATGTTTATGTTCTCACACGTGGTACAATTATGAATCAACAAAAAACCTGCAATGCAAGCAATGCACAATGTCAAAAAGCAGATAAAATTCCAAGTGTAGATAATGTAATATAGCAGCCAGTTACATAGCTTTGTGTTTACAACTAAAATGCTAGGAAATCCGCAATTATATCAAACAGGACACGAAGTCCATGTACAAAGTCACAAAGGTGAAGTTCAAGTTGAAGATATTATATCAGAAAAAGGAGGGAGTTTAGAGAGTGGTGTGCAAGGGAAAGAAAGATAAGGTTTGGTCGATGAGGGGGAATGCATTGAGCTTAGAGCTATGGTTATAAGTAGCAACCCACCTCCCCTTATTGCAGCTTATAAAATCCCAGGTGGACACCAAGATTTTACAAATCACAGTACAAATTACGATTTTGCAGCACACAAAAGACCTTAACAGTATAAAGAAAATCAATAAGAAGAGGAAGGAACAAACATTCCAAGAAATAAAGAAGAAGCAGAATCTCCACAAAACAGTAAGAATAAATCTAAGGCAAGATTGAGTAAAAAAAGTAGGGATAACATCAAGAAAAACAATAGAATAAGCGGGCAAGTAAAGCTGATCATCAAAATCAACACCAACATAATGAGGAGGTGGATGAATACATCCATTTAGCATTTGAGGTTGAGTATCATGAAGATACTCGATCCCTAGAAAGCAGTGAAGATGAAGAAGAGTTTAATTAGTACACCATTCACACTGATTATGAAGAAGAAATACAAGAATGTAAAGACAAATAAGGACTATCACCTCGATCAAGGAAGGCAACTAGACATAATCATCAATCTGTAAACACTAATAGACCAATCACAAGATCCTGAAAGAGGCTTGTGATAAATGGTTTGTTTAACCTTCACATTAATTTTTATCAGATTCCTTATATTTTACATATTGTATAATGTGTAAGAAACTACTATTAGACATCCTAGTAATAATCACTATTATTTTTTGTATAGTTATTAGAATTGGTTGTTATACTTTGATAGACTTTTCTTGTAAAGGAGAGAGTTTCCCTCGTTTATGTAGTTGTAATAAAGTATGTATTAGGTGCTTAGTTTCTTTTGAATACAACTTCATGTATAGGGTTGAGTTGAGTAACCATAGTACGCTGGTCGACTCATAACCCACCTTAGAATCGGAGGTAAAGTTTATGTCCCCCTCTATGTAATTTTTTATATTAATAAATGATAAGGTCTGGGGTGTTACTCAGCCCCTGACCCACCACAAGGGTCGTTCTAATAAATTAAAAAAAGCCCAAAATACTAAAACACAAACATTTAATACTAAACCATATATTTTAAACCTCAAATGATAAACCCTGAACAATAAAACCTAAAAAAAGCTACACCCTTACCCTAATCCTAACCATAAACCCTAAACCATAAAAACTAACTCAAAAAAAGGCTCTAAGTCCAAAATACAAAAACCCAAACATGAAGCACTAAACTATAGATTTTAATACTCAAATCAAAAATCACAAACCCTAAAATCTAACCCGAACCCTAACCCTAACTTTAACCCTAAGCCTAACCTCTACCCTAACCCTAACTCTAAACCATTGACCAAACACCCCAATCCCAAAATACCAAAATCCAAACATTAAACACTAAACCATTGATTTTAAACAAGAAATCCTAAACTCCAAAACCTAAAACCTAAAAAAATCCCAAATAGTTAACCATATCCCTAACACAAACCCTAACCCTAACCCTATGCTTAATCCTAACCCTAAACTCTAGACCCTAAACCCACAGCCCAAAATACAAAAACACTAACATTAAACACTAGTCCATCGATATTCAGACTCATATCCTTAACCCCAAACTCTAAAACCTAAGAAAAAATTTAACCCCTAACACTAACCCTAACCCTACCATAAACCCTAAACCCTGAGCCTAAAGTACCAAAACCAAAAATTAAACATTAAACCATTGATGTAAAACCTCAAATCCAAAACCCTAACCCTATCCTTTACCCTTACCCTAACACTACACTATAAACCCAAAATCCTAAGCCATCAATACCAAAACCAAAACATTAAATACTAAACCATAGATTTTAATTCTCAAATGTTAAAACCTGAACCAAATAAAAACAAAACAAAAACAAACCCTAACCCTAAACCTAATCCCTAACTCCTAAACACTACCCAAAATACTAAGCCCAATAATTCTCTCTCTAAAATTTCTCTCTCAACAATAATGGTAATTTCTTCTTGTACAACGGCTAGTCGGACGCCAGACCGGCTCACCAGATGACGAGTGTGACGCCGGCAGTCGAACCTAAGCCTACAGAAGCAAAGATAAGTGAGAAGGAAGGTCAAAATACCATGATCAGGACCTCGCCAGAGAGGAACACGAAAAATCATTTTCCACTGACAATACTCATTGCAGTGGCAGATTTCGATGGCGCGAGTGTGTTAATTCACCAAAACACAATATGCGGATTCATGAAATAAATGTTGAAGCGAATCAAACACCTACTCAAAAGCTCAACTTATTTCAAAAATCAAAGATTTCTATTTCACCAGCTCAAATCGAAATGCAACATCCATCTAGAGTAATGGAGAAAGCACCAACTCAAATCGAAACTCATCACATAGCAGGAGCGGTAGCAGAACTAAGTTTCGAAGTTTAGTTAAATACTCTTCAACAATCAGCAGCTCACAAGCTCCAACAATAAACACAAAATGTAGCTGGAAATTTAACCGGAGTCGAGGAAGTATGTGCGCAGAATAGGAGTGGATTTAGTGGCTTTTTCAAAGGTTCAACTAGTAGAGAAAAATCTACTCCAAAATCTGTAGCTCAGGTATCAGAAGAAGTGCACAAAATCAACTCAGACGGTCTTGCGGAAACAGAACATAACGAAGCTTAGGTTACTGAAAGTTCTAACAAAACCGGGTTCCATCCAAACTGAATGACCAACCTCGTGCTTCGTATGAGAGAGGGGATCGTACAGGTAAATATCCCATTACTAATATCTCAACTAATATGTCTAAGGTGCAGTGGGAGTCGATGAACATTGTTAGAGAACAATAAATGGAGAAGATTCAATGCAATCGAAGAAATGTAAGTGAGCAGGAGCACAATGATGAACAGGGGATTAACAGAGAGAACATGACATATCCCAAACAATTCTCGAAAATAACTTATAACTTCACCAGGTATGTTACTAACTCGGGGGGAAATAAAAATATTATTTCTAATGGTCGTGATGGCATGGAGAATGGGAGACAAAGCTACAATCATCAACAGGAGCAAAATGATCAAGAAAGTGGACAGGAACCAGCCCCTATACGATTGTGCAATCTAATGATGCGATGTTGCGGTTTAATCAAGCCAAAAGGAAGTTCCAATCGTGTTGACTGATCCTGTCCAAACTACTAGACAAGGTTATCCGGGCAGTACTCATTGATGAGGATGATTGTTACGTAAAACTAGCAGCCAATTACAAGTTTACATTGGTTGGAAAATTCACTAACACTATGCCTAAAATGGAGCTTGTTCGTAAGAGTTTTATCCGACAAACGCAATTAGCTGGAGGGGTGAAGATATCTCATTTTAATTCAAGACATTTATATATAGATTTGGATAATGAAATGGATTATAAAATGGTTTGGACTAAATTTCAAATGACTATTTAAAGGTAGCTTATGCGCATTCAAAAATTGACTCAAGACTTCACTTGGGATGAGGAAACTTATCTAGTGCCTATTTGGGTGAGTCTACCAAGCATTTCTTTGCATTGTTATGACAAAGTCTTGTTGACAATGGTGTTGGAATGAGCTTGCAAAGTACTATATTTGGATTCACCTTCATCACAATGAACACGAGGCAACATCATTCGTGTGAAGGTCTAGGTTGTTCTAACTAAGGAACTACAAATCCATGTGTGGTTAGGCTTCAAGAACTCACATCCTAATAAAGGGCGTTGGATCAAAATGCATTATGAAGATATCCCCTCATGTTGTATGCACTGCAAACATCAAGAACATATAGATTACCAATGCACTATTAGGACAAGGGAAGAGGACAATAGCAACAATGGAATTCAGGTAAGTGAAAAAAACTTAATGGAGCTGGAGAGTAAGCCACAGTCAGATCTTGGAAGGCAGCAAATTCTCTAGCAGATTGGGACTTAAATGAACCTCCCTTGAAAGCAACAAGAAATGCTCAATTTGGAACAAAGAGAACATGACATAATTCAAGTTCAGACTACGCAAGGCACACAAGAGGATCCAACAATCAACGGTAGACAAAAAAGAAGAGACAACATAAGTCTGGGATCAAAACAACACAAACATATATGGAGGTCTACATCACCTCAACACAAAGAAAATATTATCAAAACCAATGACAATGCAGGTAAAGATGGTATACTTCGTATAAGTACTAGTAATACTTACAACTCTCTTGCAGCGGAAGAACAAGTGGAACAACTACCATAAAATGTAGAAGTCGACAACCGTGAAGATCAACATACATTAAGATAGGACAAACCAAAAGGAAGCAAACAAAAGTGATCGAAAAGCTTCTATACAACAACAGAACAATAGGGAATCAATAACTAAGACAAGAAAGAACTCAGAGCAGAACCAGGGGGATCACCAATCAAAAACAGAGAAATTCAAAGATAACAATGCAGCACACCTACATTAATACAAGAGACTCCTAAGGCAGGTATTAAGACTGACACAAAAATAGCTTTACCGCAGCATAACAACTATGAGACAACAACTACGACAATCAGGAGCCCAGGTATTGACTTATCTCTCCCAACACCCCAGCAGCTCCGTAGTAATAATATTAAAGATTGTATAATTGTTGGGACAACTAATGTAGTTACTAGAGGTAAGGGAGGAGATAGTCAGGAGAAACTTTCTAATGAGCAGGAAGGGGAAACCATAAGGAGGGGGGACAGATTTATAGATAAGGATAAGATGCAGCAACCAACAGAGGGTACTAAAAATCAATATCAAAATGAAAATAAGAGTCAAAATAGGCCAAGTAAAAAGACAAGAGAAGCCATTAAGAGACGGAAACAAAGGGAAGCGGGGTTACAAGGAGATACATATCAAGATCAAATGGTAAACATTTTACGAGGAGATGAGAAAGAAAATTCAAATTATTATGTTGTAAATTCAGAAGATGAATGACACTACTAATAATTCCTTGAATTGATAAAGATGATGATGGGTGGAGGGGAGACTGCAGAACATTTGATTAAGTATTTTTGGCTCCACATTCCTAAACGAGCATCATGCCAAGAAACTAAAAGCTACAGATCAACATGGCCTCTCTCCCAGAGGCAGGAAGACTGTCAGACAAAGACATAATGCAACCAAGGATACTGCATCATCTATTATGAGCAGGCCTAACACTAGGTCAAAGAGTAAAGGTTGTTAATGATCAGTACTATTTGCTGGAATATAAGGAGTATTAACACCCAAGGTTCGTTGGAACGTCTTCAAAATTTCAATAAAATGAACAATTTATCAATCATTGTTATTCTGGAACCTTTTGCGGATAGATCTTAATTATACAAGTTTAAGAAACTTCTGATGATGGAACATGTGATTTGTAATGGTAACGGTAAAATTTGGGTTTTCTTAAAAAAGGATGTGAATTGTGATATTTTGGAAATCCATGATCAACATATTACTCTTATGACAAAACACGTGGAACATTTGGACAAATTCATCCTTTCTTGTTTCTATGCAAAGTGCAAAGAACATCTTAGAAAGCCTCTTGGGGATAGAATGTACTGTTTTTCTAATATGATTTGACCATGGTGTACAATTGGATATTTCAATGTCATCACTTCGATTAAAGAAAACTATGGAGGAATTCCTTATAGTATGAATAAAAGCTTGGAGTTCATTAACATCATTGAAGCTAGTGGCTTGATCGACCATGATTGCAGTGGTCCTCATTTTACATGGCGTAATTAGAGATCGGCAGAAGCTCATGTGTGGAAGAGACTAGACTGAGCCATGGTGAATGATAGATGGCTGGATTGCATGCCACATACTACAATAGCTCACCTGCCAACTGTTTGATCGGATCATTGCCCATTACTCTTAGAAATGGAGGCTACAACCGATCATAAAGTTAAATATTTCAAGTTCCTAAATTGTTGGACTGAAAATTCTAACTTTATGAAGGTTGTTCAGTATTCATGGAAGGAAGATGTTGGTGGTTATCCATTGTGGATATTCCACCAGAAACTTAAAAATTTGGCTCGTAAATTAAGTGAGTTGTCTAGGCAACAGTTTGGAAACAGTTTCTTCAAATTTATTGAATTTGAGGAACAAGTTAAAGAGGTTGAAGAGAGGATATTACACTGTAATACAGAGGAAAACAAAACCAATCTTCATCTGCTGAATGCTCAATATATCTAATATATGAAAATTGAAGCATTTATTCTCAAACAAAAAATGCAGCTTCAGTGGTTCAAAGAAGGTAAATACTTCCATTATGTTATGAGAGGTCATAGAATGAAACTTCTCATTCATCAAATTTGCAAGCATGAGGATACAGGGATATAAGGTGATGAAAATATTGCAAATGAGGCTTACCAATTTTTTCAAAATGTGTTCTCGGGTAAGGATGATAGTGTAGAAGAAGAGGTTTTGAATTGTATCCCCAGAATGGTTACGAATGATCAGAATCAGTTAGTTCAAAGACTCCCTGACTTGGAAGAAATTACTAAGGTGGTTTATTCCATTAACCCAAATTCAGCGGCAGGGTCGAATGGATTTGGAGGAAAATTTTATCAATCTTGTTGGGAGGTTATTAAGGAGGATGTAGTTATGGCTGTTCAACATTTTCTCTACGGAAATATTATGCGTAAGTACTTCTCTCACGCCTGTCTTGTTTTGCTGCCAAAATTTTATAATCTGAATAGATTTTCTGATTTCAGGCCTATAAGTTTGAGCAATTTTTCAAATAAAATTATTTCAAATATTTTGGCTACCCGGCTAGCTCTTATTTTACCTCGGTTTATTTCTGAGAATCAAGCAGGCTTTCTTAAAGGTCGAAGTATCTCTGAAAACATCATGTTAGCTCAAGAGATTACTCACAGTATTAAGCGTTTTAAAGATGGTGATAATGTAGTTGTTAAGTTGGATATGTCCAAGACATATGACAGAGTGTCGTGGTCATACACTTGTTTACTGCTAAGAAGAATGGGATTCGAAGAAAATTTTATTGATCTAGTCTTGAGAAGTATCATTAATTACTGCTATTCGATCATTATCAATGGAACTAGACATGCTTTATTTCATTCTACTAAGGGAATCAAGCAAGGGGATCACTTATAACCATCCCTATTTATTTAAGGGGCGGAGGTGTTATCCAGAACTCTTAACATGATTTACAAAAATCACATATTTCAAAATTTTCATATGGAGAGAAGAGGTCCTCAAATTAATCATCTGATCTTTGTTGATGACATTATCATCTTCTCTTCGACTACATGAGATTCGTTGTAGCTAATTATGAAAACTCTAGCAACATATGAGGCTTTTTTGGGATAGCTCATAAATAAGGATAAAAGCCATTTCATGATCTCGGAAAATACTTCTGTTGACACTATTTCTCTGATTCAGAACATCAAAGGATTCTCTCAGAAAAACAGTCCTATCGTCTATCTTGGATGCCCGTTGTACATTTGTCGTCGGGGAATCATTTTTTATTTGGAGCTAGTGGATATGATCACAAAGAGGATTATGGGATAGCAGTCTAGAACATTGAACTTTGGGGGCAAAACTAGAATGATCAAGCATGTTCTTCAATCCATCCCGATTCAGACTATGTCAACTCTCTCACCGCCGAAAGCTACTATCGGATACATTACAAAGGCGTTTGCAGACATCTTTGGGGGATGGTATAAAGACAAATTAAAATATCTTTGGTATTCTTGGGATAATCTTTGTCTTCCTATAGACGAAGACGGTATAGGTATTAGAAGAATTGAAGCTGTTTCCAAGTCTCTCAAACTGAAACAGTGGTGGAGCTTCAAGACAAAGAAATCTCTTTAGGGTCGGTTTTTGAATGAAAAATATTGTCAATGAGCTCACCCAGTAGCTAAAAATCTTGATGCAGGACAATCTCTTTGCTGGAAATTTATGATAAGGAGCAGGGAAATAGCGGAAAGTAGACTGGACCGGAGTGGGACCTCTAGCTAATCAATGCGATCACATCACTAGCCTTAATAACACTCCCATCTCTTAATTCATGATTAATGGAGGCATGAATGAAGCTAGTGTTCGACAATCAATTCCCCTTTTTTTTGTTCCAATAGTCATCGGCACTAAGATTAATAAAGAAGCAAATATACAGGACACACCTATTTGGAAAAATAAGTGATAAAGGACATTACTCTTGCTATTCGGCTTGGGATCTCGTTAGAAGTAGATGTAGCAACAGGGTAATAAGCAAAGTCATTTTGCATAGATTTATCCTGTTTAAGATCTCTTTTTTAGTTTGGAGGGCTCTTCGCAACAATCTCCCAACTAATGATAGGATAACTCAATTTGGGATGGATCCTTCCCAATGCTCTTGCTGTTACGCCCCAGGTAATGATACTATTAAGCATATCTTCATTGAGGTTCATTTTGCTAACAAAATTTGGAGGTTTTATTCAGGGAATGCAGGTATACAACACGGGAACACTTCTATTCATATGTTATACATAGATGGAGCAATTTGGAGCATAAAAATGAGGCACATCTGTTGTTCAACCAAAGCCTTCCTATAATCATCCTATGGAACCTACGGAAAAATTGATATTCAGCAAAATATGGCGCAAAGCAATCAAACACTATATGGGTAATGTATTTAATTCAAAAAGATTTTAATCTACTCTTACCCATGGCTTTTCCGCAGATTGCATGGCCAAAAAACTGGAACAACCTATGCCGTATGGTGATGGAATGCCAACACGAGGTTATGGTCAAAGAAATTACATGTAGGCCCCATCTCAGCCCCTATTAAAATTAAACTCGGATGCGAGTGCACTCAACAATCCTGGGAAAATTTGCGGAAGGGGCATCGTACGAGACTTTCAAGGGGATATAATCTATGCATTTGCTATACCTTTGGGCATTGGAACAAATAACAAAGTCGATACTCAAGCAGCTTTATATGGATTAATGTGTTGCATCCAGCATGGATACAACAAAATTCATTTGGAGACAGATTCTCAATTGGTCATTCAATGGATAGCAAAAATACAAGACACGTTGTGGAGGATGCAACCATATATCCGAGAACTTCAGGCTCTACTCCAGCAACTTGACCAAGTCAAGATTACTCACACTTACAATGAAGCAAACTTTACAGCGGATAGACTTGCAAAGCATAGCCATAGCATGGACATAATTCAACATTTTTATGTCAAGGATCAACTACCGATTTTAGCGAAAGGAAGTTACATTCTGGAAAAACATGGTATGTCCTCTTTTAAACAGAAGAGACTCAAGATAATTATGGAGCCTCCTTAAATTTTAGCTTGATTTTGATAAGTATAGTCTCTATACTTTTTTTTCTTAGGAGCCTATTCAATTAGACTATATCATTTGATATAGTCTCTTTGAATAGGATAGATTTCTGTTGCTTTCAATTTGTAAAGGGAGAGTCTCCCTCATTTACGTTTATTAGATACGATGTACAGAGAGGAGTCCTCTCTTTTAGATTCATAGTATTTAGTTTCATCTTTTTGATTTTAAGGTGAAGAATCGACATTCCTTGGGAATGCGGATTATGGAACCACCTAATAGGATGGAGGTAAGGTTGATGCCCCCCTTCGTGTACATTTTCTGTTATTAATGCTAAGGCCTGGGGCTGTTTCTTAGCCCCTTACCCCCCCAAGGGTAATTTAAAAAGAAGTCCAAAAAAAACTGTAAGTCCAAAATGCGAAAACATAGACATTAAACATTAAGCATTAATTTTAAACCTTAAATCGTAAGCCACAAACCCTAAAACCTAAAAGAAATACCTAAACCATAACCCTAACCTTTAACCGAACCCTAAACCATCAACTCAAAACCCCAAGACCGAAATACCAAAACCCAAACATTAAACACTAAAACATAGATTTTAGACCAAAAAATCTTAAACCCCAAACCTAAAAGCAAAAAAACCCATAAACTATAACTCTAACCCTAACCCTAACATGAACCCTACCCCTATCCTTAACCCTAACCCTAATCCCTAAAACCTTAACCCAAATTCAAAAATACCAAAACCCTAACATTAAACCCTAAACCATAAATATTACAACTCAAATCGTTAACCCTAAACCCTAATTCCCCAAAAACAACCAAAAAACAATCCTAACCCTAACATTAACCCTAACCATAACCCTATTATAAACCTTAAACAGAAAGCCCCAAATACTAAAACCAATATATTAAACACAAAACTATCGATATTAAACCTCAAATCCTAAAACCTAAACACAAAAATGTAAAAACCCAAAACTCTAACCCTTACCCTAACCTTTACCCTAACCCTATCCCTAAACCATAAACCCCAAAACCCTAAGCCCAAAATACCAAAACCCAAACATTAAATACTAAAACATAGATTTTAAATCTCAAATGATAAACCATGAACTATAAATCATAAAAATTAACCTATACCCTAACCCTAATCCTAACCCTAACCCTAAACCATAAACCCTAATTCAAAATAAATCCATAAGTCCAAAATAAAAAACCCAAACATTAAACGACAAACTCAAACCGAAGAAAAGCTAATCCCAAACCCTTACCTAAAACCTAACCCTAAAATAAATCAAAGATTAGGGAAATAGAACAAGGAATCAGATTCCAGTGTGAAACATAGTATGGATACAAATTCTAAAGATATAGGGAACAATGCAACCAATATCAAAATAGAAAAAAACCTTAAGAACAAAAACAAGCCTAGTAAGCACAAAAGAGATGCATCTAAGAGAAGGTTAAACAATAAACAAGAAGGTGAACAAGAAGGGGAACAGGAAATGAGGGAGGAAATAGGTAACAAATTATTGATGGTTGACAATCATCAGACATAGGAAAAGCCTTCCCCATAAGAGAAAAATATGACACCACCTCCATGGGCATATCCAAATAAATAAACAAGCTATTGTCAAGTTAATACTATACATTTTATATATGAGTATAAAGTGAAAAAACTTTGAGGATGAGGTTGTTAGAGATAATCAATTTGTTCAGGAGATGGAGGATGACAATGAGACGAGTGAAGCTTTAATAAGAGCTTTCAGTCCTCAGAATGGTCAGGACCTTGAAGTGGAGGTTCAACAAGTAACTCAAAACCGAGGTCTATCTCTAAGAAAGCTGCAAAATGACAAATTTCATTTCAAGAATCAGGATGTTAAAACTTTTCCAACTGGCAAGCCAAATACCAGAATTTTTTCCGCTAAATCATCCAAATGATTAGTACAATCATATGGAATACGAGAGGGATCAACACTCAGGGGGTGTTCAACAGGCTCAAAATGCTTTAAAAATTCATCACTTGTCCATCATCACTATTCTAGAACCTTTCTCAGATAGTGTTCATGTTCAAAATTTTAAAGTCCAATTAAACCTGGAAAATAATACCAGTAAATGTAATAACAAGATTTAGTGTTTCTTGGAGTAGTGAGATTGACCTATTAACCTTGATGAAGATGAGCAGAAATTCACTTGTGAGATGAAACACAATGAATTACAAGATCAATTTATTACTACCTTTGTTTATGCAAAATTCAAAGAGAATCTTAAAAGTACACTTTTGGATAAGATGCTACATCAAGTTTTTGTGGACAACAAACCATGGTGCTCTGTGGGTGACTAAAATGTTATAACTGCTATAGATGAGAAACTGGGAGGGGTCCCCTATAATATGAGAAAGAGCTTATATTTTATAGCACTCATTTGAAGCTTGTGGACTGATGGACATTGGTTTCAGTGGAAAAAAGCTTACTTGGTCCAACAAAAGGGGTATCAATCAAAAAATTTGGAAGAGATTAGATAGGGCTCTTGTAAATGATTCTTTGTTGGAAATGATGCATCAAACGACTATCAACCATTTGTCTTCTATTGGTTTTGATCACTGTCCACTTCACATGGAAATGGTGTCAAATGAGGCAGAACATATTAAGTATTTCAGATTCCTTTGGAAGCTGTAAAAACATGTTGGGATAAGGAAGTGGAGGGCAAAAACATGCGGAGATTGCATCACAAACTGAAAAGATTATCTAACACTCTTAGTGCATGGTCTAAGAGGGAGTTTGTTGACATCTTCTAGAACGTCAAGACTTATGTAGAAAAGGTTCACAAGGCTGAATAAAGATACATTACTGATCAAAGTGAATCAAACAAAATTTCTCTCCATGAACTTAATGCTCATTAAATCAAATTTCTTATGTTGGAAGACACAATTCTGAAACAAAAAACACAACTACAATGGTTCAAGGAAGGAAACAATAATTCAAAATATTTCCATTCCTTGATAAGAGGGAGAAGAAGAAAATTGTTCGTTCATAGAATTACCAATGAATGGGGAATGGACACATGGTGTAGAGAATATTGTTATGGCTTCCTGTGAACACTTCAAAGATATCATTATAGAGGAGGATAAAATTATTAATCAGGAAAACTTGGAGTGCATTCCAAGAATGATCATGCATAAACAAAAATCCAGACTTACCAGTATCCCAGATATTGATGAACTTATGAATGTAGTTTTTTGAATAATTCCTAATTCTGCAGCTTGTCCGGATGGCATGAGTGGGTATTTCTATCAAAAGTGCTGGCACATTATCAAGACTGACTTAATGGGAGTCATTCAGGACTTCTATAGTGGCCAAATGATTCATAAATACTCCTCCCATTCTTGCATTGTATTGCTTCCCAATGTGAATAATCCCAGTCAGTTGACTGAGTTTAGACCTATAAGTTTGAACAACTTTACTAAGAAGATTATTTCTAAAATATTAATCAACAGACTTGGACCCATTCTTCCTTCCTTAATCTTTATTATCAATCCGGGTTTGTAAAGGGAAAAAGTATTTCTGAGAACGTCATGTTAGCTCAGTAAATCATCCACCAAATCAGGAAGCCTAATATTGGGAGCAATGTTATTATTACATTAGACATGGCAAAAGCCTGTGACAGAGTTTCTTGGTCATACACATGTCTTGTTCTTAGGAAAATGCGCTTCTTTGAGATATTCATTGACATGGTATGGAGAATTATGGCAAACAAGTGGTACTAAGTTATAATCAATGGGAAGATGTATGGTTTCTTCCAATCCACTAGAGGAATAAAGAAAGGTGACCCCCTATCCCCAGCCCTATTTACTTTAGGTGCTGAAGTTCATTCGAGGTCTCGCAATACACTTCACAACCACCCTGATCATCATTGTTTTTACATTGAAAAGAGGGGGCCTCAAGTGAATCATTTAAGAATTGTAGACGACATCATTCTATTCACCTATGGAAGATGTAAAAACCTTAAATATTCTAATCCATACTTTGAAGACATATGAAGAAACATCTGTACAACTGATCAATGGTGACAAAAGTCACTTTAAGGTTCATTCCAATGCATTCAGTAGCACAATTAGCAGAATCAAGAAATACACTTGCTTCAGACAAAAATAGGGTACTTAAATTTATCTAGCCAGTCCTCTTTTCATTGGTAGGCCTAGAATTATCTACTTTTCTGACCTTGTTAACAAAGTTTCATGCAAGATCACAGGTTGGCAAACAAAGCAACTAAGTTATGCAGTAGGGCAATTTTAGCTAAGCATGTACTTCAAGCTCTCCCTATCCACTTACTGTCTGTTGTCACCCCTCCTTCCACAACCCTTAAACAAATCCAAATGCTCATGGCTGATTTCTTCTAGCGATGGAAAAACAATAAGAATAAATACCGTTGAGCATCCTGAAAAAACCTTAGGACTTCCTTATGATGAAGGGGGTGTTGGATTGAGGAATATAAAATATGTTTGTATGGCATCCAGATTTAAGAAATGGTGGATCTTCAAGACTAAACAAACGATTGGGGTGAATACTTGAAGGCAAAATACTGTCAAAGATCCAACCTAGTGTGCAAGAAATGGGACAATGGCTAGTCATTAACCTTGAAATATATGTTGCAAAACAAACAGCAAGTTGAAAAACACATCCAATGGAACCTCAAGTAAGGCAGCTACTCTTTTTGGTGGGATAATTGGCTTGGCATTGGACCACTTTCTCAATTTTCCACACACAGTAACAGGTTCAATAGCAAAAAAGTGGCTGACTTTTGGTACGAAGGACAATGGAATTGGAGAAAATTGCTAGAACAGGCACTATCATGTAAACTATCCAGCATTCTTCCAACAAAATACCTCAACAAATTGAACTTCTGGATCAGGCTGTGTGGAAACTCAGCAACCATGGCTTACTTAGCTGTTCATCTGCCTAGTACAAGATTAGAGAAAAAAGATTAAAAAACAGTTTAACTCTCTTACGTGGCACAAAAACATTCCTTTTAAGTCCACTTTTTAATATAGAGAGCCTTGAGAGGAAGGAAAACACCCTACTAATGAGAAATTAACTAATTTTGGCATTAAGCTAACTAGTTGTTTTTGTTGCTACAACAAGATAGGTTTGGACAATATCGACCACATCTTCAATACTAGACAGTTTGCAGATTAGATATGGAAGAGCTGTGAAGGCACTGTTGGAATAAACACAAATCACAACTGACTACAGTAACGTATCAAACACTGTTGGTCAGCAAAGCACAACAATGCAGCACATATATTGGTAATGCAGGCTACCCCCAAATTTTATTTGCTGGTATCTTTGGAGGAGCAGGTGTACCTGCAAATATGGAGACAAAACTCTCAACATCAAGAGGGTCAGCGATGCTATTTACAAAGATAACAACAAGATAATGTCAACAACTTTCTCCCAAATCAGGTCGCCAACAAAATAGATAGAATTAGTTATACTATGCAAAAAGTGTTTTCATGTCACTAATGTGAATATGGTTACACGAAATTGGAGATGGAGGCATTTTGAGAGATCAAACAGGTAAACTGCAAATCACATTCACTACTCCCCTTGGAGAAGGTACAACGAATAGGACAGAAATTGAAGTAGCCATTTTTGGGTTGACGTGGGCATTGGAGTTGGGTTATAGAAACATAGTGTTAGAGGTTGATTCACTGCTGGTGGTGAACTGGATTCTGGAAAAAGTGATCCCATAATGGAGCATCACAATTCAACTGGAATGATTACAAAAGCTCATCTTAAAGACTCACAGGTTCAAAGCACACACTCATTTAGAGAAACTAATTCGATAGCTGATGCTCTTTCTAAATACAGTGACAAGATACCTACTCCACAAATCTTCTTCAACAGTCAACAGTTGCCAAAAGAAGCTAAGGCCTATTATCAGTTAGACTTGTTGGAGATGCAAAATTTTAGAAGGAAGAAAACCAATAAAATTATAGAACCTCCTTGATCATAGAGGTTACCTTTTCAACATAGCTATAATTATAGCTTCTTTGATTAGGGTAGAGTAGGATAGTTTTTTATTTTGAAAATGTAAAGGGAGAGTCTCCCTTGTTTATTCTTCCTAGATACTATGTATTAAGAGGAGTCCTCTCTTCTAGGTTCTTAGTATTTTGGTTTCGCCATTTTTCTAGGGGGAGGACTTGACTTTCTTTTTTGGAAAATTGACTCTGAAACACAATAGATTTGGAGGTACGGTTTATGTCACCCTCCTTGTATTTTGTTTTTTATTAATGTTATGTCATGGGATGTTGCTCAGCCCTTACCCCTCCAAGGGTAATTAAAAAAACATAACCCTAAACCATTTAATCAAAACCCCAAGAACAAAATACAAAATATCAAACATTAAACACTAAATTATAGGTTTTAATCCAAAAATCCTAAACCCGAAACCTAAAAGCTAAAACAAAACCCTAAACTCTAAACCTAACCCTATCCCTAACATAAAACCTTACCCTAAACCTATCCTTAACCCTAATCCTAAACTCTAAACCCTAAACCCAAAGCCTAAAATACCAAAACCCTAACATTAAACACTAAACCATAAATAATACAACTCAAATCCTTAACCCCAAACCTAAGTGCCAAAAAACAACCTAAAAACAACCCTAACCCTAACATTTACCCTAACCCTAACCCTATTCTAAACCCTAAAGAAAAATCCCAAAATACCAAAACCTAAATATTCGGGTTAGGGTTTGTGGTTTAGACTTGAGGTTTTTTTTGGACTTAAGGTTTAAGGTTTGGGATTTAGGGTTAGTGTCAGATTTAGGATTAAGGTTAGGGGTGTAGTTTTTTTTAGGTTTTATTATTCAGGGTTAAGCATTTGAGGCTTAAAATCTATCGTTAAATATTTAATATTTGGGTTTTGGTATTTTGGGATTAGGATTTTTTGTTTATGGTTTTGGGTTAGTGTTAGGGTTTTTGATGTTTTTTTGATTTTTTATATGGGGTTAAGGATTTGAGGTTTAACATACATGGTTTAGTGTTCAATATTTGGGTTTTGGAATTTTGGGATAAGGGTTTAGGATATATGGTAGGGTTAGAGTTAGGGTTAGTGTTAGGGTTCAGGTTAGGGTTTAGGTTGTTTCTTAGGTTTAAGTGTTTGGGGTTATGGATTTTAGTTTTAATATCTATGGTTTACTGTTTAATGTTAGGGTTTTGGTATTTTGTGCTTTGAGTTTAAGTTTTAGGGCTTAGGGTTAGGGTTAAGGAAAGGGTTAGGGTTAGGGTGCGAGATAGGATTAGAGTTAGTGATTGGGGTTTTTTGGGTTTTAGGTTTTGGGGTTTAGGATTTTTTGTTTAAAATCGATGGTTTAGTGTTTAATGTTTGGGTTTTGGTATTTTGGGCTTGGGGATCCGTATTAATGGTTTAGGGTTAGGGTTAGGGATTACATTTTTTGTAGGTTTTAGGTTTTTTTTTAGGATTTGAGGTTTCAAATCTATGGATTAGTGTTTAATGTTTGGGTTTTCGTATTTTGGTTTTAGTGTTTTGTTGTACTTATAGTTTAGGGTTTAACGTTAGGGTTAGGGTTAGGGTATGGTTGTAGGTTTCTTTTTAGGTTTTATGTTTAGCATTTGAGGTTTAAAATCTATGGTTTAGTACTTGAATTTTGGGTTTTGGTATTTTTTTCTTAGGGTTTTGGGTTTATGGTTTAGGGTTAGTGTTGAGGTAAAGGTTAGGGTTCTACTTAGGGTTAGTTTTTTTTTTTTTTTTTTGGTTTACGATACTGGATATAGGATTTGATGCTTAATATCAATGGTTTATTATTTAATATTTGGATTTTGGTACTTTTGTATTACTTATTAGGGTTTATAGTAGGGTCATGGTTAGGTTTTATTTTAGGTTAGGGTTTTTTTAGGTAGTTTTTTGGGTTTTAGGGTTTGGGGTTAAGGATTTGAGTTGTAATATTTATGGTTTATTATTTAATGTTATGGTTTTGTTATTTTGGGCTTTGGGTTTAGGGTTTAGGGTTTAGAGTTAGGGTTAAAGTTAGTGTTAAGGTTAGGGTTCGTAAGGGATAGGGTTAGGGTTGGGGTTTATGAATTTTTTAGCTTTTAGGTTTTGGGGTTTAGGAGTTTTTTGTTAAATTCTATTGTTTAGTGTTTAATGTTTGGGTTTTAGTATTTTGGGCTTGTGGTTTAGGATTAATGGTTTAGGGTTAGGGTTAGGGTTAAGGTTAGGGTTAGGGCTTGTGTTAGAGTTAGGGTTAGGGTTTATGCTTTTTTAAGGTTTTACGATTTGTGGTTTAGGATTTGAGGTTTAACATCGATGGTTTAGTATTTAATGTTTGGGTTATCTTATTTTGGACTAACGTTTTTATGGGACTTGTTGTTTTCTTTGGACATAGGATTTAGGGTTTAGGGTTTACGGTTAGGATTAGGGTTAGGATGTAGATATTTTTAGGTTTTAGGGTTCAGGGTTTTGCATTTTAGGTATAAAATTTATGGTTTAGTATTTAATATTTTGGTTTTGGTATTTTGGGCTAAGGGTTTCGAGTTTATGGTTTAAGGTTTAGTGTTAGTGTTAGGGTTTTTGATTTTTTAGGTTTTTAAATTTAGTTTTTAGGATTCGAGGTTTAATATCAATGGCTTAGTGTTTAATGTTTGGGTTTTCGTATTTTTAGCTTGGGGTTAAGGGTTTATGTTAGGTTTAGGAATAGAGCTTATGTTGGTTTTTTGATTTTAGGGTTCGGGTTAAGGATTTGAGTGGTAATATCTATAGTTTAGTATTTACTTATAGTGTGTAGGTATTTTGGGCGTTGGGTTTAGAGCTAAAGTTTTATGTTCGTATTAGAGATTGGGTTAGGATTCGGGTTTAGCATTTTTTTAGGTTTTAGGTTTTGGGGTCAGGATTTTTTGTTTAAATTCTATGGTTTAGTGTTAATATTTGGGTTTTGGTCTTTTGGTCTTGGGATTCCGGATTATGTTTAGTGTTAGGGTTAGGGTTAAGGTTAGTGTTAGCGTTTAGGTTAGAGTTAGGGTTAGGGTTTAGGATTTTTTAGATTTTAAGGTTTGTGGTTTCGGATTTGAGGTTTAAAATCTATGGTTTAGTATTTAATGTTTGGGTTATCATATTTTGGACTATGGTGTTTCTTGTTATCTTTGGACATAGGATTTAGGGTTTAGGGGTTAGGGTTAGGATTAGGTTTATGATTACCGTTAGGGTGTAGATTGTTTTTAGGTTTTATGGTTCAGGGATTAGCATTTGAGGTTTAAAGTCTACGATTTAGTATTTAATGTTTGGGTTTTGGCATTTTGGGCTTAGGATTTTGGGTTTATTGTTTATTGTTTAGGGATAGGGTTAGGGTTAGTATTTTGGGTTTTTTGGGGTTTTGTGTTTAGGGTTTAAGATTTGAGGTTTAATATCAATTGTTTAGTGTTTAATGTTTGGGTTTTGGTATTTTATGCTAGGGGTTTAGGGTTTATGGTAGGATTAGGGTTAGGCTTAATGTAAGGATTAGGTTTTTTGTTTAGGTTGTTATTCAGTTTTTAAGGTTTAGGGTTAAGGATTTGAGTTTTAATATCAATGGTTTAGTGTTTAATGTTACGGTTTTGGTATTGTAGGATTTGGGCTTAGTGTTTAGGATTTAATATTAGGGTTATGTATAAGGTTAGGGTTAGGGTTCGTGTTAGGGTTAGGATTTAGTTTTTTTTTTGTTTTAGGTTTTGAGGTTAAAGATTTTTTCTTTAAAATTTATATTTTAGTGTTTAATTTTTGGGATTTTGGGCTTGGGGCTTCGGGATAATGGTTTAGGGTTAGGGTCAGGGTTAGGGTTAAGATTAGGGTTAGGGTTTGGGGTAGGGTTAGGGTTTAGGTTTTTTAGGTATTCATATATTAGACTTACAGACTTTTTTGGAATTAGGGTTTAGGGTTTAGGGTTTGAATTATTTTTAGGGTATAGGTTTTTTTAGGTTTAGTGTTAGGATTAGGGTTAGGGTATAGTTTTTTTTTAAATTTATTTTGGGGCTTTTTTTTCTTTGGACATAGGGTTTAAGGTTTAGGTTAGTGTTAGAATTTGGGTTACGGTGTAGGTTTTCTTTTAGATTTTATAATCGAGGGTTAAGTATTTGAGGTTTTAAATCTATCATTAACTGTTTAATTTTAGGGTTTTGTATTTTGGGCTTTGGATTTTGGATTTATGGTTTAGAGTTAGGGTTTTGGGATTTTTTAGATTTTTTGATCTAGGGTTAAGGATTTGAGGTTTAATATCCATGGTTTAGTGTTTAATGTTTTGACATTGATATTTTTTCTTAGGCCTTAGGATTTATGGTAGGGTTAGGGTTAGGGTTAATGTTAGGGTTAGGGTTAGGTTTTAGGTTGTTTTTTATGTTTTAGGGGTTAGGGTTAAGGATTTGAGTTGTAATATAGTGTTTAATGTTAGGGTTTTGACATTTTAGGCTTTGGGTTTAGGGTTTAGGGTTCGGGTTAAGGATAGGGTTAGGGTAAGGGATAGGGATAGATTAGAGTTAGTGTTTAGGGTTGTTTTTAGGTTTTGGGGTTTATGATTTTTTGTTTAAAATATATGGTTTAGTGTTTAATGTTTGGGTTGGGCTTGGGGTTTTAAATTAATAGTTTAGAGATTTGGTTAGGGTTAGGGTTAGGGATTAGTTTTTTTTTAGTTTGTGGGGTTTGTGGTTTAGGATTTGTGGTTTCAAATCTATGGTTTATTGTTTAATGTTTGGATTTTTGTATTTTAGACTTAGTGTATTTTTTAACTTAGGGTTGAAGGGTTAGGGTTAGGGTTAGGATTGGGGTTAGGATGTAGGTTTCTTTTTAGGTTTTATGGTTCAGGGTTCAATATTTGAGGTTTAAAATCTATGGTTTAGTATTTAATGTTTGGGTATTGGTATTCTTGACTTAGTGTTTCTGGTTTATGGTTTAGGGTTAGGGTTAAGGTTAGGGTTTGGGTTAGGGTTAGGGTTTTGGGTTTAGGATTTAGGATTTGAGGTTTAATATCAATGGTTTAGTGTTTAATATTTGGATTTTGGTATTTTGGGATTGCTTTTTAGGGTTTATAGTCGGGTTAGTGTTACGGTTAATATTAGGGTTAGGGTTCTTTTTAGGTTTGTTTTTTAGGTATTAAGGTTTTGGGTTAAGGATTTTAGTTGTAATATTTATGGTTTATTATTTAATATTCGGGATTTGGTTTTTTAGTCTGTGGATTTAGGGTTTAGGGTTTAGAATTATGGTAGAGGATATTATTAGGGTTAGGGTTTAAGGTTTTTTTTAGGTTTTAGGTTTTGGAGTGTAGGATTTTTTATTTAAATTCTATGGTTTAGTATTTAATTTTTTTTTTGTAAACGACCCTTGTGGTGGGTCAGTGGCTGAGCAACACCCGCAGGCCTTATAATTTATTATATTCAAAAATATACATGGAGGGGGACATAAACCTTACTTCCTATCCTATGGTGGGTATATAGTTGATTTACCTACTAAGGTTTATCAAGTCAACCCCATACATTGTGTTGTAATCTAATAAAACTAAGCACCTAGAGAGGACTCCTCTCATAATACAAAGTTCTAAGAATACATGAATAAGGGAGACTCTCCCTTTACAAGAAAAGTTAATTTAAAAAGATAACCTATTCAACTACCTATAATTGAACAGATTTTCAATCCATCCTTGCCATTATTCCATTGTTATCTTATTGAATACTATGGTGGTTTCTTAATTCTCTTAAACTTTCTGCTTCTAAATAATTGCATTCCCATTTTCTCCAATATGTAACTTCCTCTAATTGCTCCAACTAATTGTTGAGAAGTGTAGAAATGTTGTATAATATCCAGCTTGTCACTCCATTTAGCTTGAAGATCAGCAGTGCCATTTGCTTCCCTATAGACATGCTTACACTGAAAGTATTCCATCTTGTTACTGAGTCTCTTGAATTTGTTGGACTGCTTGTTGACATCTCCAAGGTATACGTTAGTTATCCATTTACTCAATAATTCGGAATCTACTTCCAAAATAATCTTTTTGCAACCATGTTGATCACACCAGTTGAGTCCATACAAGGAAGCTTTGATCTATGCAAAATTGTTAGTTCCAAAACCAAAAGGAATTTCAAAAGCATAAACCAATTTACCTTGATGATCCTTTAAAATTCCCCGTGCACCTATTTGGCCTGAGTTGTGTATTGCACTTCCATCAGTGTTTAGTTTGTATATGCCTATTGCTGGTTTTTCCCAACTAACGTTGGTTACCTTAAGCTGTTGTTGACAGTGATCAGCAATGCTGATCAATCTGTCCCAGCTAGGCTGCCATGGTATGTTAGGAAAAGCTACATGTATAACCTGCATGATATCTTTTAAAATAGCATATTCCACTCTTTGGATACTTGATTGTTTGCCCCCATATTTAACAGAACACATATTTTTCCACAAATTCCAACAATTAAAGTTAGGTAAAATGTGAAAAATTAATTTTTGTACCTCATTATGTACTGGCAGACTTCTCTAGTGAAGTAATAGACATCTCAGATTTGTGTTTCAAGTTCCTGCTCCAACTCTTGCTGCATAAAGTTTCCAAATATATTTAGCAAAGTTTCCTGTAATTAATATATGATTGATATCATCTTTTCCTTTTCTATAACAGCAATAACAGTCAGCCTCCTATTTTCCAAATTTCAGCATACTTTCATTTGTTGGTAACTTGCCCCTCAAAGCTCTCCAAATAAAGAAAGAGACTTTTAAAGGAACATTCTTATGCCATACACAATTATTAATAGGGTCAGTAACTTTTTTCTTTCTAATAACTTCCCATACAGATGATATTGTAAACTGACCCTTATCCTCAGGCATCCAATTTGCAGAGTCTAAAATTCCTTCATTATATTGGATCTTGAAGTTAAGAATAATAGGTACCAACAGTGGAGGTACATGTTGCCTTATGGCCCTCTCATTCCATTTCCTAGATTCAATAAAATCAGCAACATGAATATTGTTTAAACTAGAAACCTTGTCACAATAATTAGCTAAAGCTCCATCTCCCAACCAATTATCCCACCACAAACTACAGTTCCCTGAATGAATCTTCCAATTAATATGACTTTACACTTCTTGTCTGTTTCTAGTAAGATACCTCCAAACCAGTGAGTCCCCTGTATCATATTTCTTTGCCACTATATTAGTTCTTTGACAATACTTTGCTTTTAAAAATTGACTCCACAAAGACTTTTTAGTTCTAAACTCCCACCATTGTTTATATTGAAAGGATATACTCACATCCTCTAACAATCTTACACCTATGCCTCCCTCCTTAATTGGATAAGCTAAGCTTTCCCAAGATGCCCAATGATAATTCTTCCTTTATTTATCACTGCCCCAGAAAAACTCAGCAATGATTCTTTTAATATATTTGAGGGTAGTCTTAAATGGAGATATGGCTGTCAAAGTGTGAATAGGAATTGACTGCAATACATGCTTCACAAGAGTAATTGTTTTCTCCAAAATTTAAGATCTTTGATTGCCAACCAGCTATCCTTTTGATAATTTTTTCAACCAAATCAGAATAATAAATGATTCTTTGACCCCCAATATATAAAGGACAACCTAAGTATATCATAGGGCTATGCTTCATACTAAAACCAGTTTCCTGTTTTATAATATCTATAATTTCTTGTTTAGTATTAGCTGCCATGAAGAAGCTTTTATCCTTGTTCAATTGCTGATAAGACACCTTTTCAGAATCCACTATTGTCTTCATTATGAGTTGTAGGGATCTTCTGCTAGTGGAAGTGAATATGATTATATCATCCGCAAAACATAAATGTTTTATATGTGGCCCTCTGTTCTCCATGTGAAAACCTCTATACAACTGATTTTGATAAAGCATATTAAGCTGTCTTGATAAAACCTCAGCACCTAAAATAAATAGGGTTGGAGATAGAGGGTCTCCTTGTTTAAGCCATCTAGTTGAGTGAAACAAACCTTGTCGTTTGCAATTGATGACTATGGAATACCAATTATTACTCATTATTCTCCATATTCTATCAATGAATAATTCACCAAATCCTAGTTTCCTCAATACTAAACAAGTATAAGACCATGATACTCTATCATAGGCTTTTACCATATCCAACTTGATCACCACATTATTCCCTTCTTTGGGTAATTTGATACCATGAATAATTTCTAGTGCCAACAGAATATTTTCAGAAATACTCCTTCCTTTTACAAATCCAGATTGATTATCTGAAATAATACTTGGTAAAATAAGAGCCACCCTAGTACTCATGATCTTAGAAATAATTTTTTTAGTAAAATTACTAAAACTAATAAGTCGAAAATCCTTAAGCTTGTTAGGATGATCCACTTTAGGTAGCAATATCAAACATGCATTATTCATGTATTTAGGCATATCATATTCATTAAAAAAGAGTGTACAGCAGCAAGAAGATCATCTTTAATAATATCAAAGCATACTTGATAAAATTTACCCCCAATACCATCAGGTGCAGGAGAAGAATTTGAATTCATATGCATTACCACCCTTCTCAATTCCTCCAAAGTAGTTATCTTTTCCAACTCCATATTTTGTTCAATAGTAATTATATTAGGAATACACTGTAAACTCTCCTCCCTTATTTTCTCTGTTTTACCAGTTAACATCTTTTTATAATAATCACAAGCTTCTCTTGCTATATTTTCCTCCCCTTGAATCCATTCACCACTTTCAGACTCAATCTTATGAATAAATATTCTTTTCCTTCTTCCTCTCATTACTGAATGAAAATATTTAGAATTGGCATCACCTTCTTTTAACCAATGAATCTGAGTTTTTTGTTGAAGAATATCATACTCAAGTTTCAGATATCTTTTATATTGAGCATTAACAGCATGCAACTTCTCTATGTTTTCCTTATTATTATCATGAAGAGTAATTTCCTCAGCACTCCTAACCATCTCTTCAAATTGCTTAACCTTTATAAAAACATCTCCATATTCTGTTTTTGACCAATTTCTTGGAGTAGCTGTTAATCTCCTCATTTTAGTATGTCATATCCACATAGGATTTCCTACATCCTTTATTTTCCAACAATTTTCAACAGTCTGTAAAAAGGATTCATTCTCTGTCCAACAATTAAGAAATTTAAAATACTTAATCACTGAATCCTTAATATTACTCATTTCCATCAGTAATGGACAATGATCAGATCCCACTGATGGAAGATGAGTGATATTAGTTTGAGGCATCTTTTCCAACCACTTATCATTAGCCAAACCCCTATCTAACCTTTTCCAAATTCTAGCATCATCCTTCTTGTGATTACACCAAGTGTATGGCTGAACATTATATCCCATATCCACTAATCCATAAGATTCAATAATGTTGATAAATTCAAAGCTTTTATTTATGTTGTATTCTCTACCACCCAGCTTTTCTTGTGTAGATGAGATCACATTAAAATCACCAATTATACACCAAGGATGGTCAGTTCCAGATAACTGTAACAAACTATCCCATAAAGGTCTCCTAAAATGATCCTTACATTTTGCATATACATAAGTGATAATAAATTGATCACTACAATCATCATGATGAACTTCACAAGTGACATGTTGATTCATTTCCACCACCTTACATTTCACCTCACTAGACCAGAATACCCAGATTTTGTTATTAGAATTACTATAACAATAATCCATTAGGAGCTTCATTCTATAAGACTCCATCTGAGATTGGTTAACAAAAGGTTCTAAAATAGCAATCATAGACAAATTATGAAGTTTCCTAAGATTTATCAATCTTTCAAGAGCACCAAAGGTGTTGATGCTCCTAGCATTCAAACAAATAAATTTAATAATTATAAACCTCTACTCCTAGCTCTAGTATTAGGTTTACTAGTACTAGCATTTTTATTTTGCCTTGCTATTTTCCTACCCCTTTGTGACAGCCCTTGCTTCCCAAATAAGCTCTCTAACTTCCTCAACATTAGAGCTAGGAAGCATAGGACCTTGTTGATAGTGATGCTTAGTACTTATTTCCTCCCCTGTTTCTATACCTTCTTCTAAAGATTGAGTTATCTGCATCATACTCATCTTCAGAATCTGGTGCCCCATATTCATCAAAATAATCCTCCTTATCCTTTTGACTTAAGGAATCTTGACCTGTATCAATTTTATTTCTTTTATTTTTGGTTTTCTTAGAATTATCAATATTGGTTTTATCAGGAGGTTCCCTATCTTCAATTATAAGAAACCCCTGTTCATCTACTTTTTCTTTTCCATTAGCTAATATGTCCTGTTTATGTCTATTATCCTCCTGACAATATCCAACCTCACCTCCAATAGCTACTCCAGCAGAAACAATATCAACATTTAAGGGAGTAGGGGTAGGAAGCATAGATTCAGTACCTATTATATTACAGAAACTTATTGATAACCACTTTGTTCTATCCTGTTTACCTGATCTGCCTCCTTTGTTGCCCACTGATTTCCTCTCTATTAATATTGCTTCCTTCAACATAAGCCTGCCCTTTGTTTTTCTGTTGTAACCTGTTTATATTTGCAATATCCTGCTGCCTTTGTTCATGTTCTTGATTTGTTTGTTCCTCCCTTTCTTCTCCAATATTTGTGACTTCCTGCACATCTAGATCAATATATGTATTTTTTGTGAGAATAGAAACCATACCTGTTTATACTTGCTGTTGCTGAACTGCCCTATCTGCATTAAATTTTACTTGCTGATTATTATTTCTCCTTCTCTGTGTTTGCCATTCATCTTTCTGTAATTGTTTTTGGTTTGTTTGACCTTGATTTCTTTGTGGATTAAATTCCACTTCCCCTCCGCCTGTATCCATGTTTCTAGCTATCTGCATATCTTTATGACGATTACAAACATTGTCTTACCTAGTTTTATTTTTATCTAATTCTTTCCTTCTTTTATTATCTTCATCTCTTTGCTTAGTGATACAATCAGCCTCTTTATGACCCTGATGCTTACAATAAACACAATTATCAGGAATACTATCATGATAAATTTTTTGCCATCTACCATCAGTGATATCTTCCCCTATATAACCCATCCAAATATGAGGAGGTCTCTCTTTAGTAAGATCAACCTGAACTTTAACTCGAGCTTGACTACCTCTAGTTTTATTTATTGAAGCAGAATCTAAGTAAAGAACTCTACCAATAGGGGATCACAAACTCGTAATAAATTCTTTATTATAACAATGCCAAGGTAATTCAGGAAGAGAGACCCAAATAGGCACTAAAGGAGTCTCTTCATCAGGTTTAAAAGATGTCCATGCCTGAATTCTCATAACCTGCCCAGCTATGGTCATCCTTTGTTTGGTCCAAACCATGTTGTAATGTAATTCATTATCTAAGTCTATGTAAACATGTCTTGAATTTAAATGAGCAATCTTAACACCCCGCGATAATTCAGTTTGAAGAATAAAGTTTTTCCTAATCAATTCAACTCTAGGTATAGTATAAACAAATTTACCAATAAGAGTATATTTACAAGCAGCAGCCAAATCCTTAATCACTTCATCTTTCACATAAAGAACAGTAGGAAGACCCTGTTTGGTAGTGATTTCAGGTTCTGTTAACTTGATACTAATTCCCCTTTTAGCTTGCTATATCTTAGCCTATCAACATACGTTTGAATCACAGTGTAGGGGGCAGGTTCAGGAACTTGATCTTTCTTAGGAAAATTAGCATTTTCTGAAGGTGGATTAGTTTTTTCATTGACTCCCCTATGAATTTGTCTATCAAAATTGCTAGATATCTTAGGAAAATTAGATGGTAATCTACTTCCTGTTGCCTACCAGCCTCATTATCCATCCTATTAATCCTATCCATCTCCTTCATCGAGCCATCATTATTATAAGCAATGTTAGTAAGATTGATGTTACCTTGGACATGTTCTGATCTACTGATATGCATCGCAGATTTAGAAGACTCACCAGACTGCCTATACATTGAAGGATGAATGGCTTCCTTCGAACCTTGATTTCGTCCTATTGTATCTCGAGTATTTGCAGGACGTTGATAATCAAGATTTCCTTCTTTTTCATTGTTCAAACTAGCCATATGCTGATGTTGTTGAACCAATCGATTATCTCGATTCTTCCTCTGTGATTCTTACTAATGTTGACCAGATCGAATTTCTTGTTCTTGAATCATAATCTAAGATTCAACAAGCTCTCCTTCTTTTCTCGATTCAGTAATTTGAACTCCCCTCGCCTCCCAATTTGTTGATTATGTGCTTCGAGTACATGAGACGATTCACCATTACCAGTTCCTTTTCTAATTTCCTCCGATTGGGATCTACTTTGAGACGATTGCGTTGTATCTCTCACCTGCGATGTGCGCCTTTCCAATCCCGCCTGTTCATCTACCATCGGTATTTCTCCTACCAAACCACTAGTTTTTGACCTATTTCATAATTGTAACGCGATTCGTCCATATCCGCCTCCACTGTAGCAGTATGGTTTGCCTCTTCCCTTAACTGCGAAGAGGTGGACGACGATTCCGTCACTTTGTTTATTGATGACTGAGCAATAGGATTCCGCACCACTGTAGAGGGATCTGGAGGCCTAAATCGATCATCTGCTGGTATTCCATCCATCCCCAAACTCAAAAATTTCTAATCAATTAGCTGATGAACTAATTCTTGCAATGATTCCTTGAGAGAATTCGAGAGAATGAAAATTTTAGAGAGAGAAAAAATTCAAAAAATGAAAAAGTGATTGTATTTAATGTTTGTGTTTTCGTATTTTTGGCTTGGGGTTTTGGATTAATGATTTAGGGTGAGGCTTAGGGTTAAGGTTAGGTTTATGGTTTTGTTTAGATTTAGGGTTAGGGTTTAGGTTTTTTTTTTTTTGGTTTTAAGGTTTGTGGCTTAGTATTTGAGGTTTAAAATATATGGTTTATTAGTTAATGTTTGAGTTATCGATTTTGGACCAAGGTTTTGTTTATTTTCTTTGGACAAAGGATTTAAGTTTTAGGGTTTAGGATTAGTATTTTGGTTAGTATTGGGGTTATGGTGTCGATTTTCTTTAGGTTTTATGGTTAAGGGTTTAGCATTTTTGGTTTAAAATATATTTAGTACTGAATGTTTGTGTTTTTGTATTTTTGTCTTAGTCTTTCGGGTTTATGGTTTATCGTTTAGGGTTAGGGTTAGGGCTTTGTTTTTTTTTTAGGTTTTTTCGGTTTAGGGTTTAGGATTTGAGGTTTTGTATCACATGTTTTGTGTTTAATGTTTGTTTTCTAGTATATTCGTCTTGGGGTTTAGGGTTTATGGTAGGATTAGTGTTAGGGTTAATGTTCGGGTTAGGTTAAAAGTTTAGGTTGTTTTTGTAGGTTTTAAGGTTTGGGGTTAAGGATTTGAGTTGTAATACATATGGTTTGGTGTTTAGTGTTAGGGTTTTGATATTTTGGGCTTTGGAATTAGGGTTTAAGGTTTAATGTTAGGGTTAGAGTAGGGGTTTGTGTTAGGGATAGGGTTAGGGTTATGGTTTCGGTTTTTTCTTAGGTTTAGGTTTTGAGATTTAGGATTTTTCCTTTAAAATATAAGGTTAAGTGTTTAATTTTTAGGTTTTTGGTATTTTGGGTTTGGGGTTTCGGGATAATGGTTTAGGGTTAGGATTAGGGTTTAGGATTTTTTAGGTTTTACGCTCTGTGGTTTTGGATTTGAGGTTCAAAATTATTATTAAGAATTTAATATTTTGTGTTTTCTTATTTTAGACTTGTGGATATTTTTGGACATAGGGTTTAGGGTTTATGGTTTAGGTTAAGCTTAGAAGTAGGGTTAGGGTATAGTATTTTTTAGTTTTTTTTTAATTAGGGTTTAGCATTTGAGGTTTGAAATGTATGGTTTCGTATTTAATGTTTGGGGTTTGGTAGTTTGGGCTTACGGTTTCGGGTTTATGATTTAGGGTTAGGGTAAGGTTTTGGGTTTTTTAGTTTTTTGGTTTTAGGGTTTTGGATTTGAGATTTAATATCAATGGTTTAGTGTTTAATATTTTGGTTTTTGTACTTTGCGCTTGGGGTTTAAGGTTTATGGTAGGGTTAAGGGTAAGGTTAATGTTAGGGTTAGGGTATAGGTTGTTTTTTGAGTTTTAGGGTATGGGGTTAAGGATTTGAGTTGTAATATCTATGGTTTAGTATTTAATGTTAGGGCTTTGATACTTTTGGCTTTGGGTTTAGTGTTTAGGGTTTAGGAAAAGGGTTAAGTATAGGGTTAGGGTTAGGGATAGGTTTAGGGTTTAGGGATTTTTTAGGTTTTAGGTTTTGTGGTTTAGGTTTTTTGGTTTTAAATCTATGATTTAGTTTTTAATGTTTGAGTTTTGGTATTTTGGGCTTCAGGTTTCTTGTTAATGATTTAGGGTTAAGGTTAGAGCTATGGGTTAGGTTAAGGTTAGGTTTAGGATTTAGGTTTTTTTAGGTTTTAGGGTATGTGGTTTAGGATTTAAGGTTTAAAATCTATGGTTTAGTGTTTAATGTTTAGGGTTTTGTATTTTTGACTAAGGGATTTTTTGGACTTAGGGTTTAGGGTAGAGGGTTTAGGGTTAGGATTAGGGTTAGGGTGTAGTATTTCTTTAGGATTTATGGTTCAGGGTTTTGCATTTGTGGTTTAAAATCTTTTGTTTAGTAATTAATGTTTAGGTTTTGGTATTTTGGCCTTAGGGTTTGGAGTTTATGATTTAGGGTTAGGGTTAGGTTTTGGGTTTTTAGGTTTTTAGGGTTAAGGTATAGGATTTGAGATTTAATATCAATGGTTTAGTGTTTAATTATTGGGTTTTTTTTATTTTGGACACGCGGTTTAAGGTTTATTGTAGGGTTAATGGTAAGGTTAACGTTGGGGTTAAGGATAGGGTTAGGGTTAGGGTTAGGGATATGTTAGAGTTAGTGTTTAGGGTTGTTTTGGGGTTTATTTTTTTAAAAAAAAAATCTATGGTTTACTGTTTAATGTTTCGGTTGGGCTTGGGGTTTTAGATTAATACTTTAGAGCTTGGGTTAGGGATTAGTTTTTTTTAGGTTTTCGGGTTTGTGGTTTAGGATTTGATGTTTCAAATCTACAGTTTAGTGTTTAATGTTTGGATTTTTGTATTTTAGACATACTATTTTTTTGGACAGAGGGTTTAAGATTTAGGGTTAGGGTTAGGATGTAGGTTTCTTTTTATGTTTTATGGTTGAGTGTTCAATATTTGAGGTTTAAAATCTATGGTTTAGTTTTTAATGTTTGGGTTTTCGTATTCTAGACTCAGGGTTTCGGGTTTATGGTTTAGGGTTAGGGTTAAGGTTAGGGTTGGGGTTGGGGTTAGGGTTTAGGGTTTAGGATTAACGATTTGAGGTTTAATATTAATGGTTTAGTGTTTAGATATTGGGTTTTGGTATTTTGGGCTTGCTTTTTAGGGTTTATAGTAGGGTTAGGGTTAGGGTTCTTTTTAGGTTGTTTTTAGGTATTAAGGTTTAGGTTTAAGGATTTGAGTTGTAATATTTATGGTTTATTATTTAATGTTAGGGGTTTTTGTTTTTATGCTTTGGATTTAGGGTTTCGGGTTTATTTAGGGTTTCGGGTTATGGTTAAGGATAGTATTAGGGTTAGGGATAGGGTTATGGTTAGGGTTTAATGTTTTTTTAGGTTTTATGTTTAGGAGTGTAGGATTTTTGATTTAAATTCTATGGTTTAGTGTTTAATGTTTGTGTTTTCGTATTTTGGGCTTAAGATTTTGGATTAATGGTTTATGATTAGGGTTAGGGTTAAGGTTAGGTTTAGGGTTTGGTTTAGATTTAGGGTTAGGGTTTAGGGCTTTTTAGGTTTTATGGTTTGTGGCTTAGTAGTTGAGGTTTAAAATGTATGGTTTAGTATATAATGTTTGGGTTATCGGATTTCGGACCAAGCTTTTATTTGTTTTCTTTGGACATAGGATTTAACTTTTAGGGTTTAGGATTAGTACTAGGGTTAGTATTAGGGTTATGGTGTAGATTTACTTTAGGTTTTTATGGTTAAGGGTTTAGCATTTGAGATTTAAAATATATGGTTTAGTACTAAATGTTTGGGTTTTTGTATTTTTGTCTTAGGCTTTCGGGTTTAAGGTATATGGTTTAGTGTTAGGGTTAGGGCTTTGGGTTTAGTTAGGTTTTTTGGTTTCGGGTTTAGTATTTGAGGTTTAATATCAATGGTTTAGTGTTTAATGTTAGTGTTTTGGTATATTCGTCTTGGGGTTAAGGGTTTATGAGAGGATTAGTGTTAGGGTTAATGTTCGGGTTAGGGTTAGTGTTTAGGTTGTTTTTTTAGGTTTTAAGGTTTGGGGTTAAGGACTTGAGTTGTAATATCTATGGTTTAGTGTTTAGTGTTAGGGTTTTGATATTTTGAGCTTTGGGATTAGGGTTTAAGGTTTTGAGCAAAGAAATGAAGAAGAGACCCCCTTACGGAGCTTATGACGGTCTGTCGAGCCTGTGAAGGTCCGTAGGTGGCATCGTAGTGAAGCTGCTGAAGGAAGATAGGGAAGTCTAACTTAGTGTGGGATTACGGAAGTCCACGATGGACCGTCATAGGCACGACGGTCCGTCCTGTTGGTTCGTCGCAATTATTAGAGAGTAGTCACAGTACCTAAATTTCAAAAAAATAAAGTATTATGAAACAAAGACCCTCGACGGACCGTCGTGCTTGGAACGGTCCGTCATACCTTTCCGTCCGTTGAGGGTAATGAAAAAAGCAGCAGAATAATTTGTTAAGTATGGGACAATGGAGGCCATGACGGCCCGTTGTGACCACGACGGTCCGTCACGAGGTCCGTTAACTCGGACACGTTTTGACAGATTTTTGAGTAATTAGAATCCTTCTTTCATTAGGTTTTTGTTTTAATTATAAATACTTCGAAAAACCTCGTTTTGGGGGTTAGACTTTTTGATAGTTAGACTTTTTGATAGTAGACTTTTCAATAGTTAGACTTTTGGATAAGTTTTAGTTTTCTTGTTAAAGTATTGAAATATTAATTTCAGTAATTGTTACACTTTTTCAAGAATTGATTGTTGGTGCTTTTGTTGATTAATCAAGTGAATTTCTGGATTTTGTTCTTTCACAGTAAAGTAAGTGCATGAATTCTTATATTAAATATATGAATAGTGTGATTATTACTATGGGTAACTAAACTCCATAACTAGGGTTGTGGGAGCCATGGGTGAATAATGAGGTAAAATCTAACTAAAATAGCAATTCTAGAATAGTGTCTTGCATGGATTGATAATTCTTTCGTTTAGAAGTCTTTTTAACGGATGGCAGACGTTAGAACTTTCCTTAATGCTACTTGACGGACCAACGAGGTAGATAACAGGAAAAGAATTATCAACATAGGTTTAGTGTACACTATCTAATAGACTAGTGTCGATTGGTACGAAGTAATAACTTAGTGTTTAATATTAGGGTTTTGGTATTTTAGGCTTTGGGTTTTGGGTTTAGGGTTTAGGGTTTAGGGTTAGGGTGTAGGTTTTTTTTAGGTTTTATAGTTCAACCTTAAGCATTTGAGGTTAACAATCTATAGTATATCATTTAATGTTTAGATTTTGGTATTTTGGACATAGAGTTTCGGGTTTATGGTTTAGGGTTAGGTTTTGGATTTTTTTGGTTTTTGGGTTTAGGGTTTAGGATTTGAGGATTTACATTAATTGTTTAGTGTTTAACTTTTGAGTTTTTGTATTTTAGGCTTGGGGTTTAGGGTTTTTGGTAGTGTTAGGGTTTAGTTTTTTTTTATTTTAGTATTTGGGGTTAAGGATTTGAGGTTTAGTATCTATGTTTAGCATTTAATGTTAGGGTTTTGGTAGTTTGGGCTTTCGGTTTAGGATTTAGGTTTTAGGGTTAGAGTTAGGGTTAGCATTAGGTTTTTTTTTTTAGGTTTTTGGGTTTAGGGTTTTAGCATTTGAGGTTTAACATATATCTTGTAGTGTTTAATGTTTGTGTTTTGGTATTCTAGTCTTGGAGTTTAGGGTTTATAGTAACGTTAGGGTTAGGGTTTAGGTTTAGGTTTTTTTTAGGTTTTAGGATTTGGGGTTAATGATTTAAGTTGTAGTGTCTATGAATTAGTGTTTAATGTTAGAGTTTTTTTTTATTATAGGCATTGTTTTAAGAGTTTAGTTTTTAGGGTAAGGGTAAGGGTTCGTGTTAGGAATAGGATTACAGTTAGGGTTTTGGGTTTTTTTAGGTTTTTTTGGTTTAGAGTTTAGGATTTTAGATTTAATATCAATGGTTTAGTGTTTAATATTTGGGTTTTAGTACTTTTGGCTTGGGGTTTAAGGTTTATGATCGGGTTAGGGTTATTGTTGGGGTTAATATTTCGGTTAGGATTAGGATTTAGACTGTTTTTATGGTTTTAGGGTTTGGGTTTAGGATTTGAGTTGTAATGTCTATGCTTTAGTGTTTAATATTAGGATTTAGGTATATTGGACTTTAGAGCTTAGGATTTAGGGTTTAGGGTTACGAATAGGGATCGTGTTATGGTTAGGGATAGATATAGGCTTTAGGGTTTTTTAGGTTTTAGGTTTTGGGATTTAGGATTTTTTGTTTAAAATCTTAGGTTTTATTTTTAATGTTTGGGTTTCGGTATTTTAGGCTTAGGGTTTTGGGTTAGGGTTAGGGTTAAATTAGGGTTAGGGTTTAGGTAAGGGTTAATATTAAGTTTTAGTTTTTTTTGGTTTTAGGGTTTGTTGTTTAGGATTTGAGGCTCAAAATCTATTGTTTAGTGTTCAATGTTTGGGTTTTTGCATTTTGGACTTAGGGTTTATGGTTAGGATTAGGATTAGGGTTTAATGTGTAGGTTTTTTAAGGTTTTATGGTTCAACCTTTAGCATTTGAGGTTAATAATCTATAGTTTATCAGTTAATGTTTAGATTTCGGTATTTTGGACATAGAGTTTCGGGTTTATGGTTTAGGGTAAGGTTTTGGATTTTTTAGGTTTTTGGGTTTAGGTTTTAGGAATTATTTTTTATTTTAATTACCCTTTGAGGGGTAGGGGCTGAGCACAGGCCCTAACATTAATAATTAAAACAAAATACATGGAGGGGGGCATAAACCTAACCTCCAAAGTATGATTGTTTGGAGTCGACTTTCCCAAAAGGAAGTCAACTCCTCCCCTTACACAAAAGATGAATAAAAAATACTAAGTACCTAGAAGAGAGGACTCCTCTCCTTACGTAGCATCTTTGAAGCATAAACAAAGGAGACTCTCCCTTTACATTTGCAAAAATATAAAACTAACCTATTAAAAGAAGCTATAATTCTTTGAATTATAGCAAAGTTGAAAACATAAAATCATGGAGGCTCTTTAATTCTCTTATTTTTCTTCCTCCTAAAACTTGGCATTTCCATTAAGTCCAGCAGATAATATGCCCTTTCTTCCTTAGGTAGTTGTTGGTGGCTGAAATATACCTGAGGATTGGTTGTTTGATGGCTGTGTTTGGACAGTGCATCAACAACCCAGTTTGCCTCCCTATAGACATGTGTGCATTTGAAATTCTGGGTCTGGCTGATCAAATTTTGCAGCCTGACTAGCTGAAATATGAGGTTCCATTGAGGGGCTGCCTGTTGGTTTATCCATTTTACAACAAGCTCTGAATCCATGTCCAATACAATGTTCCTGTATCCCAGCTCCAATGCCCAAGTAAGACCAAAAATAGTTGCCTCAATCTCTGCTTTATTGTTTGTTCCTACCCCAAGAGTTGCTGCAAAGGCCATCAACAGTTGGCCATTTTTATCCCTCAAAATACCTCAAACCCCAGCCTCCTCGGATTGTCAAGAGCACTGCCATCAGTGTTGATCTTGATCCACTGATCTGTGGGTTTGTGCCAAGCTACCAAACTAACCTTGGTGTCTTTGATACATGCTTCACATTTCTGGATCAATTCAGTCCACTTGGCTTGCCTGCTGATATGGGGAAATCACTACACCATTTTAGGCCTATGGCCACACTACATCTGAGTAACACTTGGAAAGTGTTGCCTAAAAAATTTTTGGGAACATTTTTAAAATGTAGCCTAAATTTTATGTTCTGGCAACAATAATATTGGCAACACTTGTAAAGTGTACCCTTTAATGGTATAGGTTACACTTTTTAAGTGTTGTCATAGTATGAAACTAATGGCAACAATTATTTTTATATATGGCCACACTTTTAAAGGGTCCTATTTTTATAATTGTAAATACAACACTTTAGAAGTGTGGCCTAAAAAAAATTTCACCAAAATATTACATTCCCTCCAACATTTCTAGTCTCGCTCCCATTTTTATTGGCCAAAAAAATAATTGTTAAAATATTAGGAAAAACAAATTGGGGCTTAGAGAGGAAGCTGAGAAAATACGCACGATTCTAGTCTCCATCCCATTTCTAGTCTCCCTCCCATTTCTAGTGTTGTCATACTTACGCTCAAGAACATACGCACGATTTCTTTTCTCAAGAACTTCAAATCGACTGAATGAGCTGAAAATCGAAGAGAGGAAGCTGAAAATCGGAAGAGCTGAAGAGAGGAAGCTGAAGACTGAAGCAGAGTTGAAAATCGGAGGAGCTGAACTGATTCTACTCTCCAAAATCGAAGGAGCTGAAAATCAGAGGAGCTGAGCTGAGCAGATGTTGACCAACTGATTCTACGCTCCAAGCATTGTTAGTGTAAGACAGTTTTTTCCATAAATACAAAAATATGATTTCCTTTACAGTTTTCCGTCAAAATTGTTTACAGATTCCTTGTTGAAGATCGAAGAGCTGAAGAAAGTGATTTTTGTCACATATTTTTTGTTGATGAGTTGCTCTTTTCATCACAGATTCTTTGTTAACGAGCTGTTCCGTCGGATTTCACAAATGAACAAAATGTTTCACACATGAACACGCCTCACGTCTTGGGTTGTTGCAACAGTGTTTGTAAGTTGTACTCCTACATTCCAAGTCTGCATAATATGGTCATTTTCAATGCATGACTGTGCTACATGTGTGTGACTTTGTTTACCAATTCTCTGCTGGAATGCATATGACAACAATCTATGTTCCGAGATTATCAACAACTTGAATATCCCTGCTAACCAGACTGCAACTAGCTGTTGCCTGCAATCACATATCTGCATATTGTCTTTTTTAATGTCACTGTTTTTTTAGTCTTCCTGAGTTCATAGTTGTGCTCACCTTAAGCTTGGTTTGTTCCTTTGTTAACCACATTGATTATGTCTTGTAGCTATTTGCTTGTAAAATGTTTCTTTTTTCGACTACATGCCTTGAAGTGTTAGAAGTCATTTTGTTGTTTCTCTATTGCATTTTCAAGTGTACATTACAAACTTTAGTTGAATATTTCTTAGTTGTTTTGGGATCACCTCGTAGTATGACTTTGCTAAACTTTCTTTGTATTTTGAGTTGCACTATATAGAAAATGAATCATATGCCTTAGAGATAGACGATATAGGATATATTTTTCAAGTCTAGAAGGGGAAGAGAGGGAGTGATACGGTCAAACTTACTTCTATGAGAAAGAGTAAAATCCGAAAGTTCGCTTGATTAATCAACAAAAATCACAAACACTCAATGATAAAAGTCTCAAGATAACCTAATAATATTACAGAGTCTAACTAATAATCCAGCGTTTAACAATGCGGAGTCTAACCTCAAAAACGAGGTTTTTCGAGGGATCGTCGTGGCCACGACGGACCGTCATGGACTTCGTCGTCCCACACTTCTGCTCTCTTCATTACCCTCGACGGCAAGTATGGAGGATCGTCACAGACACGACGGTTCGTCGAGGGTCTTCGTTCTAAAACACTTAAACTCTTGGAATATGGGTACTGGGATAACTTCTCTCAACTTCATGAAGAACCTGCAGGACGGACCGTCATAGACTCGACGGACCGTCGTGGACTCCGGAACCCCACACTTAGACTTCACCATCTTCCTTCAGCAGCTGCCCTACGCTGCCACCTACGGACCGTCCCAAGCACGACGGACCGTCACAAGCTCCGTAACCCCACACTTAGACTTCACCATCTTCCTTCAGCAGCTGCCCTACGCTGCCACCTACGGACCGTCCCAAGCACGACGGACCGTCACAAGCTCCGTAACCCCACACTTAGACTTCACCATCTTCCTTCAGCAGCTGCCCTACGCTGCCACCTACGGACCGTCCCAAGCACGACGGACCGTCACAAGCTCCGTAACCCCACACTTAGACTTCACCATCTTCCTTCAGCAGCTGCCCTACGCTGCCACCTACGGACCGTCCCAAGCACGACGGACCGTCACAAGCTCCGTAACCCCACACTTAGACTTCACCATCTTCCTTCAGCAGCTGCCCTACGCTGCCACCTACGGACCGTCCCAAGCACGACGGACCGTCACAAGCTCCGTAACCCCACACTTAGACTTCACCATCTTCCTTCAGCAGCTGCCCTACGCTGCCACCTACGGACCGTCCCAAGCACGACGGACCGTCACAAGCTCCGTAACCCCACACTTAGACTTCACCATCTTCCTTCAGCAGCTGCCCTACGCTGCCACCTACGGACCGTCCCAAGCACGACGGACCGTCACAAGCTCCGTAACCCCACACTTAGACTTCACCATCTTCCTTCAGCAGCTGCCCTACGCTGCCACCTACGGACCGTCCCAAGCACGACGGACCGTCACAAGCTCCGTAACCCCACACTTAGACTTCACCATCTTCCTTCAGCAGCTGCCCTACGCTGCCACCTACGGACCGTCCCAAGCACGACGGACCGTCACAAGCTCCGTAACCCCACACTTAGACTTCACCATCTTCCTTCAGCAGCTGCCCTACGCTGCCACCTACGGACCGTCCCAAGCACGACGGACCGTCACAAGCTCCGTAACCCCACACTTAGACTTCACCATCTTCCTTCAGCAGCTGCCCTACGCTGCCACCTACGGACCGTCCCAAGCACGACGGACCGTCACAAGCTCCGTAACCCCACACTTAGACTTCACCATCTTCCTTCAGCAGCTGCCCTACGCTGCCACCTACGGACCGTCCCAAGCACGACGGACCGTCACAAGCTCCGTAACCCCACACTTAGACTTCACCATCTTCCTTCAGCAGCTGCCCTACGCTGCCACCTACGGACCGTCCCAAGCACGACGGACCGTCACAAGCTCCGTAACCCCACACTTAGACTTCACCATCTTCCTTCAGCAGCTGCCCTACGCTGCCACCTACGGACCGTCCCAAGCACGACGGACCGTCACAAGCTCCGTAACCCCACACTTAGACTTCACCATCTTCCTTCAGCAGCTGCCCTACGCTGCCACCTACGGACCGTCCCAAGCACGACGGACCGTCACAAGCTCCGTAACCCCACACTTAGACTTCACCATCTTCCTTCAGCAGCTGCCCTACGCTGCCACCTACGGACCGTCCCAAGCACGACGGACCGTCACAAGCTCCGTAACCCCACACTTAGACTTCACCATCTTCCTTCAGCAGCTGCCCTACGCTGCCACCTACGGACCGTCCCAAGCACGACGGACCGTCACAAGCTCCGTAACCCCACACTTAGACTTCACCATCTTCCTTCAGCAGCTGCCCTACGCTGCCACCTACGGACCGTCCCAAGCACGACGGACCGTCACAAGCTCCGTAACCCCACACTTAGACTTCACCATCTTCCTTCAGCAGCTGCCCTACGCTGCCACCTACGGACCGTCCCAAGCACGACGGACCGTCACAAGCTCCGTAACCCCACACTTAGACTTCACCATCTTCCTTCAGCAGCTGCCCTACGCTGCCACCTACGGACCGTCCCAAGCACGACGGACCGTCACAAGCTCCGTAACCCCACACTTAGACTTCACCATCTTCCTTCAGCAGCTGCCCTACGCTGCCACCTACGGACCGTCCCAAGCACGACGGACCGTCACAAGCTCCGTAACCCCACACTTAGACTTCACCATCTTCCTTCAGCAGCTGCCCTACGCTGCCACCTACGGACCGTCACAGACACGACGGTCCGTCGAGGGTCTTCATTCCAAAACACTTAAACTCTTGGAATCTGGGTACTGAGATTTCTTCTCTGAACTTCATGACGAACCTGCAGGACGGACCGTCACACACTCCACGGACCGTTGTGGTCTCCGTAACCCCGCACTTAGTCAGACTTCCCCATCTTCCTTCAGCAGCTGCACTACGCTGCCACCTACGGACCGTCACAAGCACGACGGACCGTCACAAGCTCCGTAGGTAGTCTCTTCTGCATATCTTCGCTCAAAATCTCTGCATTTATCTATGGACAGATTTATGTATATCCTATTAATTGTACTTATTTTTTCATTTATAGTATCATCAACATTGAAAAACATTTGTGGAGGATTAAAGGTTTGATTGACATAGCGAAAGCCTCATGACTAGGTAAGAAACTTTTATCATCTCATAACACATGATTCTGATAGATGACTCGTGACTTTTAAAACTTATTTGTTAATTGGTTAATGATTATTGCTGAAAGACTAAATATTGATATATTCTTCTAGGAGTTCACATATCCCATCCAAGGATTGGATGAATTTAGCAAGGTATAGCAAAGAGTATATTGATGGCATTGAATCATTTCTAGATTTTGCTTACTCTTATGGAGATCCTCATGGAGAGAAAATTCAGTGTCCATATGCGAAATGTTGCCGAAGGAATGTAGTGTATGATCATCTAATATGCCATGGATTCTTTGAAGGCTATACTAGATGGATCAATCACGGGGAATGGGATATCAAGTTGAATGTTGATGATGATATGGATTACTCGTGTGATGATATTGATGGGTTGTTGAATGATCAATTTAGAGATGTTGCACAGGCTGGAGGAGTTTATGATGGTCCAAATGAAGATGCCAAGAAATTCTATAGCTTACTTGAAGAGGCAAACCAAGAATTATATTCTGGTTGTATAGGGTTCTCTAAATTATCATTCACACTTCGCTTATATTTGTTGAAGTGTTTACATGGATGGAGCAATGAATCATTCACTTCTCTTCTAGAGTTATTAAAAGAGGCGATGCCCGAGTTGAACATTCCTCAGTCTTACAATAAAACCAAGTCTATGTTAAGAATCTTGGTCTGGATTACGATAAAAATTGATGCATGTCCAAATGATTGCATGTTGTTCAGGAATGATCATAAGGATGACGAATTTTGTCATACTTGTGGAGCTTAACGATATATTCAAGCTCCTAAAGTTGGGTGAGCTTGAGTCTTCAAAAAAACAACATCTAGTTTCTGCAAAGACTTTGAGACACTTTCCATTAATTCCTAGACTCAAAAGGCTATTTATGTGCTCAAAGACGGCAGATTCTTTGAGGTGGCATGAAGAGGAACATTCTAAAGATGGAAAGTTAAGGCATCCCACTGATGGTCTAGCATGGAAAAACTTTGATAGGGTGCATCCAGATTTCGCACAAGATTGTCGAAATGTGAGACTTGGCTTGTAAAGTGATGGATTCAATCCATTTCGAACCATGAGTATATAACATAGAACATGGCCAGTTATGTTGATGATTTATTATCTGCCGCCTTGGATGTGCATGAAATCTGAATATTCCATACTTTCTTTACTTATACCTGGACCGCGATCACCTGGAAATGACATTGATATTTACTTACAACCATTGATAGACGAGTTAAAATTATTATGGGATTCTGGGGTTGAAACATATGATGCTTCTAGAAATGAAACTTTTCAAATGCGGGCAGCTCTTATGTGGACAATCAGTGATTTTCCTGCATATGCTATGTTATCTGGTTGGAGTACAAAAGGAAAGTTTACTTGCTTAAACATAGTCGGAAAATGTGCTATATGGATCATCGTGTTTTTCTACCGATGGATCATCCATGGAGATCAAACAAAAGATCATTCAATGGAAAAACTTAATTTAAGCCTCCTCCAGCTCCTTTAAAGGGAATTGATGTTCTTAATAGCTTACGTGATTTTGAAAATGTGTTTGGGAAGAAGAAAAAGAGATCAAATGATGGCCCATGGAAAAAAAGGTCAATTTTTTTTGAATTACCTTACTGGCAGCACAACTTTTTATGTCACAACCTTGATGTAATGCACATAGAGAAGAACATAGTTGATAGCATACTTGGAAATCTTTTGGATATTTCAGGAAAAACAAAGGATCATGCAAAAGCACGGTATGATTTGAAAGATATGGGAATCAGGGAGAACCTTCATCCACAAGATACAGAAGATAGTAAGAGAACAAAGTTTACAAAGGCGTGCTTCTCAATGACAAAGGGAGAGAAATCCATCTTTTGTGGAGTTTTAAAGACAGCCAAGCTACCTGATGGTAGTGCCTCCAATATATCTAGGTGTGTGCACTTGGATGAAAGAAAGGTGTCTAATTATAAAACCCATGATGCTCATTTCATGTTACATTACTTGCTTCCAATACCAATTAAAAGCATTCTTCCTGATCATGTGGCTATTCCTATGATTCGTCTAAGTTCCTTCTTCCATCGTTTGTGCCAAAAAGTAATCACATTGGAGGAACTGGATTGCTTAGAAGTAGAGATCATAGAAACAGTAAATCAGTTGGAGCGAATTTTTCCTCCTTAATTTTTTGATATCATGATTCATTTGCCTATTCATTTGGTGAATGAAGTGAGATTTGGCGGCCCAGTGCAAAATCGATGGATGTATTCCACTGAAAGAGAAATGGGTACATTCAAATCATACATTCGCAATAGGCGTTTTCCAGAAGGTTGCATAGCAGAGACACGAGTGGGAATAGATTGCATGAATTTATTCTCAAAATATCTGCATCGGGGTGTGCATACCAGATTTAATATGAGAGCGCGAAACAATGATGAATGTAACCCAAGTGATGCAGAACCTGTGAGTTTGTTATCTAACAAAGGAGTTCCTTTAGGAGCAAAGAAAACTGATCCAATAATTTTAGATGACAAGTCACTAAGTCAGGCACATGCATACTTATTGGGAAATTGTGACGATGTTCAAGAATATATTAGGTACCTTAATTTGAATAAAGCATTCCTTTTGTATAATTAATTTTTATCATATTTAATTTATTATTTAAAGAAATATAGTAAATGTTTTGTAGAGATCATGAGCAAGAGGTTAATATTCAGTCACGAAGATATATATGGAGCAAAGCCAAGAATCATTGTCAAAACTTCTCTCAATGTTTTGAAACTCGTGCTTTGCAAGAGGATGTGCCTGATTTGATAAAACAATTGTCTAGAGGACCAAATTCTGTTGCAAAAAGATATTCTGGGTATCTCATAAATGGATATAGATTCCATGTTAGGCAGCGTGATGCAAGGCGTAAAACACAAAATAGTGGTGTTGCACTAATTGCCTCAACTACAAGCTTTGCAAGCTCAAAGGATAAAAATCCGATTGCTGCAGATTTGACTTATTATGGTAGAATAGTTGATATTGTTGAATTAAACTATTACAGCCATTTTAAGGTTGTTTTATTTAAGTGTGATTGGTACGAGGTTGAAAAATATGTTTATGGCCTTACTTATGTCTATTTTAACAAGAGATGCTCTCAGGAAGAGCCATTTGTGCTTGCATCTCAAGTACACCAAAGCTTCTATGTGCAAGATCCATATGATCAAGATAAACATTATGTTATGAAGACTGTTCCAAGAGACTTGTTTAACATGGGTGATGAATTTGAATCTAATCTCCCACAAAGTTATTAAAATGAGCCATCTAAACATTCGAATGGTCCATCTATACCAAAAGATAATGGTGAAGTACTCTTAACAAGGATTGATTTACCAGAAACAATCATTGATGTGACTGTGGAGGAATTTGTCAATCAACAACTTGAAGTCGAGTATGAAGAGGAGTTTGAAGATGAGTTCGAAGATGAGTCTGAAAATGATTATGAAGATGAGTTTTCAGATGCGTTTGAAGACGAGTCTGAAAATGAGTATGAAGATGAGTCTGATGATGAAGTCGAGTCTGAAGAAGAGTCTGAATAAGACACACCATGAGTTTCATTATTGTTGTGATGATCATGTAGTGCTCACTCACTGTTTTTGTAGTATAATAGTTTTTTTGGTAAAATACATTAATATATCTAATATGTGGAATGTAATATGTTGCCTTCTTATCTGATTATTATTTTATTGAGGAACCTATACTTCTAGCTTATTTTTGCTTGATTTGGAAAGGAGCAGCCTGGTCGAGTTAGGTGTTATGGTAGATCAGTGACAACAAGTTCTTTGAAGAAAGATGAGGAAATTAACAATCTAAAACAAAAGCATGCCGATGAAATCACTTCTCTAAAGGAAGAATTGAGAGAAGAAATGCGACATTTATTCACTCAATTGCTGCAAAACAACCCTGGATTGAATTTTCAAGATATACCATGGTGTGTTGGATCTAACCTTGCTTCACCTATTGATGCAAGTAGTGCACAAGCTGTAAGAGGCACAAATCTTCCATTTTCTTCGGGGTCCGCTCAAGATTCGGTTCTTCAAAAGGTATTTTGTATTTCAAATTTCTCTGTTAATAGTGTCAATATTGTTTTTTCTTCTAGTTTAGTTGGTGTTCTTGGTAATGAAATTCAAAACTTATTTTTACTTGTCTAAGTTTAGTCCACCAATTTATAACTGTTAAGAATGTTTTTGTTTTTGGTTTAAGAATTCGAATCGTTAGCTGAATAACTGTTCTTTTAGTATTGTGCAATTGAGGAGTCTGTGGCTAACACATTATGTTTTATGGCAGATGCCAATGGTGTTCAATTAAAAAATGATGACACTATTTTCTACCTTTAGCTTCTGAATCCAGCTCATTGTAAAGGATATTGTAGCTGGTCTTTTAATGGTCTGTCTGCACCTCTATGAAGCTATTGCAATTTTATTAATATTGGTGTCTGTTAGCTAGGTGGTTGTGGCTGTTAGTATTAATGTGCTGCAGCCTGTGATTAAAATGTCTACATGCTAGACAATTATAGTACTATTGTTATTAGTATAGAGTTTAATGGTTTGCAAACCTTTACCTTTGTAGGGTAGAGAAACCATCTAGAGCTTGACCATTAATAGAAGATCTTGTGGGTAGATTTATTATGTTTGATAGATCCTTAATGGTTATTTGTTTAAACTACAGACAAGGTAGAGAAAAATTGAGAGGAAAATCTGCAGGGGATTTTCTTGCAGCCTGGTCCTCTATTTTTTGTTCAGTGTTTGTTAAATCTTTACCTTGTTCAAGATTTTGTTTGTGTCTTTTTATAGCATTCCTTCTCTTCTTACTAAACATTT